>NC_031966.2:14136478-14484194 GCF_001858045.2 Oreochromis niloticus | reverse complement strand
AGGCTGCATAGCGTTCCAGAGAATCTGACTAAAGCTGTGCTCTCTATACTGCATCGGCACTTCAAAGACTGGGTTGAGTAAAATGCTCCGATGCAAATTCATTCATTCGGTGTTTTAAAAGGACAAAAAGTATCTTCAATTTGAAGTTAAGTCATGCACCAAAGTTAACAGGAGCCAGGTTGAAATCTTAGATAACACAACACTTGCAGAAAACCTAATGATGCAGTGTTTTATCTATCAATGAGTATGCCAAGATTTTCTTCCTATAGATACAGCATAGATTTTATTATCAGTTTTATTATCATTGAAATGACAGGTCTGAATTTCAGTTATAGTGTCAACAATACAGTTTCAGTCCCAGTTTTCAATAAATTTGCATATTGCCAGTCGAAAATATCCTGTTATTCTCCTGTAATCATTATCGGTATGCATTCAAAGCTGGATCGGTCTTGACCTGAACTTCAAAGGCAAGCTGGCATACAGAGGGCGGGGGCGGTGGTGGAAGGGTTGGGGGGCAACAGCTGCCGCTGAGGTCATCCAGGCAAGCAGCTGCTGCCCCCTTCTCCCCTCCCTCATTCACTGTCCCTTTCACTCACTTCACATATGCACACATACATTCATGCTATGCACAGTTAATTGGGCAAATGTATGTATATTATGTGTTTGTCAGTCTCACTGGTACTGAGAACCAATCCTGTAAATTACAACATCAAAACTTGGGAATAGGATCCTTTCTTTTACGACGTTTATTTTTGAGGAAAAATAACCACTTAAAGCAATGTACAAGCAAATCAACACTCATATCTAAATTTAAAACTGTAGAGTTTTATGCATCTTTGACAGTAGTTCTCAAGTCCCACAACCTTCATTAAGATGTAGCATCTTAGATTACAAGGCCCCTTTGGCTTTTTCACTTGAAGTCTTCACTTAAAACTGAGTGAACTCCGTCTGTTGAGGACAACTGTTGAGATAAGTGAACACATCTACAAAAATACAGATATTTACTTGTGAGTTCACGGTCAGATGCTTTATTTTTAGGCTCTAATTAACTTCCAAAGTGAATCTTCATGCCAAAAATAGAAGTACTTCAGGTCAGGAACTGACAGCCCTTACAGTGTTTAATGTTTCCTTAAATTCACAGAATATTTCAGAGCTTTTATTTGCAAATATGTGCAAACTAACATACAAAACTGTGCAAAAGTAGAGAGTCATACAGTATATTGACTTTCAAGCTCATTAGAGCAGCAAGGATTGGCTTGAGAGTTTTGCATGCATGCTGTACATGTAATTAACTAAAAATCCAAGCAGGGTAATGTAACTTGTATGTTACCAAAAGAAAATGATCACAGCTTGCAGACTCTGGAAACTGTTTTCATAGCTGGATCAATCTACATTGGTTAGGAGGCTCAGAGCATGGAGCGGTAGTTGTTGTAATACCTTACTCTGTGGACCTTTACCTGTTTCTTTATATGATGCACTTTGGCTGCTCTGCTGAGGGTTCTCTCACTGTTTCGCTTCCTTGCTTCCACCACACCTCCTCTTCACTTTCATCTCCCCTCCTTACCTGTGTGGTCCTGTGTTAATTATCTTATGACCGGTCTGTTTCACAGTAATGAGCCCACACCTGCATCTTATTGTATTTCCCTCTCAATTTCTAACCAAGAGTATCATTTAACACCTTTTTCTTATTAGCACCCAATATCAGCGCTCATTCCTCCTTCCCCCAGTCAGCTGGCTCATTTTCCTCCAACCACGTTTAATTTGTATCAATATTTTCACAGTTTCCTATTTTCCCCAGATGTTTTAGCATTCGATTGCCGTAAAACACCCACTGTACTCCGCTTCAGTGGTTGGAAGGCATGAAGAGGCATTTTGTGAAGGCAGGCTTTTGTTGATGTGGGGAAATTAGAAGATTCTTTGAAGGGTTAGTTCTTTTATTGTGTGTAGGTTGGAAAATGTTTGTAAGTAAAATGTGTGCGTGTGTTTGTGTGAGTGTGTGGTTGTTTATTTGAGGACTTTTGCATGCGCGTATGTTCATGCGTCGCTGTGAGAAGATTTATTGGACCACCAGTAAAGTGAAACCAAAAAAGATTTTTTTTCTACTCTACAAACCACAGTGACCTTCAAAAAACCTAAAAAGGCGAGGCAAGCTTCTCTTTCGTACTCCCACAGTCTTTTCATGGAGTTTCTTCTCTTTTGTTCTCCTTTATTCGCTTTTGTTTAACTCTGTCTTTTCATATTGTGATTTTTTCTTTCTTACTAGAGCAATGAATTATAGAAAATTTATAGCTCAAACCAGATGCGATGACAATGAAAGCATGTCTGGAGCAGAGTTGGGAAACTGTGCATAAAAAGGACGGAAGGAAATGGCTTGGAGTCGTGTGTATGTGCGTGCATGCTTGCATTTAGGCGTGCTTTCAGTGCATGTGCGCATAAAAATGCGGTTTTGAGTTTTAATGAGCACGTGCGTGTGTGTCAGCGTGCATATGCAGGTCTGTTCGCAAGTGGGTGACATGATGATTTGTGGTGATTTAAGAGCTCAACCATAGCAGCTGACATCTGTTCATAATTGGAGAACAAAGAGCAAAGACAGGCAGAGAAAGATATCAAACCTAGACCTAATGTATGTTTGAATAAATACGGTTGTACATGATTTATGTTCATCAAGCTGTGGCTACGTAATGAAGACTGAAGCAAGAAAAGTCAAATCACAATATTAAACATGACAAATGGCAAAAACCAAAGCAGGACTAGGAAGAAAATTGATTTAGAAAATTATTGTATAGTTTCTTCAATAAAATCTGGTGATTTAATGCCAGGATTAGCCCACTAATAGCAGTGAACTCTGACATCACACAGCTCTGCCCTGTTTGTCATGAAACTTTAATGTGGTACTGCACACCAAATAAATGGTTTCACATTGTTGCCTGAGACTGCTTGTTTCTGGTAGGACTGCACTTCTTTGACAGCAAATCCAGCTCATTTTTGCACGTTCAGTCTTTCTTCATTAAACTGCATTGCATGTGTGAGACCGCAGCTGTCTTCCGGCCACAAGCTAACACATGAGATCACGTTGCAGACCAACATCATCTCGCCATCCGTCAGTTTCTCCATCCTGATGCCCCCTCTTATTTCGTGTTCTCAAATTTCTGATTTTTTAATTGAGATATCTGGTGCCTCATCTGGAGAGGATGTAGTGGCAGCCAAGGTTTGCAACTTAATTGGTATGAGTCACACGCAAAGAGAGAAAAGTATGTGTCTGTGATTGCACAGAGCTTAAAATGAATCTCAAATAACCCAGTGTCTTGCCCTCGCTACCTCATCCACCTACTTGACAAATTAACCATTTCTGTTCAGGTTAGTTGGTGTTCACTCTAGTATTTGAGGCCTTACAGGAAGTATGTTCGCGGTTCCCAGTAAAGAGCGCAGAACATTAAAAAAGCTGTCATTTTAAGATAGAGGCCAGAAATCATCAAGTTGTTTACCCCTCCTCCTCTTGAACTTAAGGATGCCTTAATAGCAGGGGATCAGGTTCCAGGAGAAGTTCCCTTCCTTTGTCTCTCCTTATGGAAATACCTGTTTTATTATAGCGCATAATTTTATTAGATTCTCAACTGTAGAAGTCTCAACTGGGATTTTTTAATAATGTATGGTAAAAATCAGAAATAAGTTAGATGGTATTCCAGAAATCTTTGGATTTAAGGATAAAAATGACATGAGCTTCTGCTTGATTCGGCCAACAGTTGCAGAAAGTTAGGGCAGAGTTGAAAGAGTGTATGTGCGCCTGTTTCTTCGCCTGTCACAGTCATTTTGTGCGGTTCCGCATCACATTTGTTCCGTTCTCTTTGGTCCTGCTTTTGTTACAACATGCCGCCCTTACAGTGAAGTAGACAAAGCTGTTGCTCCGGAAATCAGGGTGGCACTGTGGAGATGTAAACATGCTGGTGTGTATGCGTGCGTGTTCAGGCAGATATGACACAGCAGAAAGAACGGGTTCAGATTTCAAAAGCTGTTTACCACCTTGTTATTTCTTTCAAAGATAAACATTAAGATGCACATGGATATATTTACTGCATCTTTTTGCATATACATGTCAACAAGACGGGACGGGAAAATATTTGTCCAATCCCTCACATGCACATGTCACCGGCAAATGTGGACAAAATACAGATGCAAACTGACATCAGCACAGTCGCACACTCCTCAAAGGCCCCTGCCTCCATTTCATGCTTGTCTGTCCCACATCCTCTCGTTCTGCCTCGTTTCACTTCCAGCAAAGAGGAGGAAAGAAGATGGACATGAGGGAGACACAGCAAAAGAAAACAAAGCCATCAACAATGCCGGAGAATAAAAGAGAACAATAAAATCTACGGAAGTCTTGGAAAAACTATGTCTTCACAGGTTGAGATGTCACACGTGCATTCAAAGCAGTCTAGGGATAAGAAGAGTTGTATCTGCTGCATCTCCTTTTACCTAACACTGAGGTGGTCTTTGGAAAATAGTAGCCACGAATACTTATCTCTCTTAACTTCTCATACAAACTACATCCAACTTTTCTCACACTCACCTTCTCTCTGTTTTTTTCCCGTCCTTTTTTCATCCACCTCAAATATCCTTCTTGTATTTCTCTCAAAACCCTCCTGCAGTTGGATTCCTTCAGCATTACCAGTCAAGAGGAGACGTCTTTTCTCTTGAGCGTCTTTCACCTCCTCGTTCTTTTGCCTTCTGTTTGCCTTCATGCTCCATTAACATCTGTGTATGTCCGTGTGTGTGTGTGTGTGAGTGCATATGGCTTTTACTCTACTGATTGTACGCCAAGTAAAGCTCTCACAGACCCCTAATGGGTCTTAAATACCCCGTGCTAGCTTTGACTTCAATTCTCCGCACTAGATGCCATCTGTCAGTCAACAAGCCTTTTTCTCGAGGCCCAAACGGTGACTCATTTTGAGGAGAAAATCCACCCGAAAACTGAAGTGAAGCACACGTTTCATATGATTACAGAGAGTGTAAGTGGTATGTCTAACTGAAGGCTGAAAACTCTTTAAATTACAGTTTTTCTATGAAATCCTCCCATTCCTCTCACTGTCATGTGTCAGAGTTAGATTCAGAGTTAGGGAAAACTGACATCTGCTTCCACTTTCCCACTTGTTACTACTAATGTAGTTATTGCTAGTAGCTAAAGCTAAATGCATATTGGTATCGACAATATATGGCAGAAAAGCACCATCTGCTTGATTGTGGAAGAATCTGGAAGACTAGCAGGACGGTGTGCCCTGCTGCCCCACAGCAACTGTGCAGTAACAGCTCAGAGGCCAAGGCACTGACCAGGCCTCCAAACTTCACAGATCTCAGTGCAGTCAAGAATGTGTGCCCCGAGCAAACAGATCCACAGGAGCCAAAGTATCTATCCAGACTGCTAAAGTATTACCAAGGTAGTTTTAACATTGCAGTTGATTCGTAGATTAATGTGTTCCTGTTGGGGTATCAGGTGAGAGCTGTAATGGGCTGGGAAAAACCATTAAACTTTAGTGCAGGTAACTTTCTTTAAAATTACATGTTCTGACCTTTTAATGTAACAATTTAATGCTGTAATTGCTTGAGGTACCTTTTGTTTTTTGATGTCAATGAATCATATTTTAGAAACTTATTACTAGCAAATACAGCTGTTGAGTATTTCTGTTTTACTGGCACTCGACCTCTACGTATCCTCTCCGTCTTGCTCTTTGCTGTATTCTGTGCTCTCTTAATTCTGTTTCAGGAAGGAATTTGACTTTAACTTCATTTACCAGCTGTTCAAAACTCGAAAGCAAACACATTTTCACCCTTGGTTTCCACAGCAACTCTCCCTCAGCTAATCTGAGGTGTAATGTTACCTCTCTGTGTGTTTTGGCACAGCAGCGTCCTTTGAGTGAAAAATATAAGACTAATAAGAAATGTAGCAGGGTTTTATATGTATCATTTGATGCCCTATCACTCACATCATGAAGTGCACTCCGTCCCCAGATATGGGTAAAACTACACAAAACTGAAAATTTGAGAATGCGAGATGCTTTAAAGTATCTCAGTTTGTCAGTTAAGACGGACGAGTCCAACAGTGATAGAAGATGGGAGAAACTGAAAGGCAGGGAGGGTGAGGACATATCGGCAAACGCAGTTATAGGTGAATGAAAGCATGCAAGACTGGAGGAAGTGGAAGAGAGCAGAGCTAAGGTTATAATTCTTTAAAAGGTCTTAAAGGGAAATGTTTTTCTATAAAACCCTATCTACCATTTTGTATTATGAACAATTAAAAAATGTTTGGAAAAATCTATGTTTTTAATAAATTCACAGAACACATGTCGCATTACATTTATGCGGAACTAGACATCAGAACAACATCTTGTTTTTTTCGGTGGGATACTAAGAATAAGTGCACTGTGTGCTTCTGATGACCACCAATGACATAGGTAAGTGCAAATTCAGTAACACTTTATTAATTCTTATTCAGCTTGGTTGTTATAAACTCATAAAATTGCTTCCAAAGTGTTTAAAACCCTTAAATCTAACCGTCTTTAAGCATAGGAAGCAGAGATTACTGTGACACAAAACATTTTAATTTAAGATGCTCTTGTTTTGCAAAGTTTTTACACAATCATATAAGCTTGAGGGAAGCTCTTAACCTCTTAACTTTGAATAGACAGAAAATGTCAGCATGATTACCAATTTAATCTGTATTTAAAGCAAAAAAGAGTCATAATCCAAACTTACATTTTTGATAACTGTCCATCCTGGACATCAGACACCACAAAAGATAACTGTAGATAAATTTAGACATTTTTAACAAACAAATGATACATTTAGAGATCACAGCCTGCTGTTAGAGAATCAACAAGTTAAGATGTGAGCAGGTGATTGAGCAGGGAGAGCTCGGTGCATTTGTAAGAGGCATCGACAAAGCCTCTCAAGGAGACACTCGCTGTTTCCAGAGTGGGTCCTTATGGGAGATGTGTCCTGCACCCCCATCACTTAACAGCCACCCACTGCCACTCCAAAGCCTCACCCCACCTGCAAATGAAAGCAAACAAGGTGCTTCAGAGACCCTCTCTGCATAACTTGCAGTCCCTCGCACACAGCAACAATGACGCTACAAACTCACAGCAGTGGGGTTAACCTCTCCAAAAAAACTAATTGGTGAAGCCTCTCACACACACACTACAAATGACTGGGAGGAGGGGAAGATGGAGGAGAGGAGGGAAGAAGAAGGGAGGAAATGAGGGATTAAGAAAGAAAAGGGAGTAGCGCGACAGATAAGTTACATGTAGTATGTCAAATAAATCTGTCAATAATGTAAGTTATATAATATTTGGATAATAGTGTATCTCTGGGTACTGTTTAAACAGACAAACAGCACTTTAAACTGTATACAGCTGAAACCAAGAGGGATGCTGCAGCAGGATAGTTTCCATTTAAAAATACTTAAATATGCGATTAGCTATGTGATATGAATCAAATGATATACTATCAAGACAACAACAAAAAAAGTTTCAGAAAGTTTTAGAAAGAACGAAGGAAAGGGAAGTGAGTGGCTGAGTGTGGGTATTCGTGCCTGATCGGAGGAGTTAGCAGGGGAGCTGAACTTCTGAATAGACAGCTTAGTGGCCATTATACGGTCTAGAGGATTAGTCCTGTTAACTATTGTTACCCTCAGGGCGTAGCGGCACATACACACACACACACACACACAAATATACAAGTATTCATGCTGACATACCTAGACACGTGTATTTTTCTTCCTTTTTATACACTAGTTTTTTATTTATTTATTCATTTTCTATCACATAAATATTAACTGATGTGCAGATAACACCAACAACACGCAAATGCCATGCACCCCACCACCACCACCCCCCGCCCTGTAACTTCATAATAGGCCAGTCTATTGACAGACCTGCTTGTTCGCTCAAGGAGTCTTTTCTCATTAAGACCAGGATTTTGTCGCTGGCCCCGCAGGCTCCATTGTCCACTTAGAGCACGTTATTAGGCCTTCCCTCTGTAACAACCCCCGTGCTGAATAGACCTGAGAGGAGTGGAGAGCCTGCGGAGGGCAGAACAGGGTCTGGCAATTAGCAAAGACATGTTTGAAGAGAAAAGGGAGGGGAAGAATGGAGAACTGGGGGAGAAAGCGCGAGCAGACCTGCGCTACAAAAAGCTTTCTTTTGAAGTTTTAGAAACTTTTGTCTGCTTTTGCTGCTTTCGCTGTTGTGCCGTCATCAAAGCCAAAGACAGGTTCTTCAGCACACACCATCCCTCCTCCTTCTCTTCCCTTCCCCTCTGTTCTTTTCTGTTCTTCTCTCATTTGTTACTCTTCTCCTCCAAAGTGCATGTGTGTCCGCGCTGAAAGGCTCTGTATCTTCTGCGTTCGCTTTGATGTCTTAATGACGACATGGAGAGCAAATTATTCTCAGCGATTCCCTCCTTTATTCTCTTTTTGTCACTTTTTCGGATTCCAGCAATTACATCTGGCTTTTCCAGATGTCACTGCACTGACAGCAAGCAGGACAGGATGCGGCAGAACAACTCACATTGAGCTGAATAAAAAGCAGCAGGCATGGAAAAACCTCTTCCACTTATCAAAATGTTTATCGCAGTTTGAGCTATGTGTCCCAAAGCTGGTGCTCTATCTGGATTTGATGAAGCCTTGTTGATTAGTCAGTGTTTTCCTGTCATGTGTTTATAGGTATGCAGTCTAAACAGTTTTTTTAAAGCTGCTTCTATTTCATATCTATTTAAGCTTCAGGAAGTTTGATTAAATGCTTTATCTCGCCTATTTCTAAACGTTCAGCATAGCTGGAATGAAATAAGCAGAGAAAAAATATGATTAGAGAAAATTACCGCAGACAGAAATATCTTAAGAAATTACATGTAATTTGAAACAGATAACGTCACCGTTAAACAAGAAATGAGCTCCAACAGACGGGTTTTGTTCCGAGCCATCAGGTGTGCGTCTGCATGCAGTTACTTGCATAATTTTGCGGCATTCCACCGCATTATATTTCACCAAAATGCATGCACAATACATTTCCCCTCTCTGTTCTCTGGGTAAGATGTGTGTGTAGTTTTCCCCATGGTTCTTAGGCAAATACAGCAATGGTTCTACGGCGCCTCTGCTATCAGCCCTGAGTTTGATCAGTGTGACAGTATCCTGAAAACTGATACACTCACACAAAAACACACTCACACACTCTGTGGCCGCGACCTCAAGCTCCTCTCCACAATGCTGTTTTCTAACGCTGTTTGCATTTTAATGAGTATATGATATTTGGAGATTTAAGTGCTGCGTCAGCCTCCCTCCCTCCTTTTTTTTGCCTGAACATCTCAAGTCTAAATTTTTCTTCTGTTTTATTCTGTGCTCATCGCCATGTAAGTGTTTATGTATCAAACATACTGAATTTAGCACTTTGACATAAGGTTATCCTTACAGCTTTACATGTGTCTGATTTAAACTATTGTGCTCTTAGTGACCAAAAGAATAGTGACTAGTATCAGCTATAAGATAAAACAGAAGTAAGAATATTAAAGAGAAAGGAGTGTGTATCGCTGCTGTCAGACATTTTTTAGATAATTTAAACAAGCCATAAAGTTAACGTCCAGTCAACCCATCAGATTCCTTTCTCTTTACTATACTAGTGATGGTTTGCTGCATCATGACTTCAGACACCTCATTAGGTCGAAAAGACAGCGGTCCAACATACTGCATCGATTGGATCACAGCAGATGTCTGTTTCAGTGTCCTTCGGTCATTCTCAGGCTTCCAGCAGTGTCATCCTGGTTTTGCTGGTTGTTAGCAGGATTTATTCACAATCAAAGAAATGTGCTATTTTGTTTTACTTTGAAGTGCATGTCAATATGTAGTTAATAGGTCCTGGGATACAGCGTGTACTTGGAACACACACAGAATGAATGCAATTATCTTCTCTACTAAAATGTTCTCTAGGGGAGTAAAATATGACAGTTTGAGGTGAGCAAGAAAGCATCCCACTGGGTGTAGACAAAAAAGTTGCATTGTTAATAATCCACAAACAGCTCTGAGTAACATGATTGACTGTTGAACAAAGCAGGAATTGGGGTGAGTCATGTTGAAACATGGCCCAGCGGCGCATCGTGATGTGAGGGTTAGTTTTACATTGTTGTAAATAGTTGTTCATCAAAGACATCCTCTCAGCATGTAGCCTCACACAGCAGAGCATGCCAGCAACTTTGAAGTTCAAGAAGACAACCGCATATTGTCAGCATGTACGCAATTAAATGCATACACAACAGCATGGGGACGCACGTTGGAACACCTAATGAGCACCCGTGCAGCTCCGTGCCGAAACAGTGATACGTGCAAGTTTGTGCAAAGTTAACAAGCTCATCCGCACACTTGTGCCATATTCACGCTCAACAGGTTCGGCGTTCGCTTTGAAGTGTGGCTAGCCTGTGACATTCCAGCAC
Organism: Oreochromis niloticus; assembly: GCF_001858045.2. Classification (NCBI taxonomy): domain Eukaryota; kingdom Metazoa; phylum Chordata; class Actinopteri; order Cichliformes; family Cichlidae; genus Oreochromis; species Oreochromis niloticus. The sequence continues at coordinate 14,473,721 of NC_031966.2, read as the reverse complement.
GGATCACAGCAGAGTTCAGCAGTAAGCAGAGCAGTGATCTACAGACCGGGCTCTTTGTTAGGGAATAGTAATTTCTGGGTTTCAGACTTAAAAAATTTCTACAGTTATTATTAGAACGCCAGCTTGGTGGGGTTTTTGGCAGGTTAGGAGATGACAAGTAAGGCCCCAATCACAGGCCTAGACACCTATTAGCGCACAGGTGTCGAACTCCAGGCCTCGAGGGCCAGTGTCCTGCAGGTTTTAGATGTGTCCTTGATCCAACACAGCTGATTTCAATAGCTAAATGACCTCCTCAACATGTGTTGAATTTCTCCAGAGGCCTGGTAATGAGCTAATCGTTTGATTCAGTTGTGTTGCCCCAGGGTGAGATCTAAAACCTGCAGGACACCGGACCTCGAGGCCTGGAGTTCAACACCCCTGTATTAGCGAGTGTCTGGCAACCACTGGTAACAAGGAAAAAAGGTGTAGGTGAGAGGTTGTTGGCTGTTGCTGCGTGAAATTGGTTGCAAAGAGGTATATGATGCTGCAGTTGAAGATGCCTTGCTCACTAACAGATTGCCGCAGTCGCCCACAGTTTGTATGGAAATGACACTTAACAGCTACTGAAACTGTGAAAAGAATTAAACAATGTAAGAAGAGAAAAAGGGTTAATTGGGGACAAAACTTTTGCTAATGAGCAGATATTTGACTGGAATATAATTTGATACAGGGCAGAGCAGGGTGGGCGAGCGAGAGAATGACTGAGAGTTCAAAGTGCTGAGCCGAGGCCGTCGGTGTCTGTTTCAAAGGCGGCACGTGGCGATGGATGTGAGAGATTCGTTAATTCTGCAGAGCACAGCACTGCCTTGAAGTTTACTAGGGTTACACGTGCAGCAGCTGGACGGACACACAGTGTCAAAAGCATACACAACCAGGTACAAATGCTGTCCACACGGGGACATAAAAGACAGCGCACGTATGCTTATAGGCACCCACACACACATAAATCAAGGCAGATACAGTAATTACAAGTTCAGCACACTCAGGTAATTTTATGCATAAATACAAACCCGTCAGTACAGAAACAATAATTTGTAGGACATACATTTAACTTTATTAAATGTTTCATTTGCAGCCAGATTTATTCTTTTGCCTTTTAACGCATAATGGTCGTTTAACACTGACACAAGCACATTGCTGCTGTTTTCGCATCCTTAAGGAGCTGCTGCAGCATTTCTGCCCCCTGCTGAGCAGCAGGTTCGTCACTTGGCGGGGAAGCAATAATTTATCGATGGGGACATCATCTATTTTTGGAAGATGACAGTTGTTTTACGAGCCAGGATGATTTGAGGCTGGAGCAAATTACTAAATATATCTGACTTGGTGCAACTTTAAGAGCCGGTGCATTTTCTGCATCCTATCAGATCATATACCTCAGTGTCTATTTAAGTTATTGGTCTGCACTATATTTTTAAAGCAATGTCTCGAACAAGTTTTTCAAATAGTTTTTTAATTTAATTAATTTGTTTTTGGTTTGTTTGTTTTTTGTTTCAAATAGAACAGTTGGTGAAGTCACTGGTCACAATAATTAGTCAGACTTAATGCTTATGTAAAGCACACCTGGTGGACAGGTGTGTGGGAAAATAATAAGTAATAATAATAAGTCATGCACATTGTCCAGATCGTTGACGAATAGTGTTTTAGTCACAAATGTTTCGAGTTTGAACGCTGTTATTGTTACTACCACATTCTTTAGTGCTGTGTTTTTGCTGAAACTTGTCGCTCCAGTTCATTTACACCAATGCATATGTGCGGCCTTTCACATGCATGTTAAATATTGTTTAACCCATCTATATAGTACATTGACACACTTGGTTTCCACTTTTGTTATCTCAGAGGCCCTCCGTCATCCCCTCTGAGCAGCGGACATGAAGTAATTCGGTAATTCCACTGAATCATTTCTGACCTTGTCTGGATTGCTTCCATCATGGCTAGAGCTTTACACTGCAGCTGTATGTTTGCCAGATTCCTGCATGGCGTCCATATCGTCTCCATTTTTGGCTAATCTCCGTTTGTGTTCAGTGCTTGACCCTGCTCCTCTATCAGCGAAGTGTGAACAGTGATGTAAAACAGCTACACGAATAAGCGCACATGCAAAGATTTATATAGCATCACAGTAACACACAGATGGAAAAAAGAGTGAAAAGGAAAAGTAAGAACAACAAATTATATACTTTACTTTCATACTGAGGCTTTAAAAGACCAAATAAACCTAGCCAGATGCTTGTGCTACACAGACACACACCCACGTACTTCACATTAACCAACACACAAAGAAAATTGAAAACTTGATCCTTTACTGTATGTTTTCAGAACTCATAAATCCCATTGCTGTGTGATGTTTATGAGGGAGTGTGTGGAACCACTTGTGCCTGTATGTTATTTCACCACCGTGTTGATATTTTACGCTCTGACATAGTCCATGTTCGGGGTTGGAGGAGCTCAAGGTACTTCATGTATTCCTCACTGTTGGTTTTTCATGACTAAACCGAGGCCTCATTGTTGTATTAAGTCTGACCGCCAAGGGTAAATGGTCCGTTCCTGGCAACAGTTTCTGAAAATATACCATACATATAAACAACTGCTGCAAAACGGATCTGCACTTATTAACACTCCATAAAAACCTAGCATGCTAATCACATATTGTGTATTTTAATAATATCAAATGGTGATTGAATAAGACAGGATTTGTGCTTTGTCAGCTGGAAGAGATATCACTGAACTCTCATTACCGTATATTCTTCTGGCACATTCTGGTGAATCTTTTTGCAACTACTGACTCATTGTAGCAGAAATGAAGAGGAAATAAAATTGCTATCAATCCCAGATGGAAAAATCCCATTCCTTCTCCTCCACCCGGCAAAGTTAGGGCCGGGGATCAGCAACAGGAAAACAGGTAGAAGCCCTCAATTGTGTATTATTATGCTGGTTATATTAAGTTTCAATACACTCAATACATTATATGGATAAAACTATTACTATTACTATACACTGTATTCTATAGGTTTAATGTGTAGGTAGGTTTATTAACGATACACCAGTAAGCCACCTGAGAAGTAATTTAACTACATATATATATTTATATGTAGACATACACCCCTTAGACTGCTGATATCGTGGATATCTTAGTTAGCTCTAAACTAACTGCAGAAAAAAATCCACCTAAAAAAACATGGAACGTGTAAGATGTTTATAACACTGTGATAATTTAAATGGACTATCAATAACAATGTAATAGCTTTGCTGAAACGCTGATTTGGAACCAGTTAACCAGTCATTATTAGTCTTAACATGTATGCAACCATAATACCGATACAGTCCATTTAGTTTTCTATAGCTGTTTTGAAAGTAATTTGAACTATGGCTACTTTTTATTATTACTATACATCTTGTGTTTTTAAACGTACAATAATTTTCCATTAAACTTGAACTTTGGCAGCACGAGTGCGCTCCATTTTACAGAGGAAAAAAATGTGTATCTTAACAGCTTTCATTGATTATGAAAAATATAAATTCACTGCTCACTAGTGTTTCAAGTATAGTATTTATTACATACATAATGACACAGTGGTAAACGCATGTAATGAGGAGAAATTTGAGTTTATACTCCTGTTTTATTCTTCAGACACAGTGTGGACAAGAGCACTAACTTGTAGCTTATAAACTTAATATGAATTAATTTAGAAAAGGATTTGTTAGATAGAGAACAAAGGGAACACTACAGTATAATACAGCGGTACAGTGGATCTATAAAAGTTGCAGTGCTGAGAAGTCTGTAGCTGTTGCGAGCCTGTAGGGTGGTAGGATTTACTTCCTGGAACAATTTTTTATTGCTAAGCATTTTTAGCCAAAACCCAACTCTCTGGCTTAAATTAGTTACCTGGAAGCATCAGCTAATTGAGGATTTGGTACATAGGAACTGGGAATTTTAAAGGCTTTTCTGTTCTCAATGGGTTTTTTGTTGTTGTTATTCAGCACTCATAGCTACACATGCAGTCTGAACTTCATCCAAGCAGGTTGTGCTTTCAAGAAAATGAAAAGAGGGGAGGGGGGGGGCTTTGAGGGGCAAAACACACGAGCACCACAGCAGTTTAGATTACAGCAACCACTGTTGGGTGTAACACATGATGAAAGTATGCATTAGTGTGATTGCATTCCATTTTTAAGTAATGCAGTAATGTAACAAGTTACTTTAATAATGCAGTAATCACATTACAGTTATGTTGTTACTTGTGTCACAAAGGTTCTTCAGTTATCTGCATGCTGGTTGGTTAAAAAGAAAAAGTGTATTTTTTTTTTCTTCCATTCATGTTACTGAGCAATGTGAAAGTAATGAATGACTTTTTCCAGGAAGTAGTTAAGTAACATGCTGCGTTGGTTTTTACAAAAGTGCTGTGTAAAGAACATTTAGGCCAAGTTACTGACACAAAGAACAACTAAGCAGATTTTTAACTTTTGTTTTATAAGCATTTTATTACATGTAATATACTGTAGAAGTGAAAAGACATTTAGGAAGCTGAAGGTTTCTGAGTAGAAGTGAAAGTATGTACTTTTTATGAAGAAAAGGTAGAAAGACAACACATCAGACGCTGATTTCCACTGCCTTTGAAATTATATTATTTTTGTTAAGAATTAATTTTGTGTATTCGAAATTACCAGAAATTACTTTTGTAAATTGTAGACCAGGGCCACATGTTTCCACATGTTCCATTATTGAATCCATTTTAATTTTTTGCATTTTTACATAGTTTCAAAACTTACATTTATCCAACAAGAGATGATTGGTTATTTATAGCAGGCTGGTTCTTAGCAAGTGTATGCTATATTCGACTATCTGAAGCAAAGAAATTTCAGCTATTGCCACAAGGTCATTGTAGTAGGAAAGCTTTTTGGAGGACTAAAATATCCGATGTCGCTTTCTACCCAAGTGCTACTGATGAGATAGTACTCTGACTGTATTCCTTGCACTATTAAAGCATGTATGCCCACTTGCACTTGATTAAAAGATCAGCAAAGAACATCATCAGTTTTTGTTAAAAAACAGACTTCGAGAAAATGTATATTTTGTGGATTTAAGGAGTGTTCCCAATCTGTCAAACTGCGCTCTTTGTAGCCAGTAAATTTTGGTTTCTCGTATGATTAGTTGTAGAATATTTTCTGGTTTCTTCTTGACCTTACTGAGTGACTGACAGTTGGACATACAGACTCAGACATGCCATTGCTTGGTTATGAAATACAGCCAAGCCTCAGGTGAATGTAGCAGACCTGACATAAACCAGACACACACACACACACACACACACACACACACACACAAACAGATGGTTAACCCAAGAGTGGAAAGCAGCACCTCTACCTCCTCAACGCATGATGATATGATAGTTTTTTCCTACAAATGTGTGTGTGCATGTGTGTGTGTGTGTGTGTGTGTGTGTGTGGACAGAGTGGAAACAGCAGGTTGCCTTTATTCATGACCATACAGTCACCCTTCTCCCTCATGCATCTACTCGTACCTTACACACACACACACACACACACACACACACACACATACAGGTGGCTGTAATTAGTGTGTAGAGCCCATTCATGGCACAAGATCAAACTGTGGGCCGCTCACTTTCAGGAACTACAGAGCCCTGTTCAGAGTTAGACATACTCACTTAACCACATTCATTGATGCACGCACCTTTGCTCTGTAGTCCTCTTGCTGTGTTTCTAATGTGATGCTGGCATACGAGAGGCTTCCCCTTAAAATGTTTTTGTTTAGTCTGCTCATTCAAAAGAGTTCTGTTTGACTTAACAGCAGAAACTTACACACTGTGTAAGTATTTACTTCAGCGAGGAGAGAATACAGAGAGAGAAGGTGGAGAGCAGGGGATTATGGGTTAGATAAGCCCGAAATGTTCAACATCTCCAATCAGCCATAAGACTACACACATTTGGTTTTTGCTGCAACGGTAGGCAGAATCTACACAGCCGGGAACAAGGTTATGAAAGCAGGAATAATGCTGCTGGAGAAAATCACACAGCTCTGAGCGGTCAGCTTTTTCATTCTGGTGATCAGGGAGCTTTCTCTGTGTGTTTATTTGACGTTTTTTTGGCATTCAGTCTCTCGGTTGGGTTTATTTAGTCTTCTGAAAGCCTTGATGGTAAAAACACTTAGTGGTAAAACTCCTTTATTTCATTATGTGTTGCTTTTGTTCATCAATGGTATACTTGGATGTTCCGCCTTCATATGAGGAGAATATGTGCAGAACTGTGCAACTGGCCAGTCAGTTAACTTTACAAAGCTTTCATTTATTGTAAACATTGTTTTTCCGTTTTCTAAGACCTTATCAATGCAGCCAGCCTCTCCGAACAGCCTATCTCGGTCAATCAGGCTGGCTGACTCTATTATTTGCTTTAAACGACTGCTGAAAACTCATTTCTATAGGTAAACCTTTCCTTCCCCTTTATTTTTGGCCATAGTTTGCAACCATTTGCATGTATGTGTGTAATTTGGAATGAATGCCTGCCGGTATGGCTGATTACGTGTCTGTATGTTTGAGCATGTTCACTTATCTTCAGTGTGTGGCTTTTATTTGAACTGTAAAGCACTTTGGAACTCTGTGTTTTGAAACGTGCTATGCAAATAAAGTTATTATTATTCTTACTTTATCTCCAATTTGAGTCCCACTACAGTATTTAAAAAAATACTTCCCCCAGTTTCATTTGAAACTGGATGTAATATATAATATAAAAAGGTTTTTTTGTCTGACGTATTTTTGCTTAATAGCTAACTAAAGTATGCCTTTGGTGCCTCTATTGCAACCCCACAGACATCTCTGTGTTAAAAGCTGACTTAGCTGTATCTGTTGGTGCAGCATAGCTGAATAGTGAGGTAAATGTTGCTAATTTTTGTTCCACTAAAACTTATGAACTGATATGGATAAATGAGGAAAATGTTTTTTGGAGCTTACTGAGTTTGGAAAAACTGAAAAGTAGCTGCTGCTGGTTTCCAAAATGATCTGCCATATGCACCTCTTTTCAAATTCATCCAGCTTTAAAAAGTTACATTGCATTCGGGACTCTAGTCATTAAGAGTCATTACCTTGCTTTAAAATACAAAATCAGAATTAAAGATTTCCTGGATGTCACCCCACCTTTATCCTCACACAGATGCACCCTGAGCTGCCTCAGATTTTCCCTTATTTTAAAACACATGCTGCTAAGGAATGCTAGGTAATCAACCCCATATTTAGATCGCCTCGTGAATTAGTTGTGTGTGTGTTTCTGTTGGATTTGTTCACACCAAATAGGTCAGAAAGCTGGAATCAATTTCCCTCCCGAACATTGATGTGTGTTCATCATATTTCAGAGTCCGGGATGGCACATCGTGTAGTCACATTTGTAAACAGCATCGTAAAGTTGCTCTCGTAAAAAAACAAACAAAAAAAACTGGTGTACGGGGGCCAGTGGAAAGGGTTGGACAAGTGAATGGGGTTAGCTGGAAGAGAAACTCCATCAGGTGTTGGTGCGTGCATGTCTGCGTGTGTCTGCATTTGAGGAGTAATGAGATCAAATGTTCCAGAAACATTTCAGAGCAAAAGAGGTTTTTCTTATGAGCATACAAGGATTTTTTTCAGCTCAGAAATTAGTTTTGCGTGTGTGTGTATGCGTGCGTGCGTGAATTAGTACTTTAATGCATGTTGGAAAATGTCTTCACCTCTAGCACACGTCACCAGTGTGATCACTGGCCACTAAGTAGTCTGAGCTTACAAATGTACAAGCAGTTAATATGTCATTTAAGCCAGTGTTGCTCCTCACACGGAGCAGAAGTTAACTGCAGTATATGAGTGTCTGCCCTGTGGATACAGCTAATAAATCTCTCTCTCCATACTGTTGCCTTTTTCTCTCCAACTCTCTTTTCATCTTTCTCTCCTGCTGCCTCCTGACCTATTCAAAAAGTCAGTCATATCCCGTCTTGTTTGCTCTCTCTCTCTCTCTCTCTGTCGCAGTCCCTTTCACTGTCTCTCACTCCCATGCTGTTAATAGAGGACAAAGCAGCACAAGTTGTAATCGTTTCCATAAGGCTACACAGCATCTGCACAGCCAGTAGTGGAAATCTGTGTCTGTGTCTGTGTGTGTGCACTTTGGAATGAACTACACATGTGCAAACGTGTACACTTACTGTTTTCTCTGGAGAACATGACAGCTTTATGCATACATAAAGTGACTGCTTTTACCTATACACCATGTATCAGGGGGCAAATCTTAATTGTGCAAACGTGTTGTGTAAAATGGGTTTTGGGCAAGCGAGCTAAAGAAGAGAAAAAAGACAGAACAGAAAAGTTGACGGAAAGGTAACAGAAGTTTAGTTAAAACTTACTGGATAAGATCTGATCATTATTTTATTATCACTTCATCTTTAAACTTTTAAACCGGAAAAATCTCATTTGGAGAAAACAAATGTCATCAGATTATCTGCAATTACACTGAATTCAGTTTATTGTTTTGTCTATTTTCTTCACATTTGAGAAGTGGGCTTGATCAGATGTGTGTGCTGATTGACTCTCAGTCAACTCTAAACATTATTATACTTAAACACCAAGTAAATACCTGACCGTGGAAATACTAGACTAAAAAACATGAGTGGTTCGGTGCAGGCAGTTAATGGCATTTTGTTAAGTTTTCAGATATGGGTCGTGGAGTTCAAAGAGTCAAGTTTGCACAGCTTTCAATGAGCCACACTTACAAACTTACAAAGTTTCACACAAAAATGTAAGAGGACTATAAGAAGAATTATTTTGTCAAAATATCAACCCTGCTCTTAAGTGCTGTGTGTTATAGACCTAAACTCAGGCTTTTCACTCATTAACACATTTATTGACACTTTCAGATTTATAGCCATGTGTTTGATGAGGGTTTGTTTGTTCCCACACACTTAGAGGATTACATGAGCTGGTATTTACATATTAAACACAAGCCATACTGCAGAATCTGTCCACAGACTATCCACAGTCCTATATTTATCTAGAGCTGCAGTGTGTATATCTAACCATTTATTATAATATAATCACTTTGGTGTAGAGTTGCAACAGACTATGCATAAATATTCTGAAAAACAATGTTGCTGGAGAGAAAAGTATGTTTGGAACGTGGGCTCGAGATGCTATGGTGTAATACTTTGTGAAAAAGAAACAGATGGATGTAAAAAGAGAAGTTTTGGATGTTTCTCTTTTTACCATTTAAGTTTCAAAAATGTGTGTAACCTTTGGTGTTATTCCATCTCCCACAATAGTAGGCTTATAACAAAAGACAGAAACCCACAACATGTGGTTTCATTGTTTCCAGAGTCTCATTGAACTGATTGAATTATAATGATAGTGTGTGTTTAGGTAGAGGGTCAGAGCACTGACAGGCCAAACAACTGCCGAAGGACAAATGTTGTTTATTCTGCTGGCTCTTATAAAAGATGGGTTTGGAGGAAGATGTACGCTAACGCAAATGTACTGAAAAATTGGGTTTTAACATTGTCAAACATTCAGTTCTTTTTTTAGACTGCAGTTTCACCCTCTTACCCAGGTTTCTTTTTCAATATTATTGTAATACCGTCCACTTTAAATGCCGTCAGCCCATCTTGTGGCCATTATTAGATTAAATCAGTCGCATAAATAATAAATAGGTGCCCTGCTCGGCCTCGTTGAAGGTCGGAATGTGCACAGGTGCCATCCTTTTTCACCACTGATAAACTAAAAGCAACCCAGTGGTCATGAGCATGTAAAGGCTGTAGGTGAATATTTTTAGCATATTGCTTATTATTGGTAGATGAGTTGAATTGCAATGCAAAGTGTGGTATTTGCGCTTAATGAACCTTTAAAACTAAAATATTTTGAACTTCTCATCCAGATTTCTAGGCACTGTGGTCTAGACTGCAGGTTCATAATAATGAACACCAAGTAGAAGCGAAAGTAATCAGTCATTGAGAACATAACAAATTCCTTCCATCTATTTTCTTCTGCTTATTCAATTCAGCGTTCCTGGGGGGCTGGAGCCTATTCCAGGGTACACCCTGAACAGGTCGCCAGTCTACTGCCAAACAACAAAGCATGCTCAAAAAAAAAAGTAAATCAAAGGAAACCATAACAGAGAACTGGTTTTTCAGTAAAGCTGTACTCTTATTAACTCAGGGGATAATGGTCTTTTTGTACAGCCATCACATACAGAATAGAGAGACAGGTTTTCTTAATAAATGAATAAAGTCTGACTGAAAACAGAAAGTTTTAGCTTGACAAACTACATCTGTTGAAAAGAATAATATCTGTATCTAATTCAATAATATGTTCAAAACTTTATAATATGATTGAAAGCTACAAATATTAAATATTATTTCAAGGTAAACAGTTAATATTTACTGTTGATTTAGCTTCTTCTTTAGAGTGAAAATGTAATCTGTGTAATGTTTTAATGTTATTTTGTGGTCTTTCTGATCATTTGCACAGCATGCACTGTGGTTTAGCTCCAGCTTTGGTCAAAACTGCAACCCTCTACAATATTTAAAGGCAGCTTAAGCGAAAGTAAGTCCTCCTGAGATGAAGGTTTAACTGAACAATGGTTCTCCTTTCAGTCTTGTGTAAAATGCCTTTGCTTGTGGTAGCTCCCGTCTGAAATAAGAAGTCAAACAAGTTTGTGAAGAAAGCTGTGGCTGCACGAAGCCTGAAACTATGACGATGGTCAATTTTAGAGGACTAACAGTGGTTTACAGGGTTTGTCAGACATACAAACTCACATCAGGACTGCTGGTTTTGGCCCTGAAGCTGCAACAGCCAGCGGTCAGCAGAGGCTGACATAGAAACATCCTTTTCTCTCCCTCAGACATGCACACACATCAGCTTAATCGCATGCACGCACGGAGGTTCTGTCCACATATCCAGTGTCTCTCTATTAAAACGTGGAAGGACATGACCCTTTAGGAAAACACTGCCCCCTGGACACACTCGTAGATACATACACACACTGGACTGTGGGGAGTCATATTTCTGAGCGTGCTCATGTACAATTGCTGCCTTTTCTCTAAAGACATGAAAGCAAATACAAGAAGAGGTTATACAAATACACACACTCTCAGAGGGGTATGCGGCCAGTTAAAGTGTGAAATGTAGCACGCTGTTGAACCATTTCCCCCCTGTAGATGTAGATTTAGACAAAGATGAATAAAAAGAAACAAAGAAGCAAAGAGGCGGAAAATGAAAAAGAGAGATGCAAAGCACAAGAAAGAGGAAGGAGTGAATGTTCAGTTCAGAGCCAGGCAGGAAAATTTAAAGGAGCGCGACAATAAATTTTATACTCATTGTGGATTTGCACATCAGAAGCTACAAGCGCACATGTTTTTACAATTATGGCACTTCACAACAGGTAGCAAACTGCATACTTTCAGTGGAAAATATGGATTTGTATCCACTGCCTGTACAGACACAGAAAAAAAGTCCTTGCACATCTTCTTCAAGGACTATAAATCTTCACAATGATACAGCAGAGACAAGCACAAAGATATTACGTACATGATGTTATAATTTGACACTGACCAGAAACATGTGGCCCAAAAACAGATGGAAAATACAAAAGGTAGGGCCAAAGTCAAACCTTTTCTTGTTTATCTTGTTTTAATTGTACAGTGTTGGTTTAGCTGTGGTAGTTTTTTGTACTTTCCAGACCCTTTTTCACCTGTTTTTCTACCATATACCTCACTAGTAGTGGAAACATTATGCTAAAGGGACACTTAGTGCATTCAAAGGTGATACCAAGGAATCACGAACAAGCATCTGTATGCAATGAGTAGGAAGTTAGTTTGGCCAGTGTCCAACATTTTGTTATTCACCACTAGACCCTCATCATCCTCATCTTTGCTGTTTCTGAATATTTCATTGTTGGCAGTCGTTACACACTGGTCTTCGTGTGTGTGTGTGTGTGTGTGTGTGTGTGTGTGTGTGTGTGTGCGTGTGCGTGTATTAGCTGTTGTCAGCACCAGGCAACGTATCTGGCCGAACATTAGAAGGTGGAACAAGATCAGAAGAAAGCATTTTGTTTATTAAAAGCAGCTGAAGCAGGGAGGGTATATTTTCGACTATGTGTGTGTTCAACTTGAAACAAACAGCAAAACGTTAAGTCTGCCCCCGCAGCCCTGCACTCATGTAACCGAGCTGAAGAAAGGTATGAAACTGGCTCCGCTGGCAGAAACTGTTTGAAAGCCTGGTTGTTGAACGTGCTGACAGATTGCAGATTTCACACTGAAAGATGTATTTTTACTCACTAAAGGGCAAGAAGAAAATCTCATTCAGTCACATTCAGAACATAAACAATATTTAGTGGAGTTGAGTCTTGGTTTGTTCTTTTGTCTCAGAGTCTCTCAGTCGAAGCCGTCTACTTATCATCGATGCAGCATCTTGGATTTATAGAAGTATTTCTAGTAGCTTCGTTTAAGTAGTAGTACCTGGTACCAGGTCCTTTTTAGTAGTTTCTGAAAAGGACTTGGTACCAGTAGTTCCAAGTGAGTTGAATTGAAAATGTGACGTGAACAAACCACTGATTGGCCAGAGAGTGACTGCATGAGTCATGAGAGCGAGTTCTTCGAAAGAATTAAACCGGCCATTTTTGAAACCCAGCAATGACAACACTGTGATCCAATGACGAAATACAGACGTTTACTATGGGTTCAGCAGCAGGTATACCATCACCTCAATGTCCTCCATTGTTGTGTTGTGGTTGTGTCACATACAAATGGCATCTTGGGACTCATCTGCAATGGGAAATGACCAGTCGAGTCAAGTTGAGCTGAGTAGGTGCTTGTAGAAAAGAGAAATTGGAGACATTTAGACCTTTTTTAGCATCTCTGAAGAACAAGTTCCTCTTAAATGTCATCACAGTTTTGAATTATAGGTAATAAATATTTCCAAGTTACAAGTTTTAGACGTTTTTAATGACTAAGCCACCGACAAGCCACAATTTTTTGTGAGTCTAATTAGTCTAGTCTTTTAATCATGCAACATAATCATTCATTTTCTGTAGCTTTTAAAGATATATATGGTCACTTAAGTACTTTGAATATTCTGTTTGGCCGCGCTGTATGGACAGTTGAAGGTTTTTAAAGGCTTCATCTGTGAGTGGGTCTGCAGGAGATCTGCCAAGTAAGATTTACAAGGCGATGGGAGGGTTTGCTTTCTGGTAAGAGTGCTAAACCACGTTCCCCCTTTAGATTAGACCCCCTTGCCGCTCGGCTTCAAACACCCTGCCTTTTCTCAGAACTAGCCGTGCATGTGGCAGGAGGGAGAGATGAAGGGGGAGTCCGAAAGAGGGAAGGAGGAGTGAGGTTTGACAGGAATACCGGCACCTCAAGTTACCATTTAGCTAAATAATGCCAGAACACACACATCTACACATGCACTGACACACCCATGGAGACATTCATATCTCACACACACCCATAGAGACAGGAGCCTCACCACGTGGACTCGTGGTGAGTCCAGTATACTATTAATACCAACCCAGAAGATGCAGGTCATGTCTTGTATTTGCATTTCGTGTGTTTTTTGTTCCATCATCCAAAAAGTGATGCTTTAAAGACATTTGGCGCTGCATTAAACACTCTAAGCTTTCAGGAGGTCTTCTAAAATCCCCAGTAGATTATATAGACCAGCATCCACGATAAACATATCCATTTATATAAAATCACACACAGATACACACACGTTCTGCAGGTGGTCCAAGGCTGTTTGGTTCCCTTTTCTATTCCTTTCATAACCAGCATCAGGTGTTGGTTGAAGTTTCAGGTTCAAGCCAAGCAAACCACATACAACCCCCACATGTATCCTGACAGACCTGATATTGGACTGTCTCACACCTCCCAGATCCCTACCATCCCCTTTAAAGGCCCCTTTTGGATGCAGTGGCTCTATCTTGAAGCTTTCTCTTGCATAAAGGTTCAGACAGATGTTTGTATCTTTTTGATAATCATTGGAGGGAGATGTGCGGAGAGAGGGAACCTGATACACCAGCATTAAAGCAGTGTGATGCTGTAGTGTGTGATTAAACACATTTTACACAGAAAAAAGTTTGTTCCATTTCATTTTTCACCAAGGGGTAATTTTAGGGAAATTTTCCCTTTGCTACAAAGTTGAAGGACCAAATTTAAGACCATGGTTTCTCAGAGACGTGAGTCAGGGTTTAAAAACTGCAGGGCCTTGGGTAGGTATGGTAGGGGAGTAGCATTAATTTCAAGGCTTTCATTGCTGGTAAATGCACTAACTTACTGAATCATATTTTTTAGCATTTGGTTTCCTGATTTAACAAGTATATGGTGGTGATTCACGGCTGAGCAGTTTAAAATTACACAGTGGAGAGCAGAACACTGGCTGGAAAATAAGTTTTTGAAAGCCAGACTTCACAGTATACCGTAAAATAATTGTTCTGTAAATATTGCTTTGACTGAAATTACTATTGCTTGGCTTAATGCTTACTGTTGCTTACCTGCCCTTCATCATTTCTAGGATTGTTTTTCAACTTTTTTTGCTGCAGAGATCTTACTTAAAAACCTGCATATTTAGAGTGAAAACAAGGATGCTTCTGTATTTCTCCTTCCAACTGTTAGGAGATAAAACAGTCCTCTGATTGTAATTTGCAGGAATCAAGCAATTAATCTTGATTTAGTTATTATTAATCTGTGACTCTCTTTCATAGCGTGTTTTTTGTTCTGCCCCCCCTCACCCCAGTCAGTCATGGCAGATGGCTGCCTGCCTGAGACTGGTTTTGCTGAGGGCGTCTTCCTGTTAAAATGGAGTTTTTCCTTCCCACTGTTGCCAAATGCTTGCTCATAGGTGGTTCTCTGTTTTTTGGGGTTTTCTCTATATTATTTTAGGGCTTTTACCTCACAGTATGTAGCGGCTTGAGGTGACTGTTGTTGTAACTTGGCACTTTATAAGTACATTTGCATTCATTTGAAGTGAATTGATTTTACATTGAAAACATAAATACATTTCTTGGTCCTTTGGTGCAGCTGTAGCATGTAAAAACAGCAGTCAGATACAGATAAAATAAAACCTCCACTTTTGCATTCAGAAAGATTTTACTTTCTGAATTTTATTTTTTATTTTACTTAAGCTGTACAAGTGGGCTGTTTAGAATAGTAACTTTAAAAACAAATAATTTCAGGTGTTGTTGTTTTGGGGGGGGTTTAATTTTTAATTTTAGAGTCAATCCTCAAATCCCACCTCTTGTCTTTCTCTTTTTCCCTCACCAGATGATTCCAGTTCAAGAAATGGAGCAGGACCAGCCCACAGTGATTCTGAACATGCCCCAGAGCTTGCCGGGAAACTGGGTAAGCACTCGTGACTTCTCAGTTCTCATCACTATCGAGATATAAACATTTGAAAATGAGAAACAAGCTTAGAAGTGAAACCTGAGACAGCATGTGTAACAAGTACAGTAGCCGATTGTACAATAAACACCTTGCACATGGGGGGGAAATGATGAGGGTTTCTGCCCACACACAGACACGCAAATACGCGCAGGCACACATCGGGGTGGCTGTTTGTGCAAGTAATTGGCTCTGACAGAGTGGAGAGCAGTCTATTTGTGTGAGGTGTGATTTGGGCGGACGCATTCCTTCCTTTCCCCCCTCCCAAGTGTTCCTGGACCCTCTTGTCATGTAGCTTAACCCTTCTTTCTTTACTTGTTGTTATCACTTCATCAAACTTTCTCACCTTCACCTCCTTCTTTTTGCTCTGTCATTTCAGACACACTTCTGCTGCACTTCTGTTTCTCTTCACACATTTATGCACTCTGTGTGGTCATTTAAGCAACCAAACATATGTTTATATATAAATATCATCATAAATTCTTGCTCTGTGTTTACAGGACCTTTTAATGCATATTATCTAAACTGAATGATAAATCATCTTAAGTGCATGCACTAACACAACAGTTACACCATATATGGTAATACGCTTATAACCATTTTTTCCAGAGTTAAATGAAAAGTGAAGATAGTGGAAACACCGGCCAGTTATTTTCAGACATAAAAACAATGGTATCAAAATAAATCAATTATATATTACTGGATACACTGATACTAGGCTGTCATCTATCATACGTACTGACTTTTTACTGGGAGAAGAAACAGTAGGCAAGAAAGTGTGTTAGTTAAATCAAAGAATCCAAGGAGAGTAAATGAAAAAGCTGAGAAGAGTAGTGTTCAAACTAACTTTCAATAAGCTGTCAATCAGAATCCAAAAAGTTTTATTAACACCTTATAAACTTATAAAAACCTCATGAAATTGAGATCATAATCGTTTTTGTTAAAAAAGAGATAGATTTCTAGTTTTTGAACAGGAATCAGTTGGAGGCAGCCAATAGATCTAACTAAATTTAATCTTTATATAAGATTAAAATAATGTTTTTTTTTTATTCTTTTGAACAAATTCCTCCTTATTTTTCTCTATTTAAGTTAAAAAAATTTAACTTCCTCCGATACAGCAGATCCAGGTGGTATCAGTCTTATTCGTCCTGAAGTCCAATTCTTAACCTAAATCTTTACTTAAATCTTAACCCTAACTTAGTTTAACCCTACACAGAACCTCGCCAGAACTACTCGCGTTGGGAATTATCTCGTCTATCTCAGTATAGCATCTAAAATCCATGCTGGATTTCATACGGCTCTTTCTGTCCCTCGCACGCACACTCCGTCCCACCGTGGCTCTCCTACTTTTGGTCTCTGGCACACCGTCTGATCAAAGGCAGTCAGTCAGAGGGTCAGCAGTATTTTTACACTGTGAAGTGTGGCGCTGAAGTGGCCCCCGAGACCCAGAACAAGCCTGCCCTTTTGCTCACTCTGGCTCTCACCTTCTCCCCTCTCTCGATCGTGGCTTTTTTTGTTCGCCCTTGCTTCTCTCGCCTCTGTGTTTTTTTTCTTCTGCTTGTTCATGTGCCCTCTCTTTTACCTTTGCTTTTTATTGTTTTAACTCGGTCTCTTTATCGTTGTGTGTTTTTTAACCATCACTTCAAGTTTTATTTGTCTGTTCTTGGAAATCTATCAGTCTTCTGAAGGTGCTAACCTTAATATGAACTTCACTTTTTTGCCTTTCATCTGTTTTCCTCTTAACTTGTGTTTGATTTGGTTCATCTTAGACGGTATAAATCAGTTTATTTCCATTACACCTCGCCGTATTCTATTCATTTTCCAGTCTCATCTTTATCCAGTCTAGTTCAACTAAACTTTGTTTTGGCTCTTTCCTAGACTTACCAGTTATTTTCAGTCTAAACCATGCACCGGTTGAATTTGTGTACCCATCAAAGCTGTACATTAAACTGTGAGTCATTGTCTCATCCAGGCTACTTTCTTTCCTCGCTCTTTGTTAGATATGTTGACTCTGTCTCGTCACAGCTCAGCTGTGGTCCAGTAGCTTTTCTCAGACTCAGGGTGCACAGAGGTGAGACTTAAAAGCCTTTCCGGTATGTTTGTTTTGTTATCCTGCCCAGCTTCAGGCCTGTCGGCAGAGAGCTGTGTTTCCACTGAGTAATGCAGCTCTACTGAAATCTCCTAATTTGAGCGCACAAACCCGTCACATAACTCTTCTCCCTGTTTGTTTATCCAGAGCTAGAATAATAACTGTGTCTAAAGAAAGAGATGAAACTGCACTAGTTTCAGGGTGATTTACCTTCCCGGCTGATGGCTATCTGCTGTGGCTAAAATATGAGGGCTGTAAAATCAAGCGCTCCTGTGAGTGATTTCCTCTCCTGCCTACTGCTTAGGTTTTTCTTTACCTCTTTCATCTGTTTTCACTGATTGTTATGCTTTTTAAATAGGATGTGTATGTATGAATAGACTAGACTGAGGTATTGTCCAGCAATGAAATATTTGTGGTACTAAATGGAGTTAATTCATGCATTCGGTGGAAGGATGTGGATGTTTGAATAGCTTTATGCATGGAATGAATGGCTGTTTGGTGTGATGCTAGGTCACTGTCTAGCTTTTGATGACTTGTGCAATAACAACCGAGTATTTAAAGTGATGCTACACTCTTGTATAGCTGCTTTCTGGTTTTTAGAAAGCATTTCCCATGGACGCTTGATTTCAAGTCCAATACATGGCCTTTTTATAAGCAGGAGAGGGGTACCAATGTGGATCAGTGGAAAATGTGTGTGTGTTTTCAGTGATGTAAGTCTTCTGTGTCAGGGAGAAGAGGAAGTGATTCAAGTTTTTTTCTTAAACAAAACAATTAGGGTTTATTACAGCAAATTACACTGTATATACCAAGAGGCACGTTGCCATATGTTGTTACAGCACAACATGGAATTCCTGGCACTGCCCGCAGAAATGACCTCAGTCTGCTTTACGCTCCTCGCTCTGCAAAAACTGTACATCACTCACCAAGTCTCAGTCCTCGCTCAGTTAAATTTTGTTAACAGCAAAGCAGTTGATTTCATGGTGCATAATTTATTATTATGAGCAAGCTCTGGCAGTTGGAGAGACATAAAATGAATCTGTAATCCCAAACAAACATTTATAATAATAAAAGGTTTTTAACAGCCCCATGGAGTGATTAATTATCCAGAGATGGCATTTTGCAGTTATTCTTCAAAGAATCTGGGGGGAAAATATAATAAATAATAAACATGTAATTGTAATTTTTTTCTAGTTATATGGCTGCAACACTAATCATTTAATTTGCATCAGACCATTTTTCCCACCTGCAGCCGACTAAGAGAGAGAAATGAAGTGTTTGTTTCTGTATGTTTCTGAGTGGTTTCAAATCAAGCTTTGTTTTCTTTCTCTAATTAATGAGTATTTTTTTTCCTTCTCTTTACTCTTGCAGTTCGTCCACGTTTCACTCAGCCAGCAAAGATGAGGAAACGCGTCATCGCGCGCCCAGTAGGCAGCTCTGTGCGCCTGAAGTGCACGGCAAGCGGTAATCCTCGCCCTGACATTGTCTGGTTGAAGGACAACAGGCCACTGGTAGACGAGGAAAGTGGAGCAAGAGGGGAAGGGAAGAAGAAGAGATGGACTCTGAGTCTGAAGAATCTGACGCCGGAGCACAGCGGGAAGTACACCTGCCACGTCTCCAACAGAGCGGGAGAGATCAACGCCACCTACAAAGTGGAAGTCATACGTAAGTCACCAATGCTTGGTCTCGTATAGAGTATAGATTAGCTCAAGTTATCAGGTGATGCTGAACCACATTTTCAACTTAGGTAGCCATTAGTTGAAGCCTGATGTCAGGGAGTATTTTCAAAATGTACTATCATCCTTCTTAAAATAGCAGAGACCTTCCTCAAAGGTCAGAATGCTATTACAGTATAAACAGGGCTAGTAAATAACTCATCACATGTCCTTACTGCCAGTTAGTATGTAATGCTAAACAATGGTAACCCGAGGGCCACACTCAAGCTTTTTCTGGAAATTTCAAAGGCTTCATCAGAAATAGAGATAATGCTATCAGGAGCAACAGACACCCAATCACGCTGAATGAATTTGAAAACAGCACAACTAAAGGAGGGCTCAGAGTGACTGAAGCCAGCCCTAACTGGGAGTTTTATTTAAAAAGAAAGATTTAAACCTAGTTAAAAAGCTAGAAACAAGGTGTCTCCTTCTGGGAGGTGCTTCTACAGGTAAAGCGATTAAGGCTCCGCCTCCCATTCAGAAACATGCTCGTGAAATGTTCAGTGTATGCGTTATATATGGCTACATGTGGTCATCTCATGCTGTGACACATCAAAAAGCAAATTTTGGGGGAATGTGGCGTGCATGTATTTTAGCATTCCTGCTGTTATATTACAGACCAGTAGGAATGTCTCTCACTGAAACAATAATACACATTATGCTGTACACATCATCGTTTTACTGAAAGGCCGGCGTGACAAAATAGCAGGGTTTGAAATGGGTTTTGTTTCCAGTCTTACTCGCGGTACAGTGATTATGCAGGATGTCTAAGATCATGTGATCAAGATCACTATAATTAACTTTTCAGCCATTTAAATGATTTGTTGTCAAAGAGTCTGCTGCCAGGAAGCGACCGCTCATGCTCACGTACAGGCTTTACTGAAAGAAAGAATGACATTAAGATGGTAGTCATTAGCAGATTTCGCTTACAATTATGCTGTAACTGATGACTGTTAACTTGTGCCGACAAACATTCATATTTTACAGGATAAAAAGTGCTCATATTTGAGAAGGTGCTGGTTTATCACTAAGAATAGAAGTTTATTTATAAGTCTTCTTTCAGCAGCTTTTATTGATCCCCACTAGTGTTGTCTGTAAACATCATTCCAGCAGGTTAGAAATGTTCAGCGGGCTTTTCAGGCTGCAGTGTGATCCGCTTTTAGTCTAAAAGAGTCTCGTTACTGTTGAGGGTCGAATGTGTGTTATGACGAGTTGTGGGTGTTTTGTGCTGTATTAGGTTGTGTTGGAACCTCGATGGACTTCATGTTGACCTGTTTGGTGGAGAGATGGTGTCGGTTTTGTGCGTGTGTGTCCACTTAACTGCGTGTAACCAAATGTTATAGCTCTGTTGAGAAGCTCAAACTAGCTCTCTACACTCTCACTTTACTTCACACATCTGCTCTATATTAAACCACAGCTGTAGTCTCACACACACACACAAGCGCACATAAACTAAAAAGAAAGTAAATCAAGCCGCTGCTTGCTCGTGTCAGATGTGACATTTTCTCTATCGGCTGAGATTCATCCAACTGTCCGTCATTCCCAGCTGTTAGAAAGAGAACTAGAAAAAAGAGACACAGGGTCAGAAACCCAATAAAGCTTTTAAAAATCATATATAATCCTTGAGTGGAGATGCGAGACGCTATAGCACGAGCATAAATTGTGAGATGCTTGGAGGTGAATTTTCAGCTGTATGACAACCCCTCTAGTATAAAAATCTGGTCACGTGTTTCCTCTGTATTTAAATGTAATTAACCTCAGCTTGCACGGGGCATGTTTCTGTTACATTAACATATTTAAAGTCTATACCAGCACCATGAAAATTAAAACCATCTTCCTAAAACCTTAAACCTGTTTACAAGGGGGGAAATGTATGCTTTTAACTCTTTATCAGATAAAAACAAAAGGTTTTCATATCATCACCACCACCTAGAAATTAAGCTAAGTTTGAAAGCTGGTTTTCTTTTTTCAGTTTAATTAATTAATCCTGTAATCCACCAACCAAACAAGCCTTTCTCACTCAGGCCTTTGTTGCTCTGAGATTAACAGATAACAGAAAGGAGATGATTAAGTATCTCTGCAAGGTCTCTTTTTATCAGCTGTGTGAATTGATAAAGAAGAAACAAGAGCTACAGATAAATGATCTGTTTGCATGTCTTTAGCACACAGGGATGATGCAGGGGAAGCTGAATACAGCAACTAATCCTCTTTACCCACATTGTTACTTTCTCTGGTGTAATTTACTCCAAATAAATTGATTATAAGTGCATACCTCCTGATTTAATTCTTATTCAAGCAGACAATTAGAAAATAAAATAATCAAACATTTCATTTTTCACATTTTTGTAGTTTGAAGAATACAACATTAAAAATAGTTTCTGTTTATGTTTCTGCACGTTTGTCTATTTTGTCTCTTTCTTCAGAACGTACCAACTCTAAACCCATCCTGACAGGTACTCACCCTGTCAACACCACCGTGGATTATGGGGGAACCACGTCTTTTCAGTGTAAAGTCCGCAGTGACGTCAAGCCAGTTATCCAGTGGCTTAAAAGAGTCGAACCTGGTGATGAAAACAAATTTAATTCCACCATAGAGGTACAAAAAAACCTTTTCTGAAGCAAATTAGCAACATTATTCGTTAGACTGAATTATTTTTTAACTTTGAGGTGTGTGTTTATGTTTTTTCCAAGGTTGGAGACTATCACTTTGTGGTCCTGCCTCCAGGAGACGTTTGGTCACGCCCTGATGGATCATACCTCAACAAGCTTCTGATAACCAGAGCCAAGGAGGAAGATGCCGGCATGTATATCTGCATGGGAGCCAACACTATGGGCTACAGCTTCAGGAGTGCCTACCTCACTGTGCTTCCAGGTCAGAGGAAGAAACGTGGTGCCTGCAGAGAGAGAATTATTAGATCTTATAGTTTACAAAGCCACACGAACTTCCACCTAAAAGTTCTTACGTGAGCAGAAATCTGTGGCTCTTATTGCAGATGTATGCTCTTTCTTTCTTCCAATAGAGGTACAGATAACTGTAACTGTGGATACCAAGAACCGATCCATACAAGTGTGAAGTATTCATTTATATTCCTTACTACTAACCATTCTTTATGTGGAGCAGACCATAAAGGGTAGGGGGCTGGAGCCTATCCCAGAAAAGAGCAGGGTACACCCTCAGAGATCACCAGTCTGTCACAACCACTCACTCTTAAAACCAATTTAGACTCACCAAATAACTTAAGCCCATGCATGTCTTTGGACTGCGAGAGGAAGCAGAAGTACCCAGAGAGAACGTGCAAATTCAGAACTCAAACACAGAAAGACCCCAGACTGGATTAAAACCCAGGACCTTCCTGCTATGAGGCGACCGTACTAATCACTGGAGCACTGTGGCGCCTGAGACCAAAACTAATAAAATTAAAAGCTAAATAAAACAGACGATTTATGCGATTTACCTCACTCATTTCATTTCAGCCCAGTGTGATTCGTTTCTGCTTTCTCTGCTCTTCGCATCAGTTCTTACCACACACTCGACCACAACTCGTTATCTTATCGTACATGCGCTAAAAGCTTCCCGGCAAATGTTAAGCCCCATTGTTTGAGCTTCAGAGTGTTTTCAGCTCACTTGGCTACTGTTTACTGTTGCTGTACCAGAAGTGAAATACTTTCAGTCTGCCCTTTGCTATTGAGCCAATTTATGTTTGAATTGAATTGAATAAATTGGCCTCATAAGTCAAAATTATTCAAGCTTTTGATTCAGCTTCAAACTGACATCCAATCCACATTTCAGATGAACGCATCCCGAGCTACAATCTGCTTAGCAAACCTCCTTTGTTACAAACCTCTGTCTCTAATATCACCTTTATTTAACAACATGCTAGCTTACAGCAAAAAAGTATTGTGAAGTTAATCACCATGACACATGTAGCATGTCTTATTTCCACTTGTCATTAATGCCCTTATTTGTCTATCCGCTGCAGATCGGAAGCCTCCCCCCAACTCAGTTCCTTTACCGTCATCTTCAAGTCTCCCCTGGCCTGTGATTATCGGAGTACCAGCATGCGTCGCCTTCATCTTAGGCGCTGCCCTTCTCTGGTTCTGCCAGTTAAAACGCACCTGCTCCTCTTCTTCTTCATCGTCTTCTGCTCTCCCTTCTGCTCAGCGTCTGCCCGTGGCCAGTCGTGACCGAACCTGCCCAACGGTCTCTCCTCAGCCAGCTAGCGGGGATAAAGACTGTCTTTCGTACGAGGACTACGTTGCCCACCAGCAGCTCCTCCTGGCTCAGGGAGGCAGCGGATTGGCTCCCAAAATCTACCCAAAGATCTACACAGACATACATACACACACACATTCACATGTGGATGGGAAAGTGCATCAGCATCAGCACATTCATTACCAGTGTTAGCAGTGAGGTCAGTAGGAAGCTTTGGTGTTTCACGTTCGGCTCTTAAATCCAGCCATCAAAATCCACGCTAACTGCTGGTGTACAGAGCAAAGAACGAGGAAAGCACATGCAAAAGACTGTACAAAAACCTGGGATTATACAACTCTACTGCAGCCACATTTTGTGCATGAACAGACTTAAGAAAAGAACAATGAAGAATGTAAAGAAATATGGTTTTTATTTTTAATCAACCTGGCATTCAGTTCATTCTGTGAGGGGGAAAAAATCCCTAAATCTGTTTTATTCAAACTTTTTATGATGTCACTTTTTTTCCCTTTTTTGCTCAAAGGTCCTATTTGAAGACACAAATTAAGTGAGCAGTTTAAAGGTAACTTAAAACAATATATGTCGTTATCATAACCACACAGCCTCCTCAGTCACATTACAAAAACACTTTCTCTTTTACTACAGGATTTCAAATATAGCTACTTGTGTATATAAATGATTATGTGGTATTTAGCAGGCTATTTCCTGGTAATCTATAAAGAGCAGTGTAGCTCGTGTGTAATGTAATAGCTTAATTTCAGAGCATATCTCAGGCGTCAGCCCAACTGAGCCATGAAAAACACAAATCAAGGCAAACTCGACTATATCCTCAACCCCAGCATGGATTAGGGCTGCTTTTGTTTTCTTCTGCCAGGCTGAATCGCCAGCTGCTATCTGGATGCTGTGCAAGTTGCAGTTTTTATCTTGTTCATTAGACTTTAGATTTGATTCAAGGCGGTGAAGGTTCAGAAAACAGATTGCAGTAATCATTCGATCTCTTCCTGATCTCTTCTGTCACTGAAAATCCCTTTACTGCTTTGCATCGTCACCTTTTTGCCTCATTTCATTTTATTTTTTTCTGATTTTGCAAAGGTCGCCATACTGTACCTGCATAGTGCATCTACACAGGTGCTTTTTGGGAGATTGATAAAACCTCCCCCAATCAACGTGAAAAGGAAATAGTCTGAGTTTGAGTTGTAACCTTTCTTCCACTTTTAAGTTTGAATAAGTCAGACCTTTTTCATTCCTATTAAAACACGCTTTGTAGGCTTAGCTATGTTCTTATATTACTTATCTTTGAATTATCCTGGGCAGAGGCCTAATTGGGTAGGTTAACTGAAAACACCTGGCAAAGGGTTCTCCCCCTTCACTAAAGCAGTCTCAGCAATCAGACACACAGGTCAAAGGATGACATTTACCTGAATGTCTTTTTATACCTCAATGCTCCTGGTAGGTGTAGGGATGTTCACCTGCATCCACCAGAGATAAAAACATTTACCCTGAACAGAACATCAAAGAAAAGCAGCTCCAGCAAACAGTAACGCACAGCAAGTTTCAGCAGACTCTCTTTTGCTTTTTTCCTCAGGTATCCATCTCTGCGTCTGCTCGTGAATCTGACCACTTCATAAAACTGTGTAAACCGATATGCTAAGATAAGATTTAGGTTTCAGGTGTTTTACATTATGGTGCTCGCTGAGAGGCACGTTCAGCCATGTGTCGGGTTGAAACAGTGGGGTGACTCTGTCCAGAAGAGCATAAACATTAAAAAAAGAAGGGTAGAAATTTCAAGTGGAATATGAATCAGACTCTATGCTTGCCACGCCAGTTTGCATAAAAGCAACA
This sequence comes from Oreochromis niloticus, assembly GCF_001858045.2. Lineage (NCBI taxonomy): Eukaryota > Metazoa > Chordata > Actinopteri > Cichliformes > Cichlidae > Oreochromis > Oreochromis niloticus. Next base: position 14,448,441 of record NC_031966.2, on the reverse strand, counting down.
TTTCTCTCTGCAATCCTTCCTTGGGGCTTAACAAAATACAACAGCGAGAACTTTACAAGGAAATGATATATCGGAATCATCTGGTAACTTTAATGCTTGTTCTTCACAATTTATTTTTGCACATAAATCTTTAATCTCAAGAATGACAGTGTACAAATATATTTTTATAGAGATACTATACTCCTGTGTATATTTTTATATTACTCACTGGTATGCCTGGCTGTGTCACTAAGAACTAGTTGCCTGCAGTGCTTTGAGTGAACGCATATAGAACCAACTGCTGGTTAAGCCTCCGGTTGCTTTCTTTTTTCATTTTAAGTCACCTGAAGAAAAGAAGTTCAGTACATTTGATACTGTTATCTACAGAGTAATTGTACTTTTACATTATAGACATCAAACTGCCTGCATATCTCCAGCATGCAACACCACACCCTGCATCATTCTTGCAGCAGGGTCCCTCTCTTATTTACAGACTTAAAGACTTAAAAAACTGTTGTACATTTCAAAAGGGAGTTCATTTAAATGCCTGAAATGACAGAAAACATCATTTGAAATATCTCAGTTCCCTGCTCATGAGAAATCTTCCATTTTTTTCCTTTTACTCTCACCCTGAAATGTGTGAACTTTACTCTTTTTCTTCTTGTATTGGAACAGTAACCTTTCATTCTGTCACTGTTACGTGTTATATGCATCAAAGCTAATCAACTGCCAACAGACTGACTGTGTATATGTGCACTCACCACTAGTATGTACATGGAGTGACATTACTGTTGAAATAATAGACAATGTTAGTTGATTTAGTCAGAGTGGTTTGGACCATACAGAAGCTCTTGCAGCACATTGGCCCACGAAACGTTGTAAATGCTAAAGATAGAAAAAGAAAGTGTGCTTCTAATTTATTTTATTTTTGACATTTTTTTTATTATTATTATTATTTTCGTATAATTGGGCATTATACTGCATGAATTGATTCTGTGTTCTAGTCATAATGTAAGCTATGTAGCAAATACCACTTTGATGTCCTTGTAAGATACTGTATTTATACATGCTGACAAAATATACAAAATTTTATTGATAATCTTTATATTGACAATCTTGTACAGTCTATTGTCATTTAGTTTTAAAATGATTTCTTCCTATTGTAATCGTGTTATTGGTGCCATTAAAAAAGTCAAATCTGGCTGATTTTGCCTTTTTGTTCTTAAAGATTCACTTCTGCACTGAAAGGTATTCCCTGTCCGTGCTGCTGCATCCATTTTCTGTCACATAGACGCAGGCGGGGATTCCAATTTAGTCCAGCACAATACCTTCCAGCACCACGGGACTGTCTTTAAGTGAGTGTCCTTCTCTAAATAGTCAAAGCTCTTTGGCTGTGCGAGCTGCAGCCAGCGTTTCATCTGTCAGCGTGTCTGTCTGGAGGGATGACAGACAGACAAGTATTGCGTGCAGATGGAGGGTGTGAAGGCGCAGTGTCTCTCTGCTCTCTGACTCACCCGAAGAGGAAGATGATGACAGAAAACACTGCTGAAAGGATGGGGCATTGCTAAAGAGTGGAAATGGCTACAGGGCAGGATGTGAGAACAAAGTCAGTTTTTAGCAATGTTCAGCTCCATCGCTTAGTTTATGAGAGTCGAATGTAGTTCTGAAAAAGCTCACTGCTTACACTTTTTAGTATCTGCAAGCAACATTTTTAAAATTCTGTTAAGCATTAGTCACAGAGGCCCATTAACATCGCCCGGCCTTTAAGCCAGCTTTCTTGATTGGGTGCTCCTCACGAGCAAACGGTTGAAACAATGAGGGGTGAAGCTTTTGCGCTCACAGCCAAATCTCAAATCGCAAAAATATATGAAATATATGATATGGTACATTCAGAGAAGTCTTAAACCTTAACTTTAGTGGTGAGAATGATGACCTGCAGATTCAGGGGTTCATTTTCTGTGGGTCCATCACCAAACCCAACACATTTCCATATTACATGCAGCCATATAAGCCATTTTTAATGTTATAAAATAAATCAGTTTACTTTTAGTTTAGTTAATAGTGACTTCGTTTGATTAATCCAAAACCACATGTCTGCGGTAGCTCAGCTAATCTTCTGCTGTTTATTATAATGACACCAGCTTGAAACTAACTCATGCTTTAAATATAAAAAGTACTACAGTGTGTATTACAAAGACAGGAGATTTTACAAAGTTGATTTAAGTTCAGGTCATGAATTTATCTACAAATTACTTATCAAACAAAAAACATTTACGTATATTCTCTTGGAGAGAGTTACAAATGAATGGACATTAAAATAAAACAGAAAAGAAATATTTTGAACTCCTCGTCTTGACCCAGAACTGATTAGATGATGTGTACACACTATTTCCTAACTTCTTGGATTCATTAAAGAGTGAGCGGGGTGTTCGGTGGATATCGTATGAGGATGGAAATAGGGGAGAAGGGTTAAGAAAAGAAAAACAGTACAGGGAATGAAAATACCTCACAGGAATTTGCTGTCGTTAATTTTTGCAATAATCAGCAGTTACCCATGTCTATATGACCTTAACCAGGGAATTCCAAATCCTGGATCCCTGACAGATCCATGACAGCTGTGAAAAATGCATGTACTTAATGTGAGATAAGAGAATTAACAACATTTAAAGAGTGCGTTTCTTATCTGGGAGATTAACATTTTCCTGTTTTTGTCTGTGTGGGCTCCTCTCTTTTTTTTTTAGTTTTTGTAGTTTGATTGACTTGAAGAGCCGGGGAGAAGAACCTGGGAGGACAGACAAGGGAGAAAAGATAAAGCGAAATGAGGAGGAGAAGGATGACACACAGCGGAGTCGCTGATAGATGTGCTGAGCTCACTGGTGTTCTCTGATGAGAGGAGATGAGATCAGTGAAGAGTGTGGAAGTGTGAGAGGAAAGAAATGCGCAACAGGAAGGAAGATGAAAATGTCACGGAGGCCAGATACAACCTGTCCCATCTATCACACATATCCCATCTGCCCTCGCTCTGATTTGTCAGTTCATGAGCATTTTACTGCTCATTCACAAAAATCTTTTAAGACTTAAGTCTGTCTTTAAAAAATATTCAGTGTAAGTTTTTGGATGGTTGGGCTACTTCACCCTATTTATGTGTGTATATGTGTAGAGTAGCCCTGCAGGTTTTTGAACAATGGCGCAGTTGTATTTGTGCCTCTGTTCACCACAGCGGTGGATTCTAAATCAGTAATGAAGATGCGATTGAAGTGCAGACTTTCAGCAGACCTTTCAACTCAAGGTTTAAAAAGTATTGCATTGACTGTTTTCAGTAAGTGAAAAAAGTGCTCTATTGAGTCGGGATCACTTGACTGCCTTGGAAATGGACAAAGATCGCATTTTTTTGCCTTGACAATTTTTTTTTTTTCTTTTTAGGAACTGCACGTTCCCTCTCAGATGTGCTCTGGCAAAGTCTAATCTGGGCTTCTTGTTCTTGCGGTAACCCTCTGTTTTTACATTCATGAAGCCGTCTCTAGATTTTTAGATGTCGTGAAGGTGTTTTTCTTAACCTTGGAAATCATTTTGCAATCACCCACTTTAATTCTTTTGGTGTTATTAAGCTACACTACATTAGTTCTTTTTAAGAATGTACCAGATTGTATATTTGGCCACTCCGAAAGTTTTTCTCTCCCACTGATATGATCGTTTTGATTTTTCGGCCTAATGGTGGCCTGACCTCAGATTGAGATTTCCAGTGAACAGCTACAAAATGCAATTTCAACACTTGGAAATAACAAAGGAACAGGGCTCACCTTGCCATGAAAGTCAGTCATCTGTTCAATTACGTTTGAAAACAGAGGATTATATGTAAAACTGACTGTAATTCCCACCCTTAAAGCACTTGGATTAATGATGAAAACCCCCACTTCAGTAACATCTTGACTGTCTCGGCTATCTGAAGAGTCAAAATTGTTTTTGTTCAAAAACTTATGGACCTTGCTGTATGTGGCTGGCGACACACAGGGATATTTTTCCATTGCAGAGGTCACGAACCAGTTCAGTCTTAATGCTTTTTACATACATGGCTCACAAGCTGTAAATCCTATTATGATGTGCTTAATATTATAAAGAAAGTATTTGAACATGGTAGGCCTTTTGCTTTCACTAGTAGAGCTAAACTGGTGAAGATTTTATTAAAAGTACTTTACATAAAAACAAAAAATGAGAGAAAAATTTAACTTAAATTTTTCTCTTGATTCTTCGGGTAACATTACTCCCTGAATGGAGGAAGGAAGGGAATAGTAACACAACTATGTAAATAGCTTGTCCTTATTCTGGTTTTTCCAAGTCCAGTTTTCTAATGGACTGCTTACCTCATGATCACTATGAGCATACTTTAGTATCTGAGTAAGTAAGCCACAATCATGGCTGAAGTTTTTCATCCAGCCAATGTCTACATCTTGACATAAACTTCTGCATGTTTGAACCTTCTTACCTTGTGGTTTTGTTGGAGCCTTTGTATTCTGGTGGAGGTTTCTGGTATGTGGTTGGATGGTTAAAAGGGTGTTAACCCAGGGAGGAGATTCCTGGGTATTTGAGTCAACAACAGCTGTGGTTGGTGATGAAGAGAAGCTGTCCAAAGAGCTTTTTACCCTCAGCTGCCTTTTTAGTGTGAAAGGAGTGCTCAGGTGAATGGAGTCAGTGACCATGAAGGGCTATCGCTCTCTCTCACATACTTACACACACACACCTGGGGGAAAAAAACACATAGACAAAATCTCCTCATAAAAACCTGAAAAAATACCTATACATCTGCACACTCACCTGGACAAGAGTAATGGTAAAGTTCATATGCAACATGTGTACACAGCGTCTTATAGGAGTTTGCACACACATGCACAAACACAAAAGCACAGATATATGCAGTCATCGCACACACACATGCACACGCTCACAGATGGAAACAACGCAGACACCTGGCTAGCATTGAAGCGCTGTTCTGTTTGCATACCTCTCCCTCCCTAATCATCCTCCACACAGCCACAAAGCCACCAATAAAACTAAGAAAACAAAAACACAATAAGAGGGCAACAGGCGGCTTCAATCCTTCTTCCACCCATCCCTCCCTTCCACTATTCCTCCCTTTTCTCTGTCTCTCTGTACTGAATGTTTACCTTCCCCTGTGAAAAGAGAGGGATGTGGACAAGCAGGGTGAGAAAAGAAAGAAATCTGGCCGAGGGGAAAGGAGCCAAGGTCTTTAAAGTCTGCCACAGAGCCGTGACAAAAGCCTCCTAATCTCAGTGTTGTCTTTCAGCCCCTTTTTCTGCCTTCACATCCTGCCAAGTTTGTGTCTGCATGTGTGTTCGTGGAGAGTAAAAAGGGAAGAAACTAACAGTTAGGGCACTAGCGTGCATGTGTGTGTATTTTTAAAAGAGCAGTCAAATGGCAAAGCAAGATAGTGCGTGCTGGTGTGAAAATTTGTGTCTGAGTCCGTGTTTGTGTGTACGACAGGAAAGGAATCTTTCCATAGTTGTGCTGACATCACTTAAACATACATAGAGCAGTTGAAGGAGGCCCCTTTCCAAAGGCAACAGCCGACTTCACATGTGGGATGCCTGCGTGCATGTGTATGTTGAAGAATATATGAGTGGACTCGGTCACCAGTCCTCACCTGTTTCTCACTCCCTCATAAGCCCCCCATTCAGTTCTCTTCCGCCAAAATGCCACAGGAGTTCCTGTGGGTGTGTGTTTGTATGTGTATGTGCAACAGTTCCTCAATCTCATCCCCTTTAACCTCTACAAAAGAAGCAGTTGTGAATAGATGTATGTGCATGTGAGTGTGTGTATGTGTGTGCGTGCATACTTGAATTAATCATGTTTTGGGGGCATAAAACCATTTATACAGTCACACTGAAGGGGCTAATATCCCTTTATAACATATATCATTAGTGTAGGGCAGGTTGTGGTTTGGGTATGTCCTGAGGAAATGCACATAAGTCAGTGTAATGCCGTCTAAACTGATGGAAGCACGGTCGCATTCGTGTGTGTTTGCATGGTTGTGTGAGTATTTGTGTGCAAGTGACCTCTTGAGCGTCCCTTCCTCATCCTGCAGATCCCTATCTGTGGCAGCTGTGGTCCACAGACCTTCACACTCAGCAAAGGAATGCATAGCGGAGCCATCAAGCTATATAAAAGGCAGCGGTGGACTATAGCCCCATCTAAAGGCAGATCAATTTAATGTCAAGCCCACTGTTTACTAAATGAAATTCAGCTCTGCAGGTTGTTGGAAGAAATCTTTGCATTCAACTATGTTGATTATTCAACAACCTGCTCCACATTCTATGCAGTGAACTACAGTATAGAACAAATGACTCACACCATTATTTTCTGACTTTTTCAACTTGATGTGTCAAGCTAGGCAACAGCATTGCTAAAATGGTGGCTGTGAATCAAAAAAGATGTCGTATACATGAAAATAGATTAGATGATTCAAATAAAAAAAGTGAAGATGTAAAATGTATCTGCCTTAAACCCTCGATACTTTAGTACTTAAAGTGATGGCAATTTGCAACAAGTGAGATATGTCACTTGTGCTGCCGTATATGAATTATGCATATTAAGGATGGTGCTCTGTAATTGTCAGAAGTCTGAGGAAGAAGCTTGGGCTCAATATGTCAAACAGTAAACCCATCAAGGTGGTCAGTTGCAATTTACCTATTAAACATTATGTTACATTTAAAAGCATATCTCATCTTTATCACATGACGAAACAGCTGGAGGGAAGAACTCCCTTTTTAATTGGAAGAAACCTTCAGGGTGGTTCAGGGCCGAGGGAGGAGCAGCCATCTGTATGACTGTATGACTGGCTGGAGGATGCAGGGGGACAAATACAGCCATAGACAAAAGCTAATGATATGCAGTAACAGCATGTAAACACAAGGAAGTGAAGAAACGTTCAGTGTATCATGGGGAGTCCCCCAGCATCCTAAACCTTAAGCAACTAGGGGTGGTTCAGGGTCACTTGATCCAACTATAAGCTAAATAGGCTATCTGTCTCCTAAATGCAAACTGGTTGCTTCTACAGGAGAGGGGCCGAAAAGCTGAAGGCTCTCCTTCCTATTCTACTTTTAGAAAATCTAGGAACTACAAGTAAGCTTGCAGTCTGAAAGTGAAATGCTGTGTTGGTTTGATATCCTAAGATATGATAAGGCATAATCATTCAGGACTTTGTATGTGAGGAGGAGGAGTTTAAATTAAATTCTGTATTTAAGACAGAGCCAATAAAGAGAAGTGAATAAGTAAGATATTTGATCTTCAGTTCTAGTTTCTGTTAGGAGTTCTACTTCAGCAGTTTGTATTAGCTGAATGCCTTTTAGGGAGCTTTTAGAGCAGCCACGTAATAAGGAAATATAATAGTTGAGCCTAGAATAAGTTGCATGAACTAATTTTTCTGCATCACTCTGAGATATGATATTTTTTCCAATTTTAGACATATTGTGCAGATAAAGGAAAGCAGTACTACATATTTGTTTAATGTGTTCATTCAATGACATAGCTTGCTTGAAAATGACTCCAATATTCCTCATAGTGCTACTGGAGGCCAAGAGAAAGCTTTATGGGCCGAGTACAATATGTTTTTTCTGAATCTAGAAGTAACAGATCATCCAGGCTTAATACCTTTGTAACATGCCTGTAGTATTGATTAACTTGTGTCATCTGACGTCACATAAGTATTTGCATAACAATGAAAATGTATGCAGGGTTTTCTACTAATACTGCATAAAGGAAATATAAAAACATGAAACATATTGGTCCCAGCACCAAACCTAGTGGAACTCCGTGACTGTGCAAGGAAAGACAAGAAAGTGCAAAAAACCCCACTTTGTTTACATTTCAAAAAGTTGATTCTGTATACTTTTTGGGATTTTCTTACCTGGATGACTGAGTATGCATGAAAAAATTACAAGCTAACAAATAAATACAGTTTCAACCGGTGTAGCATATCCAAAAGTGTGTCCTCATCTCTGTAGTCAAATATTGTGATCAACAGTATGGAAAGCACTGCACTGAGGTGGAACATGATAAGCACAGATGAAACCACAGTGGGGGTTGCACTGCTCTAAAACAGTAAACTGTATATGAGGTAAATCAATTATGATCTATAAAAGTAAATGCAAAATTTGAATGATAAAACTTTGTCAATACTTGTTCACTTAAACACTTTCATTACATTTCTTTGGTTTTCAAATTACATCTTCAACACTAAAGGTGATTAGACTTTATATAGAAGCAAGTTCTCTGCACCTCACTAAGACAAATAATTCAAATGTGAAATCATTTAGCTCATGTCTTGTCTTGCCTACAGGGGATTACACTTACCACACCAAAGTTATAAGACTGAAATACTGAGTGACAAAGTGTGAAGTCTGGATCAGATTAAGTAAGAAGCTTCTCTTTTTCCCTCTCTCTCTCTCTCTCTCTCTCTCTCTCTCTCTCTCACACACACACACACACACAAACACACAAACACTCTATCCACACACACACAAACAGGAGAGTGAAGATAGAAAGACTGAGAGAGGGAGGGGTGGACAAGCTGTGGGAACATGCTGCTGAATAATTACCACTGACATCAGAATAGTTTTCTTTAGCTCTCTGAAGTGGCACAGCTCATTTGTACAGCCTGGAGCCATGTAGAGGTGTGTGTGAGTGCAACAGAGAAAGTCAAAGAGAGAGCAACTGAGAGAGAGAGAAAAAAAAGATTATACAAAACTTATAATAAACTGACACACATTAAACAGTATAACACTTATTGAAGTTTCTTTAGATTAATAGCACAAGAGTTCACCTGGTTTCTGTGTGTGTTTATTTGTGTGCGCCCATAAGGTAGTGATTATTTTGATTTAGTCTTCTAGCTGTCAATGTGTGACACCAAGACAGCTGAGCATGCCCTGGGGAGCCATTTCCCTCTAAGTGGACCTTAAAAAACAGGAAACGTCTTCAAATCCCACTGAAGCGAAGAAGAGGATCAGGGCTACTAACTCTATACAATTCTCTTACTTTACAAATGAGCACACACCCAAATGCAAGTGCCTGAACATAGCGTGCACAGACCCAGAACACACACACACACACACACACAGTCCCACCTGAGCCCTCCTGAATAGACACCATTCTCCACCCTGACAGCCGGGAACAATAGAGGTGAAAACGCAGCTTTTCAAAGACAGAATTGACCTGTCTGAACACATCAAGCGTCCTCGCCACCCGCTTCACTGCGTAAGCTTTTCCGTGCTGAGATGACTTCAGGTGATATCGTGTTTCTATACGGCTACACTTTTCTTCGCCTTCACTTGCATTTGCTTTGTAACAGATATAAGGTTTGTGTTTCCAATGTTACATCCAGCGGGCCAAGAAAGTGCTAAGAAACAACTGGAGAGAAGGGTCAATGTCCTGCCTAGTCTCGTGTAATTCAGTAAACCGAGGTATTCCTTCGTTAACAACATAATCCTTTTTTTATCTTTATAAAGTCAACAGGTGTTGGCACGGCAACAAAACGTCATGTCAGATTGTGCCTTTAGCTAAAAGCTTGTAAGACTTGGTGGGCTGAGGCCTTTCTCCACTGGATTACTCAGAGTTGTCATGAATATTCTGACCTTTGACTACAAACAAGTCATTAACATAAAAGTGTATCAGATTTCACCAGAACGCCAAAGTTTGGTGTGAGCTGAAACTCTGTCAAAAATAGAAAACAAAGAAACCATTTCAATCAGCAACAAGCCGCAGTGTTATTTTATCATCTGTTTATTGAATTTGTAGATTGAACACAATTTACCAAACTTAAATTTAGGGTTTGGTAATCGATGTACATAAGAACAAATCTTGGTTGTAAGCTAAATACATTTAATTTTGTCTGTGAATTCACAGGTGTGTGGGTAAAACCAACATATAAACAGGGTGGTGACTCATTTTAGCTAGGCGTACTTCATCTAGAGACCTCATGACAGTTTTCGTGTGTGTGTTTATTAAGGAGGTGGGTAGACCAGTGAGGACATAGAGTGCCTGGAGGAGGACGGTGGTCTAAAGATTGGAGACTTCCATCCAGAACTCTGGCCGAACGACGCGTCTGGGGTAAAAGGTCCTCCTTGAAAACGGCTGGGAGACAATAAGAGAGGCAAACTATTAACCTACTGCAACAACAACGAGGCATAATTAGATACGCTACAAGTTATTAAATGTAACCTTCTCTTTTTTTACGCTCTCATTGATGCAGTTTTCTTGTTGTGTTTTATGTGGGGCAGAATCAACACAAATTTCACAGTAGTGTGATTTCTACATGTCATGTTCCCTGGGTTTTGAGTTAATGTTTCTTCTGGATGCCCCATGTTTGAGTTGGTTTCAGCTGTGTGCTCACCTGTTACCGCTCCCCTCGTTATCTGGTGTGTCTATATATATTGTCTCTGTCTCCCTCCCTCTGTTTATTCATTATCCCTCATAGCTGTGTGTAGCTCTGCACAGTACCTCGGCACTCTGAGTTTGACAGTGACGCTGTATCTCCTAGTGATCCTTAGAGTTGTTCATTGGCTTGCTTATCTGTTTGTTCCTGTGTATTTTTAGACTATGAGAATTAAATGCTCATTTTGAGTTTACTCCTGCCTTTTTGTGTGTTCTGAAGTTGTGTCCACAAATAAACAGCTCACACAGTCATGACACTGCATGTTTTTCTTGAAACAAATGAACTGTTCAACAAAATGAAAAAAATCATACAAGTACGCAAATGATCAGTACCAGCAATAAACTTAGGAAAACCTGAGACATTTTGAAGTGTTTTTTAAACTAGCAGAAGATTATCAGACTTTTATTTCCCAAACTAATACACAAAAAACAAAACTAAACATCAGAAAGGCTCACATGATATAAAATCTACACAGAACAGTGGCCCCAGCTACGCAGGAGATTCAAACCACGAGCCTTCTTGCTGTGAGATAACAATGCTAATCACTGCATCACCATGCTGCCTATGATATTGTTTTGATGTATTTAATGAATTAAACTTGTTACCTCACTGTGGCTGAGCACGCGGCGTGACTGGCTGACATGTTTGGGTTGGACGATCTGCGAGGCATGGTGCCTGCACGTTACACAAGATAAAACCATAGTTAATCCTTAACACAAGTCGTGCAGATAAAAATGGCTCACAATGATTAAAAAAATTCCTAGGTCATTATAGGCTTATGTGTCTCTTGTTCCACCTCACGAGCTTACTGCATGTTTCATTTGGAAAACCATCAGAGATGGCAAGATAAACAGGTGAGTCATCTTCCACAGTAATTTGCATCAAACTTGCACAGATGTTGCTACCAACAAACCAGGCAAAACACCTAAAACTTGTGCACACGCCTCTGCTGCCGTTAGGTCTATAATTAATGACACAGCTCATCCTTATCTTGCAGTAACCATCAATCAAATCTTCTGTAAAAAATATTTTTAATAGCATAATCAATCCACTGATGGTTACAAAATGATCCTCTTGTATATTAGCATATTTCCTGAATTAAACTGCTATGTAGGTATAGTAGATATCTACAATGTCTAAAGTGATAAAGGAAGAGCAACTAAAGGACTGTCATCTTATTTATCTGCATTGGTTTATTTACTATAGGTGGTCAAATCATCAGTTTGCAATAAACATAAGTGCACAATGACAGCATTTCTAGCAAATGGAAATATCTGACACAGATGACACCTCTTCCATTAGTTAAAACCAAAACCAGTAGCTGCATAACAGGCAGTAGAAAGCACATACCAGTCCATCCATCTTGTGAAGCTCTGATAAATGAGCCAGAGTTAGGCTGAAAGACAGATTCACAGAGAAACAGCACAAATCATGATGTTTTATTTCCTTAATACTTTCAGTCATAATATACCAAAGCCTTAAAGTCAGTGTCAGGATGCTGTGTAATCTCGACAGAATCTCATTCATAACAATGATAGACAGCGAGCGAAGTAACTGGCACTTACTTTCCAGAACAGACTCCTTTGATCCACCTCCATGTTTTCAGTGCTGCCAGACAGGAAGGCACACTTCATTAGTTCTGTTGGCTTCAGCGTTTCTAACAGTGCACCGATACCTGAATGCTTTCGATTTTTCTTTAATAGGACAACATTTAAAGTTGTATTAGTATTTATTTTTTCAATAGTAAAACACGGACACATCCTTAGTGAGCAATGGACTTTGTAGATTAAAAAAAAACCATTCATGTACAAATGGAGCACTAATGAATACGAGAAAACGTGGTATAATGTAGTGAAATAAATCTGACCTTCTACGTTCTATCCGTATTTTAAGCAGTTTTTGATAATTTATTAAATACTTTATTAATTCTACACTAAACTGTAGAAGAAAAACTGTAAATGAGCTTCAAAAATTAGATTATTCACATTTTATTTTTACCAAAATCATGACTCTTATGTGTAGTTTACTGTACTTGTGATAGAAAACATAGATTATTTGAGTTGCGGGGATTTTCAAAATATAAATCATTCACTCTGTGATACTTTAAGCAAGATCAAAATAATTTGAGACCAAATTTATATTATAATGGCACCACTTCACCCGCGTTGCCACCCAGCAAAGCAGAAAGACATCTATCAGTGACTAAAGTGCCAGCGGCTGAATTGACCCTGCAGGAAATGACATTTATATCCGCTCTCCATCTTCTAAAGCCAATGTCTCAGTGGATAAAATAACAATAATACTATTAAATTCTGACACTCAATCAATCCTGTGTCAGTACTGTGTAGGAAACCCAGTACGTTTTCCTGATTAAACCCAAGCAAAGATCAGCTTATTCAGGTGTGTGGATAGCCGCAGGGCAGGGCAAAGCTCACGGCAACGAAAGCTAACATAAGACATCAGTAGTGAAGCCAGGATATAACTTGTTTGCGGTGTGAACTACCTCCTACTTTCTCTCTCTCTGAAGCCTGAGGTATAGTAAGAGAATAATATAGGCCAAAGAAGAAAAATTTGCAGCATGAGATAGAATGAAGAGAGTATTAATCAAAAATGAACAGAAGGAGAAGGTCAGCGCTATTAAGGAAAATTGTGAAATTGTAGACAGAGACTATACTCACACATTAGTAGCTGAAGAGTGTCGTGAGAGGGACACAGAGGAGTTATATGGTATCTGTAGGACTTAGATGAAAAAGAAGGAGCAAAATTTAAAGCGACTTAAAACATGCTGTATGCTATTAGTGACAGACAGTTATTTAGTTATTCATAAAATGAACTACTTAGATGGTTGTTTTACAGTCTAAAAGTAATAAGGTTACAAAAGTTTCTGGTCTTTGTGCAGGATCTTTTTGCAACTTGTAACTCATAGATTTAAACAAATATAATCTTTTATTATAATTAATTATAATAAAAGATGTTTTATCTGCTTCATTGATTGTAGCAATAACAAAGTGTATAAAATAAACAAACCACGTTTAGTGTAATAACTAAAAAAGTCACTTTGTTAGGTACACCATGCTGTTAATGATTGGACCCTCTTTTGCCTTCAGAACTGCCTTAATTCTTCATAACACACATTCAACAGGATGCTGGAAACATTCCTAAGAGATTTTGATTCACAATGAATATGACGACATCACACAGTTGTTGTAGATTTGTTAGCTGCAGATCCATGAGTTCCCACACTGTAAATATATAACACTATTTTTTCCCCCCTATTTGTATGTTTGTACAGTTCTTACTTGTGGATACTGTTCATATGTACATAGTGCTACAGAACTGTGTACCTCACCCCCCTTTCTTTTCCCACGTGTCTGCTCTGAATAGAAGACACGCTGTATCTCACTGTACATGTATATAGTGGCAATAAAAGGCATTGTAGTCTATTCAAATTGTCCCAAGAAATCCCCCCCGGACCATTACACCACCGCCAGCCTGAACTGTTGACACATGGAAGGGTAGATCCCTGCTTATGAGAAATTCTGACCCCTACCACTATTATTGTCCAGTTTTGGTGAGCCCATGGGAACTGTAAACTCACATTCCTATTCGTAACTGACAGGAGTGGAGTGTGGTGTTTAAGGTCAAATGTGTTATCCATTCAGAGATGTTCTTTTGCCGCCTTCCTATCAGCTCACAGCAGTCTGGCATTATCCTCTGACCTCAGATATCAGCAATAGAGGACTCCCACTCACTGTTTATTTTCTTTAACCATCTGACACCAACAACCACACCATGTTCAAAGTGATTTAAATCAATTTTCTTCCACATTCTGATGCTCACTTTGAACATCAGGTTGTCCCGTCCATGTGTACATGGCTAAATGCACTGAATTGCCGCCACATGACTAGCTGAGTAGATATTTATGTTAACAAGCACTTGAACAGGTGTATCTGTGAAGTTGACAGTGAGTGTACATATACAATTCTTGCATAGGACAGAATTAGTAATAAAAATTGTTAATGGTACACAGTATGTCTGGATATTTTTTCAGGTGCCACCGACAAACAGATCATTACAGCTGCCAATACAATTAGAGATAGTTTACCTGGTTTATGTCCATGTGGGGTTTGGGAACTATGGCTCATGTGGTGCCCAGATGACGCTTTGGTACTGAGTAACAGGAGTAATAAATAATGTTAATCGCTTACACAAAGCACACCTGCTGGACTGAAACCTACACTAAGATAGCTGGTAATTGCGTTTCTGCATGAAATCAGTCAAGTGGATTAAGACATAAGAGATGAATGTAACTGTAATATTTTTATAGATTATTCTATACAGACGTATATGTCGGTATTTTTATTGCTGAATTCATTTCAACATGCCCATTTAAACACTAAAGCATTACTATAGTTAAATCATAAATGTGCCAGGAGTGACACCTAGTGAACGGTGAGGTAGAACAACCAGTTGGCTGTAAAAGTCTTTAATCACTGATAGAAAACTAAACTGGCTTTTAACTGCCTCCACTAATCATTACTTACTATTTTTTAAATTTTATTTTACCTTCATATCATTACTATTGATGCAAAACCCTAAAATAAATGTATACCCCAATGTATAGCACAGGGAATTTTGCCAGACATTTGTTAATCAAAAGAAAACATAAAATAAGAATTAGGAGAGCAATAACTGGCTTTAGTAAGCAGAAACTGACAATTACACATTGGGTTAACTATCTATTCAGTGTTGTACCTCTGAAGCTTTAGTGCATTTTCCAGCTTAGCAATGTAGGCACTCTGTTCATTCAGCTTCCTGTTAATTGGGAAAAAAATAATAAGAAACCCTTCCAACTTTTCACAAACTGCAGCTTATTTCAAATCTAATTTAACTTACTTTGTCATCTGCTGCATTTCTTGCTTCATCCTCACTACTGCCTCCTCTAGCTTTTCATTCTGTAAGTGATTAATTGATAAGTTTGGTACACTAGGTGGCATAAGCATGTATCTGTTTCAGTTGCTGCTGTGGTCAGAGCTAGACAGCCAGTGTGGTTGATGAGTTAAATGTTGCAGAATGCTGGCTTCTTTTAGATAGAAAAGTACAATTTTAAGGCAAAGAAATAAAAAAAAAAAGAAAAAAAATCCTCTCACCTTTTGCTCGTAGTGAGTGAAGAGCCTCTTTTGATGTTTTTCCTGGTACTTTATAACCTGGGAAAACGCAGAATAAGTGCTGTTTGTGCAAGTTCTGCATTACACTATTGCATTTAAACCTCCATACATTTTTTGGACATATTTAAATGCTATACAGCGCAATTGTTTACAGGTCACTGGTGATATACAATCAGATTATAGGTGTTTATATGAAGCAAGAAAATGACTGAACTTGGCTGATTTCCGTTAAGTGCTTGGCTGCCACCACCTTGATGTTTGAGAAAAGGGCCTTCACACCAGGGCTGCTCTGAAACAAGCACATTTAACATAACTCTAATGACAGCAGAATATTAAACTTTTAATGGTCTGATTATTAATTTGGCTATCCCACCCCAACACCCACAGTTACCTGGGGATTTAATGAGAAAAGAGTGCTTACTTTGTCAGACAGTGGTGACAGTTGGCATTTAGCATTGCAGATTAAACAGCTGCCTGGTTGGCCTGAAAGAAAGATTATATTTAAACCAAAATTACAAAGTCAAGAATATAATGCTGGCTTGCAAGGATTGGAAGACATGGAAGGACTGAAAATTGACTTCGAGGGTTTCTGTTCGTGAAACAAAATCAGTTAAATGGCTTTGTCTAACCATGGGAGACAGACAAAGTCAGAGAAAGTCTGATTAAGGTGAGACCAATCATGAACAACTCCAGGGCTAATGAATAGTGGTTAAAGGACCTCCAGGAGTACCATCCATTGGTGAATGGTGTAATTTCGCTCTGAATTTTTGAATGAAACATATAATCACAGAGCATCACTGGTTTTCTTTATAATATAACAATCTCTAACACTGATATTTAATATATCTTAAACATGGATCTCTAGGGAGATCCTTTCCTTTAGAGACAACTTAGAAACATGCAACACTCAGTGAAAAGCTAAATAATCAGCTCTGCAATATCACTTAGAGCCCAACAGATGTCCCTGTCTAATCATGCTTTCATTTGCCTGGGGAGTAGGAAGGCTGTAGTGTAGACTTGATGCTTAAATATATGCATGTATTCCAAACAGTGTTTGTTTTGACTGTGTTTGCAACAAAAGTGTTTATTTACCTCTCTGATAACCTCTCTGATAACAGTCACTACAGATGACATGGCCACAGCTTGTGACCGCCAGTTTGCGGTCAGCACTTTGAGGAAGAAAGCAGGAATTGCAGCAAACCCAGGAAGCCATTTCAAAACCTGCAGGAAAACAAGATTAGGTGAGGAGGAGTTAATGAGCTAATTTAGCTAACTTTCTTTGCTAACTCAAGTTTATGAATTAGCAGATTTAGCTAAAGGTCTTCTAACTCTTATTTACACGTGTATTAAGATTGTTACTGATTATCTTCTACATATAGTTCGTTTTTACAGCCATATTTCATTAAGGTTTATTAGATAACTATATTTATTTGAAAACCTTGTGACTGCTAGTGAAGCTAAAGGCTAATTTAGCTTATGTTAGCTCTGTCCTACTCCTAGAGTCATTAATGGTTAATATATGTCCTCACTGCTTATAATAAAGGTAACTTTACCTTTTCGCTGATGGTCAGTTGTTGTTGAAGCTGTCTGTCCAACTTCTAACTTAAATTGCTGGAAACCTGTAAATAACTATTTAAGATTATGCCTGTTGGACATTTGAACACCAGGTAAGCTATGAGTGAAATGCATCATAATCACATGATGATTCTTATGCTATTAGCTTATATTTTCTAAAATCATAGTAGGTAATTATAACACATTCAGGGTTTGTGAACATTGTGTATATTTTCCTAATTGCTGGCTATGATTTTCACCTTATTTAGGGCAAAATTGCAGTAATATAAACTATTATATTGAGTAAATGTCACACAAATCAAAGACTACAATTACCTAATGCCTCAAACAATATTTTATTCAACAAAAAACATAATTTTGCAAGCACCGTTCCAAGTTTTTACACAATTTTTTCATATTTTAATTTGCAAAGGATACAGTTGTGCGCAGAAGTTTACATGCAGTCATGAATATCATGGTAACTTTGGACTTTTAATAATTTCTTTGAACTGTTCTTTTTCCAGAGTGAAAAGCACACATCTCTATATACTTTCTAGCTCTATGCACCCAAATCTTGGTTTTATTTATTTATTTAGGATTTTCTGGAATCCACGGCATCAAAAGAAAACATGAAGGCTCAAATATATGTCCACATTCACTTAAGTCCTTTAATAAGCGGTGCTAAATGTTTTTATGCTGTATTTTAACTTGACAAAACCAAGGTCAGTTAACTTTTGTGATCATGATTAACTACAACTGCTAGTTTCTCTTTTTTAGCATAAAAAAGATTTGATTGACACCACTGATTAGATTGACCAATACTCAGAGCAATGAGAAAGTCCAAGGAACTCAGATTTAAACAGGAGAATTGTAGATTTACACAAGTTGGGAAGATCTTTGGAAATGATTTCTAAACAACTGTAGTTTCCAAGATCATCAGTACAAACAATTGCACACATGTTATTTGGGTGTTTCACCACTTTTTCACTCTGACAGAAGACACAATATGTCATGAAAGGAAATTGGTTAGGTTGTTCAGGAACAACTGGGGGAATGAGGATCAAGCCTGCCACGAACTGGAAACTGCTGGAAGACTAGTGTCACTGTAAACAGTGAAGCGGGTTTTACATCGCCATGCATTGAGAGAATGCCAACCAGGAAAGAAGCTCTGAATATAAACTTTAATTTTGACTTAAAGTTGCAGCTACCCACATGGACATGCCTTCTGGTGAAATGTTTCATAGTCAGATGTGGCCAATAATGACAATAGATATATTCAGATGAGTATGGATGAAGCTTTCAAACCTAAGAACACTACCAGCTAACAAGCATGATGGTGGTAGCATCATGTTCTGGGTCTGTTTTGCTGTCAGTGGTACTGGTACATTGCACAAAGTCAAGGGTGGGCAACTCCAGGCCTCAAGGGGCAATGTCCTGCAGGTTTTTGATTTGCCCTTGATCCAACCCAGCTGATTTAAATGGCTAAATTACCTCTTCAACATGTCTTAAAGTTATCCAGAGGCCTGGTAATGAACTGAAATGAAAACTGGTAATGAAAATCATTTGATTCAGGTGTGTTGACCCAGGGTGATATCTAAAACCTGCAGGACACCAGCCGTTGAGGCGTGGAGTTGCCCAGCCCTGCACAAAGTGGATGAAATAATAAAGAAGGACTACCTCCAAATTCTTCAGCTTCACCTCAAATCAGCAACTAGATGGCTGAAATTTGGACACAGTTGGGTGTTAGAACAGGACACTGATCCCAAACACATTAAAACTGGTTTTGGAATTGATAAAGCAGGCTAATATTAGGTCTCTCGAATGGCCTTCCCAAAGCCCTGACCACAACATTATTGAAAATTTGTGAACTATGCCTAAAAGTTTAATCTTTGCCAAGAAAGCAGTCAGTTTACAAGAAGTCTACCAATTCTGCCAAGAAGAGTGGTAAAATATCCAGCCAAAATGATACCTTCATGGCTACAAAGAGCATCTAGTCAGCGTGCAAATATTATTAGGAGTGAATGTATATATTTGATCCAACATGTATATTTGTGACCCTGACTGTATTAAAGAAAATCCCAAATAGACCCAATTTTTGATTATAATCATTAAAAATGTGTGCTGTACATTCATTCCAACCAATAGTTCAAAGAAATCATTAAAACTCCAGATTACCACAACTTCATGCCCATGATGGATGTATGTACTTCTCACCACAACTGTATATACAATAGTCTTAAACACCATACTCTCGAGCATCGCACCAGCTGTTTGGTAAAAACTGGCCTTTTTATAAAGCGTTACAGCCCTAGAGCACTCAAACTTCACTGGTACAGGTATGTGAAATAAAAGTAAAAACAATGAGGCTGGTCAAAGCTCTTCATCAGACCAGTTTCTTCTCGATGAAGAAGTCTTTGAGTCTTTTCATCTGCCAGAAACCAACCACCAGCAGAATGGAGGTCTGCACTGTAGCCCACCACAACACTTTGCTGTTGGTGTTCTCACTGATCTGACGAAATACCTCCTCCTTCTCCTGAATGACAACAGGCAAGAAAATAAAAAAGAAAGAAAGAGAGAAGAATAGAATAGATAACCTGTTATATGATGTAATTTTACCATTTTACAATGAATTTATTCTCCTTTATTGGTAGCAGTGTAAAAAAGTACTGCAAGATTCTTGACGTAAAGTGAAGCTTTATCTAATATACAGGGATGTCCCTTTTCTCTGGTCTCGTTACTGTATTTCAGGTTTAAACGACTGTTAAGACAGTGCAGGAAAATATTTATTTACCCTCTGGAACTCCTGCTGCCTGGTAATGTGAATCATCTGCTCCGTCAGGTGTCTAAGACTGTTCTCCAGGGCCTCCATGCTGTCCTTGGTCCTATCAGTATTGTGGCCAACTGTGAACTCTCCCATTTGTACATCCAAATGTAGCTTCTGTATAGCAAAATTTTTTAAACAGAAGTTAATGTTAACTATTAGTCAGTGTTTAAACAGGGTGTCCATTTCTGTATTTTGCTCTGTTTTGAATAACATTTGTTCTGTGTGTCCACATTTCTCACCAGACGTTCACGGGCAAAGACAGAAAAACTTGTCGAGTTTGTTTTAAAGCAAAGAAGATGCTGACCAGAGGTGTGAGCTGTGAAGGTGAATTTCCCAAATTTCCCATAGCGCTTGGACAATACAATCTGAAAAGTAGGAAAGTTACTATTATTATTAGGCTGTGATAAGCACTTGTTTTTGTTTATTTGTTTCTTTTTAATTTCCAAAGATACATATTTTTAATGTAACATCACATGAAGACATTCAAGTGACCCTGGCTTTCTTATACCCCGTATCGTTTGAGTCCAGTACCTCACTGTTTGAATCTTTTACTGTCACAGTGAGGCCAAGTTGAGGTAATTTTGATAACGCGTTCATATCCCAAGGCTCCAAAAGAAAAAACCCTAAAGGTAAGAGACACACACATAAGTGCAAACAATATACACAAACAAAATTACACACACAGTAACTGCAAAGCCCCTTAGCAAACTTGCAAGATTCGTGACATATGCTTATGATAAGATTGATAATTTCCAGTTTGTTTATTCTGTGGTTATCAAAAATCACCGTAATCATTAAAAAGTCTTAAATAGTCTGCGATTAACATCAAGGAAAAAAGATCTGAGAAATGTTAAGTAATGTAAAGTATCGCAAAACACTGGCACACATCCTGCTCAGTAAATATGGAAAACTGCAGAGAGAATCACTGAACTACCGTGTGGTAAATAAGAACCAAATACAGTTTGTTCTAGTGACTCTCAGGTAGCTGTGTACCCAGGTGCTTTTTCATGAGGTTCTTTCATGAGGAGATCTTAAAAAGCACTCATTTTGATTTCCAACTGCATGAACCTTGCAGTTGGTGGAATGCTCTTTATATTTCTTTCTTTATTGTATTCATTTAACTACTGGATACACTGGAAGTGTTTCATTTAAAACAAGGCTTGAATAGCTTTTTATAGTTTTTGCACTTGCTCTAATTAGAAACATAATATTGTGCATGTGAAGCTACTGTGTGATTCAGAAATCACATGGTTTTTAACATTTGTAAATAATTACATTCACCCTCAATCACTGATTCCACTTTTATTGCTATGATTGGGTATCATAAATGATACTCAGGAGGACTTTTCCCCATCTAAAACACTCACCGGTCACTAGTGTGTCTTCAGGAATCTCCTCAATGATGCATTTCTCCTCCTGCACTCCAAGATGAAAAAACATGGCTGCAGCCAGCATCAGGTAACACTGAAGGAGAAAGCCAGTGCCTTGCAAACCCATTTTATGTTAACAGCAAACTATTAGATTACACTTAACAGTGACCTAATGCTTTGCCTGCAGTTCCAGTAGAGCCTTTATGTAGATCTGCAAATTCTAGCTCAAGTTTGAGGTATTTTCCATTTAATGATGCCCATATGTCAGAGTGTGAGAAACTCACAGGTGCTACTTTGTGTGACAAGTTATTCTGGTAATTTTGTAACTGGTTAACCTGGCAACCAATAGAAAAGCTGCAATGGCAAGCATGTACCTGATATAGGATATCTAGCAGTTTCTTCGTTTCACTGCAGATTATATTTATATTCTGACACTAACACGAGGTAGGAATAAGCATCATGAACTTTCGGACACATATAACAATTTGTAGTGTCACTTATAAAAAATGTTGTGTGTTTATCAAGGATGTACTTTACATTTACCTCAGTAAAATCCAAGAAGGTGCTTTCCAGCTTTTTTCTGTACTTTAGAGTACCAAAGGACAATTCTATGCAAAATATTAGCACATTGTAATATAGTAAGTTGATTGTTTGACAGTGTCCTATTGTGTAATCAGTGTAGGAAATGTAATCCAGCCCATTGCGTAAAATGCCATATGTTTACCTTAGATGAGGTCACATGCAGAGTAAACTCCCACACACACTGAATGAACCCATCTCATATTTAGCATCTGCAAAAGTTGTCATCCCTAAAGTAAGCAAAGAATCAGATTTCCTTCTCATCCCACACTCTGGTAGCTTTACAGGAAGCTTGAATAGTAAATCAGTACTTTTATCATACCAATAAAATAACCACAGGTTTTATACTGTGTCTGTTAAAAATAAAATTTCACAAACAAAGCAGTGATGTTTGTCATGACATTGCACCAAACTGGATGTTTACGTTACTCTTACTTCTAACACATACGTTAGTGAACCTACAATAGAAAAGCTAAAACAGAATCCCACATCTTTAGCTCAGTAATTTTCCTCTCCCTCGTCATTCCGAACGGAAGGACATCCCTCATGTACCAGATGTTTAGTTCTGATTGCTATTCAGTCTGTCATCATCTGTAGTTTCAGTGCTGGCTTGGTGGGAATATCTGTTTTACATATTTACGCTAATATCGTTTACTTAAAATTATGTCGTCTTCATCGTGCCCTGAAAGAAAAGGTCATTTTTCTATGTACATATATATTTTTGTGCAGTAGAATTTATGCTTTATAGCCTTTATGTGAAATTAATTTATTGCTATATTGCTATAGTTCTAAACATTTCATGAACTCTTTTAAATCACTGGAGATCACTTGTGTTCACTTTATGACCAACACTTCATTAGGGTGAATTCAGTCCAAAACTGTGTGAACTGAGGTCAGCTTGTCCTCTACACTCCATTGGATCCTGCAAACCCAACATCAGTAATATTACCTTAATGCATGCCTAATATTTAAAGGTGATAATCGACAGGCCATGACAGTTTTAATTAAACGACGCCACCATTTCTTTCTTGAGAAAACAGGAATCAAAGAGGAAACAGTATTGTAAGTTGTATTTACATTTTATTGACCTTTACAAAAAAAAATACACATATTTTTAGTGTTTTTGTATTTTACAAAGCAAGGTTTTCTGTTTTAACTCAGTAACGTAAAGGAATACAAATTATTTCAGATTTCATATGCTGTACACTACAGGTTAAAATCCTGTCAATAAATATATCCATTTTCTTTAGGAAAACAAGCGCAATGTTTCTTTAAACATTATGTTTTGAATTTAGGAAAGTGTATATGTCACCTCTGGGATCATATTACTTCTGGTTAAGGGGCTATTGAAGCACCGTATTTCCACCTTTTCTTAGTTTGATATAATTTGTATAATTTTGGATCTTATACCAGGATTTATTTCTAAATCCTCTAAATAAAAGCTACTGGGAGTTATAATCCACTTTGGGCAAACAAATATTTGTGATCTTCAGAAGTGTCAAAGCAAATCCAATTACAGTGCCAACATGTGTTTTCAGCTCATTTTCTAATTACAAAACAGCATTGATCTCTCCCCAGACAATTTTGATAATCTGCCAAAACTGAATTGGTGTCTAATAGCTATTTTGCCAAACTACACCTCTTTAGTGCTGTGAGATCTATCAATATGAATGGAAGATTAAGGATTTTTTTGAGGCACACTCTCCCAGTTGAACAGTCACATAATCGGTATGTATATTAGTGATTTCCACAGAAACATTTTGGCCAGGGAGAACCGATGGAAGCTGGTTTGTGATGGTTAAACTTCATGTGATTAAATCGCGGACCTTTTACTGTTGCTGTTGCGTCTTCGTCCTTTCCTCCCTTTTCTGGCTTTCCTCTCCTTCTTCTTTCTCCTCTCCTTCCTCTCTTTCTTTTCCCTCCTTTCCTGGCCTAGTCATAAACAGTTGTCTGGGAAACACTTCCGCTCTTCCTCCAGCAGGGGACAGGCTGCTCCGTTGTTGGCTGGGTGCATTATGATGTAGCGTGTGCGGTGCTGAACGCCTGACTCTCCACATTTGCCCTTGCACAAGCCCCAGGGAGACCACACTGACACTTCACAGTCCAGAGGGGTATCTGCAAAGAAGGGCGGGTAGCATATCAATCATATTAACAATCAGGTTTGCTAATTCATTGCTCTTAAGTCTTTGCACATGACTTTCATTTTAAAGATGAGTAATATGTCATAATCAGGAAAATCTTCTTTTCTTTTTGTAACACAAAATTATTAAAGGGTGTTGCCGTGTTTTGTGTGTAGGCCTTATGAACCCACATTTTCTCATTATAGACTCTTGGCAGTGGTTGTACTGCTGGAATTAATTTTCATTTTGTTTTACTTTCGTTTGTAGAGTAGGTTTTTGCTGATTGTGCTTACTTTTTTATTTTTGCCTCAGAGTAAACAGTGCTGCTACTTAATGACTCGTCTGCAACAGATCATGATTTAGCCCCTTATTAGGAGACACCTCAACTATAATAGAGGGTAAGGAAGCATCCTCTGACTTTCTGCTTTTTCAGCTAACCTAATAAAAATGTAATCCTTTTAAAGTCTTATCATCACATCATGTTTTAGGGTGCTTTCAGACTACTTGCTGATGTACCTCAGTCAAGCTCTTGGTGGGCTTCTATGCAGCTGATATGAATCGCAGTTGTCAGTTAAAGAGTAGAAAAGCAGAAGGATGGGAGGTTGTACGGAAGCTGCATTGATGGACATTTGGATATCAAGTGAAAGGCTGATAACTCCCTTTAAAATTTATGTTCAAGAATGACAAAGTGAAGGTTAATGTGACAAAAGGTTGCAGAAACGCAAAGATGATTTAACCTGATTTTCCATCAGTGTCTCACAGATCTAGAACAGGTGCTTACTGATCATTAAAGAAAAGTTTTGTTCAAGCTCTGGGGAGAATACACAAATATGATGGAGGGATAATGATAGGGGCAGGATAAACAGACACAAGGGTAAGATGGAGCATTGGGAACAGGGGGAGGAAACCCCAACAGATTGTTGGCCATTCTCTGTTGTTTGTTGATGGGTTGTCGGGGGAACGGTCTTGTAGTCTGTGATGCTGACTCAAACCCTTGCAGTTACCCTCAACCCTGCTTCTGATTAATGCTCTGTCAGCTCTTTTGCCAGGCCAACATGCTATCTATTACTTTTTCCCCCTTAAAAAAACTTTTCCTGGTCAAGTCATCTGTTTAGACTTTCCATGGTGAATTGTGCTTTTATAAAAGGCTGTTTTGCCCTCCCTATCACATACATCATTCACACAAAGTTACTTGTCTGCTGCATTGCTAACTTTTAGTTTGATACAGCTTTTCCATGTACATTTTCCAAGATGTCTTTGTATTCTTCCTTTCTGTACAGAAGAGTCTTAAATAGTCTTGGAACCCACATATATATAAAGTCCAGTGTTTATGTCCCACTTGGCATCATGACTAAAAATCTACTGTATATAATTTCTACATAGTTTTCATAAAGTACTCTTTGACATGGTCTGGTACCCTGACTCTGGCTTGGATTCTCTGGTCTTTGGTTGGAAACAATTTAGTTTGTGTGTGGCCTGTAATGTTTCCCAAATTCCCCAAAAATGAGCAAGTCCCTGCCTTATGTTAAAACCTTACATCTGAGTTTGACAAAGCATGTAGAATGCTGTATTCATTTTGTTATGTATATACTTTTAGTTTAGCCTTTAACTGCAAATATAACATATATATAGTACCAGTGGAATAAGAAAGACACTATAGAGTTGGTGTTCTTCTGAAGTCTGTCTTCGTCTCATATGTTTCCCTAATTCAGTTATGTATGCATTCAGGGTTTGTCACCAGAATTACTTGTAGCTGCCAAGACAGTATCTTGAATGAAACATAGATAAATATATGGGGATAAAAATATCCCTATAGGTGTGTTAACCAGGTCAGATTGAGAACCATTGAGGATTGGGATTAGTGTAAGGTTCTCTTTCAGTTGTCACTCAGTAGATTACTCAGTTTTCAGAGAACCGGGGTTACGCGAGTAATGGTTCATGCATGGGTCTGTGTTAAGACATACGGAGGACATGATGCCATTTAAACGACTGCTCCTAATTTTCCCATAAAAGTTTCTCAAAACATAGGACTCTAATGATTGCGAAACTGAGACAAAACTGAGATGTTAACTGCCACGTCCTTGAGTTCTATCTTTTGTTATTGTGCTCTGTACCATGCTTCAACATGCATGCGTCAAAGAAAATAAATGAATCATGTAAAAACAGAAATTCTTAATTTACTTGTTATTCAGACTTACTTATGAGCTTATCTTCAATCTCATTTCCTGTTGGCAGCTGGTTGGATTGAGTGGGCTCCATGGGCAGGCTGATGATCTGATTGGTCTTCTTTATTTTGGTCAGTGTGACCTTCGCAATGGGTGGCAGGTGCTTTAGGCGGGGGTAGAAGAAGGAATTGGCTGGGTGACTAGGGAAAGAGGAAGTGATCTGTGGGGAGGAAAATCGACAAGGAATATCTATCAAGATATGTGTTGTAACTAGCCTCTTCAGACTAATTTAGCTGCTGCATGGGCTTACAGTTGATACTAAAAGTTTAAATTACAGTTTAATAGAAAAGAAAGGTGGTATCACGCCAACAGCTGCCATATTCTTTTGATTTTTGCTGGAGGATTTAGGGAAGTATAAATGTCTTTAGGTGCTTCCTGGAGGCAGATAGTGCACACGGCTGTGTCGGTGGTGGCTTAATTACCTTTATCAACGTTACTAAACCCCAAATACTCTCATATAGTTTACTAGTTACACTTTAATTGATTTTCTCTTATGTCTCACTGAACTCAGCCTGGTGATGATTTCCATATAGTGCATTATAATATAAATTAAACTTTCTGACTTTTTCACAATTCGGTCATATTGTTGATGTTTTGTTTCCCTGTTTGTTCATCGTCTTTTTCAGTTTTTCTGTACCATTTTTACATTACTGTCTAACCAGGGAACTTAACATTTGTAGCTTATGCCAAAAGCCATCTTAAATATGAAAAAAAAAAAAGATGCTGGTATTGACCAGACCTAAATTATCCCTGGACCATTGTGCTTGCAGTGTACTGATGGATAAGACTTACACCATTTTAAAAATTATAATTATGTTTAAATTTACCTTAAATATAGCCTTATAGTTATGTCTCTATTCTTTTTGCTTTTTCTGGTTGAAATGTGCAGAAATAAATAGTCTAATGAGTGTAGTTTATTTTGTTAAAGCAGTGTTGTAATTTTTGGTCAAATTCAATAGCCGTAGAGTATCACTGTACATCACTTCAATACAGCATCTCTGTATGAGTCTAATCGAAAGACTAATGTTTTCATTACTAGCTGTTGACAATCAGGATTTCTAAATACCTGGGTTTACTACAGATTCATGCACCTGTGCTGCCCACCTGTGTGATTTTATCCTGTGGGATGGTCTCAAAGTTGGGAGACGAGAAGGTGAACCCGCTGTCAGTTCCTGCATCATATGGAAAAAGGTCCACTGACACATTTTCTTTCCAGTGGTCGCCATCACATAGGTCAATACTGTCCACACCCACAAACCAGTCCGGGCTTGGGACGATACGTACAATAAATGATAGCTGTGAATGGAGAAAGTAAAACATAAGAAGTGAGTTAAATTGTAGCCACAGGCAGAGATGAGAATAGAAAAGGAAAGAAAAATATGTGCGGAAAACATAATAAAATCCTTTCCAAACATCTTTCCAACATCTTCATTCTCAAACCTCCTTCAAGGACCACTAAATACTTCTAAATCATATATGATGTCTGTGTTTTACAATGATTTATTTTATTGTGCATTAATATGTTCTCTTTTAAGCATGACATAATAGAGATTCGTAGTCTTGTACCAGATCCTCCACTCTACAAGTGCACTTTTATTCCAGCATGGCTTACTTTTATTTTGGTGACCATCTTATGTTTCCAATTGGCTTTTTCCAAGCTTAACAAATTTTCATCAGATGTGCCAGAGGTTTTATTAGCTACCCAGAGACTCATCAGTGGGAAGTTTAACTGCAAACTTATGCAGAGTTTCACATAATTCGAAGAGACATTAATTAGACTTGTTACAGTTACAGAAGCTCGCTTTTTGGTGTAGCTTACGGAAAAAAAAACTGTCAGGAGCTTGTTTTATAGGAGCATTTTGTTGCTGCATCAGCCTAATTAAAGAAGCATAATGCAGTTTTTCTCACAGTATAACTTCATATTACGAGCAATGAGGCAGTAGTGTGGCAGGTTATTACTTGACTACAAAGACACTGAATGCAAATTTTAAAATGGTTGCAATTTTGATATATATTTACTTACAATCATTATATTTTTAAAGTTTTGGCTTTTACCATTGGTTATAATAAGAGACACAGTTGCAATGGAGCAACATAGCAACAAAACACCTTCAGTAGAAATAATGTCCATGTTTACAAGGCAAATTTCTTATTTGCACTCACATGACATGAAATTTAAATAACAGTGAAACATTGAAAATTTCACTGACACTGAAATATTTGTAACCTTTGCAAACTACAGTGGAAGTTATTGTTTAATCTGATGTGGTACTGATTCCTAGAATGATAATTTCCACTTTAAAACAGTTTATTTATATTATGGTCAAATTGTAAACCTGTTTGGTCTGGGTACCTATCTGTAAGGCTTTATTATTGGGCTAAACAGGAGCTATGATTCTAAGTGCTTATTTGGGAATTCTTCACACCACCTTATCTATGCTGGCCTGTCAGTGACAAGCCTTGCATGTACTTAATGCCCTGTTGAGAAACTTACAAAGGAGTGCCTGGCAAAGACCTCAAACTCAGTCTTCATCTGGCCTGTGCCGCCCACGACAGCGGGAGCGGAGAGGATCCCATAAACGCTCTGGATGCGTTCACCGGCCGTCTCGACTTCCTTCACAAGCGTCCAAGCCTCACCTTTCTCCGTGAACTCCCTCACTCCATTGCTGGCAAACTCATTACGTTGCCACATGTGGTAGTCAGAGCTGTGGGTCACCCCTAATGGAAAAGAAAGGATGAAAAATTGTTGTTTCAGCAGGTGTTAGTCTGAATAGTGAGCTCATATACAGTACATCTCGGCAAAGGGAAATTAAAGGAGTTCTGTGACTGTTTTCTAGTGTTTTTGGACTGAAGTGGGCAGATGTATAACATCCTACAGTGGGTAAAATGTGATACAAATAAAAAATAGGATTGTTTTTTAATAACTCTATAGTTACAGTTGGTGCATTCCTCTTCTGATTTATTCAAAAGACATTTTATGTAGTAGCTTTCTGTTTTTCAACCACCCAATAGATCTTGCCACATTGACCTGAAAATAATGAGACCAATAACTTGCCTTAGGTTAAGTGCACTTACCAATAACATTTGACCACTGTGCAGGAGGACGGTAGCGAGGATACTGCTTAGGAAAAGCTGCCTGGGTCCACTTGCCAGTAAATGTTAGACTATACTGGGCAGTTTCTGAAGCTGTGCACATGGGGATGTCAGTAGGGACAGGCATTGAATGAATTTCTTGGCCCAGAGTTAGCATCAAGACAATCAGGTGACAGAGTGCCTCAGAGAAGGGGAGAGTCATTTTTGTGGTGTCCATGATAAGAGTAGATCGGGGGAGAAGACCTGAATGAGGTGCATAAAAGAAAATGGTAAAGAAAGAAGACTAGTCAGTAATAATATAGAGCTGCAAAGAAGTACCTGCGCAATCACTACACAGTAAACACTATTTTGTACTTTCTTTTCTTTTATAAAGGTCTTATAACAGTGGCCTAACCATAAATATTGGTTTTCCAAATAAAAGCCTTCTCATTCTTTTTGATTCTTATAATCTTATATATTTAAGACAGATCAGCACCAAGAAAGCTGTGATGAGACACCATTAACATTGGGTTTAACAACTTCTTTATGTAAGGGAAATTTGTTTCTAGACCGTCTTTCCACTTTTTATACTTGTAAAGTTAGTTTAGCATTGTTAAAGTGGCAGAAGGAAATCTGACATTTATTAGGATATATACAGCAAAAGTGTAATCGCACTTGCAGTCTGCTAAACCATCCATCTCTGTATTATCTGCATTAAAGGTATTAAATAGAAGTAAGCTATTCTTCTTCTCCATTGGATATCTCATTGTTGCCTTCCTCCAGTCATGGCTGCATCTTCCCTGAACTCTGTCATTAAAGCTCCAGTGTGGGTCTTCTGATTTAGTCTTTCAGTTAGCAGTATCACTTTGATGCTCATATGTGTCACTGTTTAATGAAGAGTTCAAATGCTGCATCCCTGCTTCTCAGAGGGTATATAAATGAACAGCATTCGCATAGATTGCAACACATTTTTAGTATTTAACCCTGAGCAAGTAAGACACTTTATCTTGACACTGCCAGGTCTTTCAGAATTAGCAGCTTTTCCATTCTTTTAAAAATTTTTCTTAATTTAAATATTTAAAATTAAATTAAAAATGGCTATGTTTACATTTTTTATCACCTTTGCTTACTCTGAATATGTTGTCACTCAAATGTAATTGTTTAAAAGTCCTGTGTCTTAAAAACTGTTAGGAGCTTTTCTTGTAAGCTCTGTAGCTACCTATGGTTCAACTCTTACATCCATCAATTTGTGTAGATTAGTAGTCTAAGCAGTCTTTTAGCTGGAAGGTCATGCAGAAACAGGGTAAATGTGTGCTGTAGAAACTACTCACTGGGTTTGCTCAGGGTTCCAGATGAATGAAGGACTGCAGCTGAGTGGAGTAGAGGGCTGAAGGTGAGGAGAAGGGGAGAGGAGAGCTGTGGATGTGGCTGTCGGGACGAGTGACTGCAAAGTTCCAAGTCCTTTTCCGCCTATTTATGTGTTTTAGGAGTTTCACCCCTCGCTTTCCTCCCCTCCTTTCCCCTATTTCCCCCCCTCTTCCCCCTTGGGCTCCACTCCCCTCTCCAGCTTTCTCCACGCTTTCACTCAGTCTCTATCTTCATGCCAATGACTTCCCTGCCCCCTTCATGCCCTTTGACTTTGGCTCTCCCTCCTTCACCCGCCTCCTCCTCTCTCCCGTACTCTTTATAAGTATCCCATTAAATGAATAATGCGTTCAGCAGTTCTGCATGCACTGCCAGGGGTCCGATGCAGTCCATGGTTAGAGTGTCAGTTCACAGTTTGATACTATAGCTCTCTAGACCTACATATATGACTAATGAGGTTAATGGTGTACTTCTTAAATTCTCTAACGGTTTCTTGGTCACGTTTTTGAATTTCAGTTGAGCTACTAGATCCAGTCCCAGTGCTGCTTTTTAACTCATGTAGGAAGTTTTATTGCCTCTGTCATTGTCAATTTGCATACTTTCTTTGATGTGTTTTTCAGGGGCTTATAAAGTCAGTCAGCATTATTTTACTAAATGCAGAGGAACTACAGGGTTTCAGACACAACAAGATTGTGTTTTTGGTGGTTCTTGGTAAGTGACTGGCAAAGAACTTGCTGATCTAGTATAGTCAGTGGTTTAATAAGTTGTGCTCAAGTTGTACTTGTTGAGTAATGAGCTATGTTTTGTATTAAACTGTATAAATTGTATTGGGCTGTTGCAATTATTACCAAGATTGGTCACCTTTGTTCAGAGAGATACTCTTCCGAGCTAATGGGAATATTTCTGGAAGATTTTACATTAATTGTAGTAGTGTCATAATTCCTTGTTATTATTTTTTGAACACTTTTAGAACACCTCGCATGTTTTCTACAAAAAATATGATAAGCATTGAGTGTTTTTGATCAAACTTTGGCTTAGACTGGCTATAAATAACTAATGTTAAATATGCTTTAGTTCCACGCCTGTAGCAAACCAAAATAACAGTTGTAGTTTTCGCTCATTGTGTTAGTCTCCCAGTCAGCTTATAGAGCATACTTTAGTATTTGGATGCAAGAGACTTTTTACTTTTGTTTGGTCAAATATTTAGTCTAAACCAGATTTCTGAGGACATTTTGTTATGTCTCTGTGTGTGTGGGTGGAGATTGGGGGGTGTGGTACTTGACTTGCTGAACTTGGAGGTGACGGACCCACACACTCACGTGCAAACACAAAAATATGTTGGCATGCTGAATCAGCCCACATGTAATGATTTCCATATGGTCACGTTTCTTAAAAAAAAAAAAAAAACTCAACTAAAACACCTACACACATACAGACACTCACACACAGACCAGTTGCCCTCACTCAACCTCAATTTCCACTATTTAATTTTTGGCCTGTAGAATTCAGTCTGTTTTGACCCAGTAACATTTGAAAAGGAAAAGTTAACTCATTACCACCCCCATAACCCAAGCTGACAGTGGTGGAGTGTGCTCAGTTTTATCGTGTTTAGGGAGCCCATGGAACAAGACTTTCAGTCGCCCTCAAAGTAATTCTGGCAAAGCATCAAGTGACTCAGGATGGGGAAGAAGTGCTGCTGACTTAGCTGAGGATATAGTCAGGTAGTGGAAGTAACTCCTTGGAGATCTCCTCAATCCCACTGACACACTTTCTATAATGGAAGCAGCATGTGGAGACAAGGGGGATGACTGGCATAGTCACACAGTTCTTTGATGGTAGAGCCCCAGGAGAGTATGAGGTTCACCCTGAATTCTGAAAAGCTCTGGAGTTTGTTGGGAAGTCCTGGTTGGCAGATCTCTGTAGTGTTGCGTGGGGTGGTGGCGCTGGATTGGCAGACTGGGGGGATGGTTCCCTATAGAAGGTCGTAGTCGCAGAATAGTGGACCAGTTCTTTATCCTGTGGATAATATTCAAGGGTGTGTGTGAGGTTACCCAACCAGTTCTCAGGTGCTTTGGGAATTCGAAGAAGGCATTTGACCAAGTCCCTCAAGATATCGTATGAGGGGAACTACAGGAGTATGGCTAGTTGCTATGAGCCATTTGGTCCCTGTACAACTACAGCAAAAGCCAATGCATGTTGGATTTCTCCAGGGCTGCGCTTTGTCACCAACTCTGTTTATAATTCTTATGCACAGAACTGATTGCTGTAGCCAAGTGGTACAGGCTCTGTGCTTTGATGGTCTCAAGATATCGTCTTTGTTTTTTGTGGTTCTATTAATCTGTTGATGTGGTTTTGGTGGCTTCATCAGGTGATGGCCTCCAGTTTGAGTATCTCAGGGTTTATTCACAAGCGAGTGGAGGATGAGATTTACAGATGGATTAGTTAAATTGGATTATTATATTGTTTATTGTCCTTTTTGAAATTCCATTTGTGTTTTGTGGCAGCTGTCAGAGAAATATAAACTAAAACAATAAAGATGTCATAGTTACAGACATTACTGACATTAACAACAAGAAAGCACTGCAGAAATGTAGAGCTGTAGCTCAGGAGGTAAACAGGTCATCTACTAGATGGAAGGTTGGTGGTACACTCCCTGTCTGCTCCAGTCTGCATGCCAAAAGCCCTTAGGCAAGATACTACCTCAAAGTTGCTTTTATGAATGCATGTGAATATTAGATAGAAAGCACTTAGAGTATACAAAAAGTGCTTGTGTGATTGATGCAAGTTGTGTGAGTGCTCAGATCTCTAAAACCTTTTTAATAATGAAAGTATAAATAAAGGGCTTTTCAGAAAATGGTGGGCAAGGGATCTTGATATTTTTGCATTAGAGAGAAATGCAAACATTTCTCCAAGTTCAAGTTGTTTTTATAATGTTGTCTCTTCTGTTACTGTGGCACGCTGTGGACACACCCATTTCAGCTCTACTTTTTCATCATATAAGTCGACCCTGACTAGCTGGCCTTGATTTAGAAACACATAGGTCTGACTTGTAAGTCTGCTTATGCAGAAAAAAAAAATCAAGAATCAAGGAAAAAACCTTCAGAAAAGACCACAAGAGCCTCCAGCCAAAGTCGGTCGCATGTTAAGGATATAGGCACATATTGTGGTACGGAGGTGGGTGTATTCTATACATTTGTAAGACTCCAGGACTCTGAAGTTAAGCATAATATGGCAATTTTGAAGACCAAGTTCTTCTTAAATGAATTGAAGAATTAATAAAATAGACAGTGTAATTAACAGATTGTGGAAATTGGCAACTGGTAACAAAAAAATAGAACAATGTCATGTCCGAAGCTGTAAAGAGCTTAAGTTGGGAGTTTATTTACAGTCAGCTTATGAAAAAGGACAATTTACTATGTTAGAATTGTTGTTGATACTTTCACTTTGTCAAACGTAATTTTAAGGAATATTCATTAATATATTTTTCAATTAATGTTGCCGGGTTCTTAAAAAAAGCAATCTATATGAAACACTATAATGTTCTTCAGCAACTATGAATATGCAGTCTGTAAAAAGAAAGACTAGAATTATGTGTAATCAGGCTGTGCAATCCTCAGAGACATTACAAAAAGCCAATGACAAAAAGTCAGTGACTTAGTGACTGCACCATTGCAGTCATTGAGTCAACCACGAACTTCATTGTATACAGAATACAATGAAAAAAAAGAATCAAGGTGCTGGTCCAGTCAAAGTCCAGATGTCAACTTGAATGAAATGCTGTGGCAGGACTTTAAGAGAGCTGTGCATAAATGAATAACTGGAAACTTGAATGAACTGGAGCAATGCTGTAAAGAATAGTGGGCCAAAATTCCTCCATAATAATGTGACAGCCCAAAAGTTACTTCAAGTTATTGCTGCTAAAAGGTTTAATAGGCTTATTAAACCATTTAGCAGCTTAAATTTGCTTAAATCTAAGCACTATTTTAATAATTAAATCATTTGTGATTAATTATGAACCTGTCAGGCACTGTCCCAATTATTCTTGGAAGGACAGACACAATGATTGCACTACACTCACTAGAGTTGACAAATGGAGTGTGAATGTTTTGCTCTGGGAATTTATAGCACAACAGAGGGAAAACTGGATGATTTTTTTCTTTATTTTGCATGCCAAAAGTCAGATCATCCAGTACACTATTCACCCCTGGCTGCACCCAGTGGCCTACCTAGTGCTCATATCAGGTTGTGAAACAGATTCAGTCTTTTTATGACACAAACTTTGACGGTTAAGAAATATTATCCAAACTTGGTTTACAAGCTGGAATTTGTTTTGCTGCCAAGTAACATCACTGAACTTTCTAGCAGAAAGTAAGGAACAGAGTTGAACACATTGATTTCAGCAACTGGGTGAAGATATTGAAGGCCCCCTGAGGCAAACCATGAGGCAACCCAATGGACCGTACAGCCTGTAAACAAAATAACAGAGATGTTATTGTTTGGTCTGTCGCCAGGGTTGCTGTAGTGACACAATGTGAGGTCATTGTTTTGTCTTCCTGGCTTCATCTAAGAAATATCCGCAATCAGACATGCACACGTGGACACAAACAAATCTAGAGTCTCGTGTGTCAGGACACGCAGAGATGCATGTGTTGCTTCACATGAAAGCTTGCAATAAATAAAACAAGTCGCATCAGTCGTTCATTATAATTTGACCTGTTCCTTTTCGAGCTGAAACCTTTCCTCACCATATAACCTTTTTCACACTGTTCTCTTAACAAGCCTTCACTCAGCATGTCCCCAGGTCCTTGTTATTGCAATAATCGCTGTTGATTTCCAGGAATAATTTCCTCAGCTGTGTAGGAGCAATCTGTGCCTGTGCATTAATTTGCACATTATTGGATAAATTGCGCATATGTGTGTGTGTGTGTGTGTGCATGTGCGCGCCCCGTCTAATGGATGCAGCAGGTCAGCACAGAAAGAAGAGACAACAAGTTTGATCGTGGTATTTTGTATCTATGTAGCACATGGCTTGCTGACATATGGCTGCAGTACTATCAGAGTCCCAAATTTATTTACATGATGACACAAACATATAACCCAATTGTATGTCTGTCTGAAATTGCTACTTGTTTTAAATCACTGAGATCTAATTGGATCTTATAATTCTAAAAAAAAAAAAAGATTAATCGCATAAACCCTCTGACCTACCTTAACTCTGTAATGAATCATTCATGATTCCTACCGTTTGCCTCCACAGGAACAGAATATTATAACTGACTTTGTTGAATGTTTGTGCAATCAATCATCAGAACCCACCACATTCAGACAAGGCAATATTAGATGTCGAGACCAAAGCGATTTATATCTGAGAATTATGGATGAACAGCTCTGTTTAGAGTATTAGGTGACAGAAGAGTATTAAAACACAACACATATAAATTTACCACAAGGAACGCACAGCTGCTGAGCTTGCTGTTCTTGCTTCCTCTTACTCGATTTTGTGTCTTTTGTGGCAATTTTCTGAGCAGTTGGCACCTGGATTGCGTCGTCTAGGTTTTGTTGGAAGGCTTTTAAAAGCTTCACAGAGAACATTTGCACAAGGGTAACTTCAAATGGACATAAGGGTTCATGTAGAGGAGAGAAGCACTGTGGTTAGTGACTCATGTCATTTACTTCTTAGTTGCAATAACATTTGCTATTTCTATTTTTTGGCAAGCCTTTCTTTGCCTTCTTAGAGAGCTTGCGTTGTGCGAGTAACTGTTGCTAATGGTGGCTATAAGAACCTAAAGAGAATTATATTTGAAAAATTGCAAAAAACTGCATCAGATGGCCACTACTTTAAAATTCTTTAAAATGCCTCCATGACCTGAGTGCCAGATCCTGAAATTGTTGGTTGGCAAGCCCTCATTTCTTGAAGTACAGTATCCCTCATCAATAAATAAATCCCTCATAAATAAATACATGTATTGTCTTCTCTCATTCTTTGTCTTTTGTTCAACCATATCTGCCATAGGAGTAGGAGACACTTTTTTAAACTTTAAAAAACGCTAGGGCCCATGAAAAGGTCACAGTACTTTTTCTTGTGGGGACAATCAAAAATGAGCTCTCATTTGATTTTAATGAGGCTTGCTCACAGGTTAAAAGGCAACATTTATCATTAGTTTGAGTACTTAAATCTTTTTTTAATACGGAATGTTATTTACTGGCAAAAATATCTACAAACAAGGGACAAGGGTGGAAAATTAGCAACCACTATAAACTCTATAATCATTTTCATGCTCCATGTTGGTACTTAGATCAAAATCCTTTGCAGAACCCATGGCCATTACCGAATGCCGTTTCTGGTCTCTTGAGACCCTCTGATAGGCATTTACCCCAGCCACCTACAGTTGTTGCTTGTTTGTTGGTATTTCTGCATTCAGTTTTGCATTTAATAACTGAAAGGTGGGCTCCATTGGGTTCAAATCAGGTGATTGACTTGACTTGACCATTAAAGAATATTCTTACCTTGAGAAACTCTATGTTTGACACATTCCATTTCCATCATAGTCTTGAAAGCATCTTTTAGTTGTCGACCTAGACAATGATATACCTACCTCTTCGAGAGTGTTCTTTGTTAGATGTCAAGTTGTTTTTCTTAACCATAGAAAATAACAGTCATCATGCATTTCAGTTTCCTTCTGTGGTTTTTCAGGCCTGTTTGGTGTTGCCGAGCTAGCCACTGCGTTCTGTTAATACATTCATTTATTCACTTGAAATCAACTCAAGAACTTTTATGTACTTAATTTTTCATGGAATAAAAGCAGATGTCATCTCGCCATGAAACTGGATGTCCAATTAATTTTGATCCTTTATGGGTGTCTGTATATAAGAATGACTATTACTTCAGAAACAGTTATTACTTTTGTTAAAACCCTTGAACCAAAACTGGAAGTCTGCACTTCATTTGTATCTTAATTTATTTATCTAAACCTGCATACAATACAGTTACAAAAATTGTGCTATTGTTGAAAAAATGGTGGTCAAACCAATAAGGAGGTAGGAAGATTTATGTATCTGTTTCACTTTTTCTTCCTTTTTGTTTTTTGTTTTTGAGTAGGTCTTGGCTGATGTTTTAATATATCATTACATTTTGGTCTGTTTCGTGTCCTGTTGCCATTACGGAGTTACAGAGCTGGCCATTTAAAATGTTTTGAAAGAGTAATTCTAATTTTTATTACTGTTACTGCAGTTTTATGTCTTCATAGTCTTGTGTCTTTATTTGTCTTTCTCTGACTGTATTTCAATATTTTACCCTCCTGCTGGTTTTGTCTCTCTACCCGTTTGGAGCTTCTCATTCTCGTTTCCCTCTTTTCTCTCCCGCTGTCTCCTCTGACCCACTGAAGTAAGATCCCATCATGTTTTTCCCATCATGCTCTCCTCCCACCCTGTGGTGAGGCAGTGAACCCCCAGCCGGAGGTATAAAGGACATGATTTACAGGGCCCCTTTGCAGCAAAGAAAAAAAGACATAAAAAGAGAGATCAGTTTTCCAGCACAGTAGCCCTGTGCTTCAATGCAGGTTTCACTTGTCAATGTTTTTGGGGTCTTTTTGTTTTTTTAACTTGATACATGTCACTTCAACAACGACATGGTGTGGTCCAATTTTGTCATCCTGCAAAAGTGCCAAAATGCATTTCCACAGGAGAAGAAAACAATGTTAAAGCTGGTTTTGGTTTTCTCCATATGGGTTCTGTTGACATGTCTCGATGGGCGGCACAGAAAACCAAACGAGGGAGGAAGTGGGAACAACAGTTAAACATTAAGGCCCAGGGCTGTGCTATTGACACTCAGTAATGCTGTGGTTTAAAAGAAACCATGGGATGTGAAGTCCCAGTTAAATGAAGTCTGGCTTTTTTATCTTGTGTAGCAAAAACGTATACATACATAAATATATGTGCAGCCTTCTAAACGTTGAAGAAGAGATAAAAGGTGAATGACCTGATTTTTAATTTTTAAATAGATAGTGTCCTGGAAAGCTGTCTGCAAGGATATCATTAATGTGAATTAGCAGTGGAGCTGGGTTGCTTTTACTCTGAGATGACAAAATCAAAATAAAATGTGGACTTACATCACTGCCAGTGGAATTCTGTTTTGATGAGACAATACTGGCGTTGTAGTCAATATTTCTCAGAAGTAAGTACTAGATGTTTGGTAGTCTGGAATAGAGGAAAATTCTTTCTGAAAAACATCACATAGTGGCTGTTTTAGTTAATATTTTGAATTACTAATCCAAGATACCAGTTAACCCTGGAATGGTTTTTATTTTTTAGAACCTTGGAAGCATATCAAGATGTTTTTAACAAATAGAGGTAACACTGCACAGTCTTTCAGAATAAATGCTATCTTCTGAATTTGGTGTAGTTATACATTATAGTCAGTTATGAATTTGAAGCCAATCACTGATTCTGTTTAACAGTACAAACATCTAGTCTGGAAGTTGGAGCAGGAGATCTGTGGCTAGAAAGTCACGAATTAACATTCTGGACAGACTTAAGAAAAAAAAATCAACAAAAGTTTCTAATTCCTAAGCAACAAAGACATTTTAACCCCAGCTGGTCAGTTGGAGTAGGTCCATGGTCAATAGCAGAAGACTGTTTACCCTGGAAAGCTCAAAGCTGTAAATTTGTAGAAGTAAAAAGCCTTTAGTTGTCTCTCCAGACTCTTATGTGGTATAAATATCTAATTATTAAAGTGCTTGTTTAGTTCTACTGGGATGAGACTCTTACCACCAAATGCAAAAATTAGGTTCTGATATTTCACCACATGCCACAAAATCATAGCCTCACATCATTGCGGTATTTACGAACGCCTCATATCATATTTACTTAAAATCAAAACCAAACACCTGTCATGTGTGAACAGCAGCTGCAGTTGGAGCTGTTAACCTCAACACTGTGATTCTCACATTATGTGATTCAGGTGAGATCAGAAATGATTCATGTGGCTTTCCTTATGGATGTTTTTATTGTGACCAAGATCTCCAGTGTTATTTCAGTTCAAACCTGAAATGCTACAGATTGCTCCTACTGTAGTCTTCTGGCAATGCGAACTGTATGTCAATCTCGTGGTCCACTCTTTTCTGGCTGAGAACGTTGGTCTTGGATTTGTAAATGCTCATTCTCATTCTTGCCACTTCACACTCAGCTGTAAACCACATCAGTGCAAACTTAACCACTGCTGAACTACAGTTTGCAAATAAAAGGCCACCAAAGTGGAGACACTCTATAACCGGACTATCCCTAGATGTTTTATCCATAAAAACCATAAGCAGAATTGTTAAAAGGGACCACCACCCACAGGAGGATGGACCCATGTAGCCTCTGTGGGCTTAGCCCGACCAGGTCCCATGGGCTAAGTCCCAGCCACCAGACGCTTGCCCTAGAGCTTCTGTCGAAGGCCTACTTCAAGGGTAGGACCTCAGTAATCCTATCCCAGGCAGGCTACACTGGACACATGAGTTTTTACTCCATGTTGAATAAAAACATGGAGTAAATAGTTTCTCAAGTCTACTGGACATAGACTTGAGAAACTATGGCCATCTTTTATATAGCCAAGTGTGGCTTTTCCCCCCCAACAATACTGTATGTTGACACTTAAAGGCAGAGAGACAGCCAAAAATTTGGGTTGACTTCAAATTGAAAATGTATTTGTGTTTGGTATAGACTCTGATCAAATGATAAAATAGGAACAGTCTCGGCATGCGTAATACAGACAATAACACTGAGGTTCATACGTTTCTGGACAATGATAATTACTTTTAAGTCTTGCCTCTGTATACCACAGTGGATTTTATGACTGCCCAGTTCTGTAGAAAAAATCTTTTGGAAAAATGAAACCAAGATTAACTTGTACCAGAATGATGAGAAAGGTTTGGAATATGAAAGAAGCAACTTGATCCAAAGCATACCACATCATCTGTCAAACATGATCTAGGCTATGATGCGGCATGGGCATGTATGGCTGCAGTGGAACCAGATCACCAGTGTTTATTAATTATGTGACTGCTGATAGAAGGAGCAGGATAAATTCTGAAGTGCACAGGACTGTACTCAGTTTTTCTGCCAAATGCTGCAACAGAGGACCCTTTTGAAGTTAGATTGGATAATGACCCGAAGTGTACTGCAAAGGTAACTCAAGTGTCTCAAGGCAAAGAAATAGGATAGTCAGCATTGGCCAAGTTAGCCACCTGATCTCAACTCAAATGACCCTTCTTTACAGTTCATGAATACAAAATTGAAGATATAATGATTGACTCCAAAAGTGAGCAAATCTTAACTGCTAAAATATACAACAGAATTAAAACAATTGTACAATCTGGTACTAAAAAAACACTTTTGTTCTTTATTAAAGTTTAGCCCTCGATAGTAGCTATATGAAAGAGTGCTGGCTGATTTTTGTTTTATACTTCAACTACTTGGATACCAGTAAGGCTTCAGTATAGGAAATTCAGCTGCTTTGATTGACAGGTATGATGACACAGAGAGCTGTAAGCTGATCGGTTTGTGCTAGTCCTTACGTCTGCGATTCGAGTCACTCAGCTGAATGATGTTTGTGGTGTTTTGCCATTTGGAGCATTTTAAATGGAACTACTGGCAAATAATGTGGTTTGCTGTGTGATACAGACTCTCTGCAAATTCAAGTATTATATTAGCCTGCTATTAAGCACTAATTCACAGACATATGTTGGGAAGATTAGGGAGGTTACCATGCTCCTACGTAATCAGACACGCACTGTGTGCTGCTCAACATCTCATCTCTCTTGTCATTTGAAAAACAACAACACCCAGACAGATAGACATTCCTCATGAATAAAACCACTGTGAAGTTGTGACAGGCTGAGTCTATAAATTTTACTGCTGGAAACAAACCAGTATATCTGTGCTCCAGTGTCAAAACAAACCCCAAACACCCATAAAGGCTTTTACATATGGAAGCACAACAAGGAACAAAGTAATTACAGATCTAAGAAATGTTATGAGAAACTGAAAATATGCAATTAGACTAAACTAAAATAAAACAAATGATAAATAAACCTGAGTGAAAATGCTAATATAAAGGCAGGCAGGTAAAGCAAACAAAGGTGACCTTTGATTAAACTTACAGAAGAACAATAACAAAACACAGTGCCAGGTAACAGGAAATTCTAGCATGTCAAACAGAAAATAATCTAAAGCAATGACAAACTAATACAAAATTATAAGTGGACATGATTAGATATGGAGATGTTTAACTGTCCTAAATGTGTTTACATTCTAAATATATGCTACACTAGGAGTCTACAGCCAGCAGCAGAGTGAGGATAACATAATATATAGTCCATTCATCCAACCATTATTTTCATCTTTCAAAGATTTTGGTGGCAGCAGGCTAAAACAGATTAGATATATAGCTTCTATGATGAGTTCTGGGTCTGCCCCAAGGTCTCTTCCCTGGTGGTTGTGCCCAAAAACATGCAAAAAGAGGTGCCCAGAGTGCATCCTAACCAGACTACTGAGCCACCTAGACTGGCTCCTGTTGACACGAAGAAGCAGTGGCTCAACTGTGAGGATTTTGATGTGTCCAAGCTTCTCGTCCTATCTGTAAGGTTGAGCCCAACCATGCAAAGGCCAGCGATGGTAACTAATTTCAGCTGCTTGTATTTGAGACCTCACTTTTTTGGACATTACCCAGATCTCATGACCATGGGTGAGTGTTGGAACGTAGATGGATTGGTACATCAAAACTCCCCTTTTTGGCTAAGCTATTCCTTCACCTTGATAGTTCAATACAACATTGTTGCTGATAGTGCACTGATCTGTCAGTCCAACTCACGCTTTGCTCTCCCATTATGGGCTAAGAATATCCCAATACTTGAACTCCATCACTTGGGGGTGGCCTCTCTCTCCT
The DNA here is from genome assembly GCF_001858045.2 of Oreochromis niloticus. Taxonomy (NCBI): domain Eukaryota; kingdom Metazoa; phylum Chordata; class Actinopteri; order Cichliformes; family Cichlidae; genus Oreochromis; species Oreochromis niloticus. The sequence goes on along the minus strand of NC_031966.2, from coordinate 14,405,815 downwards.
GACCCAAAGGGAGCTTACATCCAACATAGAACTGTAGCCTCAAACTTTGCCATGCTCACTACCATTATAGCTGTTCCACAGTTGGGTCACGATTCAATGAATCCAACAGAATCATCTGTGAAAAGAAGGGATGCTGTTCTTAGGTTCACAAAACGGACACCTTCCTCGACAGTCTACACCTTGAAATCCTGTCCCTCGTCCCCCAAACAAGACTGGAGACGAGATTGGATCTTGTCTGTGATCCGATCCTGTTGGTATAATTGAAATCACGAGAGAAAATAGAATTTTGAACTGATGAGTGTGCTGTTTGGAAAACTAATGGTTCAGGTTTGTAACATTCATCTTGCATGAAAACAAGAATTTGTTTCAAAGCGATTAATTTCAGAAGCAGAAATGTCAACATCATGGTGCCACTGGAGTGCTATTAACAGTTAGTGTGCTTCCCAAAGTCAGATTGTTGACATTCATTTCCTGGCAATAGCGAAACTGAAGAGGTAAAATAAAATGTAGTTTATTAAACTTCCATGTCAAATAAAAAGGGTTACAGTTAATGTTGAACAGAGTAACTGACTGCACAATTCAGTAGGTAAAAAAAAAAAAAAACATTTTAAAACTGCCTTTTTCATAGCTTTAAAACATATTCTAGGTCATAAATTCTGGTTATGTAATTGAAGGGTTACAGTTGAAGCAAAATAATTGCAGGGCTTTCTCTGAACATGATGTGGTAAAACAATCAAGCTTTGTATGCACTGTGCAGAGGGACCTTGGCTAGAGTCTATCTCTACATGATGGTTAATTACCAGTTTGAGAATTTAGACTAATTATTTATGTAAATACCTGATAAAACAATGCAATGCAGAAGTTCATTTAAGGAATAGGAAGTTCTCTATATTTCAACAAGCCTCTATTTCAGCAAACTCTATATGTTTCAACAAGCCTGAATTATGTCAGCTTATCATACTGTAGTTCTGTTCTTTAATATAATGTACACCGAACACCCTCTCATGTCCTGGCTGAAGAAACTTTTATTCATGCCTTTAAGGCAGATGAGCTGTGTTGACATGCGCAGAGCCCCGCCTGCACATATGCCCACTGTCATCACAGTCATCCCACAGTTTGATAGCTCAAAGGCTTGCCATTTGTAAGCGTACAAGCTTCTAGTGGATGAGGCCCTAGCACTCTGAATTGTCACTACCACACTAGGTGGCAGACCCTGAGCAATCAAATTGAAGCATGAAGGTGCCACAGATCCGGGCACAGATGAAACACTGATACTCCCGCCTGAGAGAAAAGGTCCCTACGGAGAGGAAGCTGCCAAGGACTCACTGCTAGCAGACCGATTATCTCTGTATACGACGGCCTTGTGGGCCACCAAGGGGCCACTAGAATCAGAGAGAGATACTGCCGACACACTCTCTCTAGAACTGGAGATATCATTTCCACTGGGGGAAATGCACACAGGAGCACGTAAGGCCGTTGGTACACTATTGCGTCCATGTCCAAGGGTGCATCGTGGTCAATTACGGAGAAGAACAGGGGGCAGTGAGTGTTTACCCTGAAGGCAAAAAGATCTACTTGCACCTAGCCAAATAGATCGAAATCTGGGACACTATGAAAGGGTGAAACTTCCTTCCCCTCGCGCTCTGAGGGGTGCTAGTGCTGCCTTGGCACATTTCATGAAGGTCCGAGAAGCGAGAGACAACCCAAATGGCAGCACAAGGTATTCATAGGCTACGCCATCGAATGTAGTAAAACTACCTGTGGTTTGGGTGTATAGCCACCTGAAAATAAGCATCTGTTAGATCGATTGTTGTACTGGTTGGTCCAGATACACAGCCCTGTCCCTGTCTGGGACATCAGAGAGGGTCAGCCACAGGTGCCTCTGGGCCACTACTGTTGAAGCCATCCCTCTGCCTTGGGAGAGTGCTGTACAGTGGGACGCACAGTGGATGTAATCTGTGGTGACTCTGACCTCGTTAAGAAGAGATGCCAGACTCGAGACGAGAGGAGAGGGTCATGCCATGCGACAGCAGTCCGTCCCAGCACTTTCTCCACAAACGTCATCCGTCTTTCCAGGGTTGAGTGCTGGTGCTGGTGACAGAATGAACAGGCTTTGGGCTCTGTCAACGCTCTCCTAGCATGGACAATCCCCAGTAGACAGGGCAGGCATCGTGCTGGTCGCTGTTGGGCAAAGACAAACCGCATCCCCTAAGGACAGGGGCGAACAGAAGATTTCTGCTTTGCTCGCTTCAGTTTGGAGTCCATTTCAAAACGCAAAGCAAAACGCTGCACAGGAAAACTTGAAATTAGCGCTCTGTGGAGAGCCTACGCACCAAGTGTGCGGTGGAGGCTAACACCAACAAGGGCAGTTAAGCTAATTAACCCAACCCAGCAGAGGTGTTCTCAGCGAGGTGAAGAGCATAAGAACTGAGGGATGACTGTGATGACAGGGGATGTATGCGCAGGCAGGGCTGTGCGCATGTTATCACAGGTCATCCACCTTAAAGGCGTGAATAAAGGTTTCTTCAGCCAGGACACACGAGGATGTGATATACCATACTTGCGTGTTGCACAGAGTGAATCGACTGAAAGGAAACAGCCCTGATCCGTCAATGCACGGACTCCACTAGAACCTTGAACGTATGCTATGGTATTTGGCACCAAGATGTTAGCAACAAATTCTTTTGAGTCCTGTAAAATGTGAGATGAAGCCTCATGGGATTTGACTTGTTTCTCTGGGGAATTTAAATGCCAAGTCAACATCTAAAACTCGTTGTTGTGCTGCTTTAAACATATTTGTACAATGATTGCTTTGTGCCATGTTGCATTATCCTTTTGAAAGTGTACATGGTCTGATCTCAGAAGCTGAGAGAAGGAAAGTAGACACAACTAGATGCAAAATACAAGAGACAAACAACCATCAAAGTAAAACAGGAAGTAATAGATGACAGATACACACAAGCGAATCTGACATAGGGACAAAAACAAACACAGAGACAAGGGAACCGGATGGGAATACAAAAGGGAACTAACAAAGGTATAATCAGCAAAGCAGGCAGAGGACTAAATGCACAGTGAAATGCAAAAGAGACATAACTGAATGGGAAGACAAGAATAACTTGAGACAATGAAATGGGGAAACCAGACAACCATGGGTACAGAACACAGAGAGACTAGACAGACATGGGGACAGGAATGGAAAAAGAAAAATGGAGAAAAATACTACATAACCAAGACACATGGACTCAACTAGAAGATACATAATTAGATGGACTAGAACTGCGGTCCCCAACCCCCGGGCCTCGGACCGGTACCGGTCCGTGAGTCGTTTGGTACCGGGCCGCGAGAGTTGAGGCTCGGGTGTGAAATGTATTGTTTTCAGGGTTTTTATCAGTTTTCAGCGTTATTTTGTTATCATTTTTATCGTTAACTCGGTTTTCCTGGGTTTTTTCACGTGTGTTATGAATAAATCTTCTTTTTTTCGGTACCGGTACTAGTTTTATTTTGTTGTATTTATCCACGACACCTTAAAGGCCGGTCCGTGAAAATATTGTCGGGCATAAACCGGTCCGTGGCGCAAAAAAGGTTGGGGACCGCTGGACTAGAATACAAACTGAGCGCTGGAGGATATAGTAATGACAAAGGAAAATAGTATTGTGGTAGGAAGGAACTGGCACTTGGCAGGAAACTGTGTTTTTATTTACAGTGATTCATGTACACAAAGCTTTTCAGCTGCCCCCTCCAACTCACACATACCACACAGCTTTCTCCTTTGGAGTTAGGGGGCTACTGAAATAGGGAAGGCGTAATTGGTGTGATGGCTGACAGCTGTGCCAGCCAGCCTCCCCTGGCACCGGCCCCTGAACCCACTGCTCCACCCCTCCTTCTACAACCACAAACCACACCCTGCCACAAGCATTCTTACTAATATTAGAAAAGAGACAAGCTAGGACAGAAGTGATCCTCAAAAAAACAATCATCAAAAACTAAATAATAGCAAGAGCTTCAGTTCTCTTTCAAACCTCACTCGGTATGGGAAGCACACTCTGGCATGACCAATCCAAGAGTGACCAATCCATTTATGACCAATCAGAGGGCACTTCCAATAGTGAGATACCCAGTGAGGTTGTCAGAGAACCTGAGTTACGCATGTAACCAAATGTTTTGGTATCACTCTGTCCCAGCCATCACGATTTTGCCTTGCCAAACGCCTTCAAATCCTTACACTTTCCCATTTTTTCTGCTTCTTTAACCTTTGAGGAAAATGTTCACTTGCTTCCTAATATAGCCTACCTGCTAACAGGTACCATGATGAAGAGATAATCCGTGTTATTCATTTCAGTTGTCAGTGGTCATAATGCTATTCCTGATCGATCTATATTATGTGCAATTCTAATTTATTGTTAATCAGCCGCCTCCAGCCCAGCACTTAATTGGACAAACTGGTAAGCTGTTTATAGCTGGACAGTCAAATTACAAAGCTGTTCACATTTACATATTTTGCAGTCTGTGTTGTGAGACAAATTATTAAATGAAACAGTAAAGCAAATATGGCCGATTATGATTGCACTAATACTGTGCCATCATCTTTAAGCCGTACTTTTTTAAAGATTCGGGCACTGAACCTTTTTTCGGTGAGGTGCTTACCATTGTGTCACCTCGCTAAACACTTAATGGTTAGTGAGATGACCAGATGTACCTAAATGACCCCAATACCATCAGTTTTGCGATGATGATGATGATAAAAAAAACCCCAATACTATGGGTATGAAATGCAATGCTTATATTTTAGGAAAAAAATACTTTTACATTAGGTCAGTTAGGCAGTATTTGGACTACTGTCTTTCGTAGAGTTTTCTCAGATTTATAATTTTCCCAATAAATTGCTTCTATGAACCAATCAAAGTGAAATCATACCAAACTAAGATGCACCTCCATAGTTTACTTTGGACTTACCATATAACGACATCACTCTTTGCAGATTAATGTTTAAAACATATAAATGTAAATTACTACCCACATCACAAATTACATTAGATATATGTAAATATAACCTTTGACTAGCTCCTGGAAAGAGCTCACTGCTCTGTAGGACACTCACACACACATATACAGTGATGGTGGATCGCTCTATTTTTCCTCTTGCTCTACAGATGGATGCTGTCTTATGCTGTCATGTTCTCATGTAACTGTATTGTAAAACCATTAGGGGTTACAGGTGAAAGCTTTTGCAGAACAACAGGGGGAAGACAGAGGCTTTAAGTTTGTCGTCCACATCGATAATCAAACAGCTTTTTTGATTAATGTATGCCTGATAGAGTCATGGTCATCTGTTATATAACATCATTAACATAGTGACATAACAGACTAGTTTTTGTTGGGGGGGTTTTCACATTTGCAGCAGGTATTAAATGAACACTCACTCTGCTGCTTTCACATGCTGGCTTTGTGTTGATGCTTGACTGTGGGCATGCCTAATGGGCCTAGAGATAACAATGATATAAAAACAAACACAGCTTTCTCACTGCAACAGTCAATTTTGATGTCAAATGACAAAATATACCAGTAACCACATCCCTTTCTCATAGACTCTGTATGGGATATTTTCATCATGCAATTTAAATAAATGTGATTTGATTTGTTGGCATCTGTACGGGTGATTGTAGTATTGAACTCTTCACTGCAAGCACCACAAACAAAGTGAAGCAAAGCATTCCCAATTCAGTTTGGCAGGCCACAAAGTCTCCATATTCAAAGTAAATAAAAAAAGTATTGGATGAAAAAAAACAAATTTCCAGCCATGTGAATGAATGCAGATGGCATTTCTCTGCATGAAAAAATAAGTTTATTTACTATGTCAGCCTTTAAAAGTATCTTTTTTTTCTTTAGCCTTTCACACTGTGGAGAGTATGCCATCTATAGGGGACCATCATAGTCTTCTGTCCTGTAGCTAATTAAGTTATCCCAGGTAGGGTCACCCATGCTGGAAAGAGTTAAAGAGTAGAGGATAGACCCAGAATGGCCCCTAGTCCTCCAGTTTAGAGGTTGGTTTAGAGTTAGCATCGCTGTCCTGTAAAAAAAATCCCCTTGCTACAGAAATGTCAAGATGGGAAAATGGGTGTCTGAATTTTATAAACTGCTAAAAGAATATAAATCATTCAGACAGTCAAGTTTTGACTGAATGACTGACTGACTGAAGAGTTTATAGGTGGTACCCACTTAATTTCTATCTTTGTGTCTATTTATACACATGACATTTAACATCATTGCTCTGAAAACAGCTTTGAAGGCAGGATAATCACTCTAAAAGCCACAGCGAAGGAGACAGATGTAAAAATGTAATAATGTAATAATTGTGCCAGTTAACTTATGTTAAATTAGAGTAACCGGTGAACTAACTGTTGCTTTTTTTGTTTCTAATTAGGTTTGTGTTTGTTCCCCTGTTTTTAATAGACTTGATAACAAAGCCAGAGATATGCGCTGAACACTGGTGTCTAAGCTCTCCCGACAAAATGTGATATTGAAGACACCTACAAAAACTGAGAAATCAGTCCAAGTAAGATCCTGTATTATGTACTTTGACTTGTTATTGTTGGAAGCTCTTTCAGTGACAATGAAGAGCAGAAACCTATTGGGCAGAAGTCTATCCAACTGTCAGGCTTTACAGATGAGTTACTAATAGTTGGGAAATAAAGAGACAAGGAAGGATATTAAAGTATCACTGAAGTAAAAACAAAACCTCAAAACCTTAAGTCCCAGAAGACATATCATCATGCAGAAAAAATTCTTAAGATGTTGTTTTTCTTTTAAGGAGGTGAAAATGTGTGAAATAATTTCGCTGGTTACCAAAGTGGTTTTAAAAACAAGCGATGACATTGTGAAATACGGATAATATCATCTCAGGATTATCAAGCTGACATTACTTGAAAATTGCTTAAACAAACCAGCTTGCTTCAGCAAACTACCTTGTCCCCTGCCAGGTTTTGCTTCAGTAGCTTTCTGCACAATAAGGTTTAAAGCCTCCATTCTGCACTGAAGGACTTATTATAATAGATTGATTTTGCAGCACAGCAGAAAGAGAAAAGCAATTCTTATTTCATGGTGAGGCCTTTTTTGGGTAATGGAATGGGTTCTGCAGACACAAAGGTCATATCACTCCCTCAGCATGTTGGAGGATGATGTCAGCTTTAAAGTCAAGGTGAAAATGAAACAAAAGCCAAATGTGAATATAGGAGATTTCCACACAACCGTACTGTTGTGTAACTGCATTTGGACAGTGATTCTTTGTTCCCAATCCCTTGGTGTCAGTTGAAACTTTGGCTAGTTCTTGCTGTAAATCAAACCCTGATTGACAGGCTGTAATAATAATAAGTCCAACGTCTGCAAAACGTTGCACATCGCTGATTTTTATTGCAAACATAGTGACAGGACTGCACTTATGAATATTGAACAGGATGAATAAAAATGCAAGAACACATTCAGAAACCTTTTGGTGAAGATGTGGTTTGATGTTAGACCAGATGTCTGCAGAAAGAAGAGTAGACCTTCTGCTTTTGTTATTATGCAAAAGGAGAATTTCTCTGCAGAAAAAGTGCAGAACTACTGACTCACACTTGTGCAGTCTTGTAAAAATACAGACATTTCTTCGTGGTATTATTGAAGAACAGTACACAAGAGATTTTAATGCACACGACATACAAATGCACACAGCAAAAGTGACATAGTAGAAGCTCTCACACACACTCACTCACCTTATTCCCTTTCAGTAAGTCAGCCAGAGGGATCATCTAGTACCTCTGGTCTTCCTCTCTGTTCAGGGATTTACTGTCCCTCTCTGAGGAATCGTTAAGTAATGCTGCTTCACTGCCCAGAACTCCTGTGATTCTCAAGAAAACCTATCAGGAGCACCTGCTGTTTCCATGAACCGTGCTAACCAAAATGAACCTAGGTAAAACCTATGATCCCTCACTCACCTAATCACCTCATAAATTCCCCTTTGCCATGGTAGCTTTTGACAGGTGAGGGAGGTTTTTGGTTCATACATGGATTATTGCAATTCAATATCACAGTCACCAAAACTGCAGAGTGCGGTTCATAAAAAGGGATTGTGTTGGTGACATTTCTCAAGACATTCAATAGGATGTTGTATGAGGTGCAAATGGACAGTCATTTGAAACAATGGGCCATACTTTTACTGTACTTTTTTGTAACATTTGTCATTATTGTCATTCGTCATCAGCAAGTTTTAAGTCAAAGCAAAGATTGCATTTCTTTATTTATTTTCTGTGACTTTGTTTGGTTGGTTTCTGAAGACTTAGAGGTAGAAAGCTTTATGCTCTTAAGTGTTTTATGGAATGGAGATTCAAATTTGAGGGAAGAACCTTATTGGAATAATGAAGTAGCAACTAGAAATAAGAACCGAAGTAGTTCAGTTCCTTGGAATTGTTAGTCTGCTTGCCTATCAATCCCTATCCCGCTTATCCGTTCCACTTGAAGTTGCGCTACAATCAATTGATTTCATTTTGTATGTCGGAGGAGGAAAATAGTATAGTAGTAGTTTTCACCGTGGATATGGACACTATTTTTATTTTTATTCCACAAAAGGAAGTCCAAACTGCATCCAGGACAGAAACGGCTGCATTATGCTGCTAACACAACTTCGGCTCTTTGCAAGAACCTGCACAGAAGGCACGTTAACACTGAATGTTAATCCCAGCCTAGAAGCCAGACCCAGAATTTCAGCAGGTAACAAACTGAAGGGCAGCCGGGCTGCAGCCTCCATTTCTACCTTTGTATACTGACGGTTTTGTATACCGTCAGTATACAAAAAACATTAAACTGGCAGGTTTTAGTGTTTCTGTTTTAGTTTAGAATCTGTTTATCATGCTTCCCTTTGTTTCCTTTGCTAGATAGCACTGTTCTCATAGTCAAGATTATTTTTTCTTCTGTGTATTTCTGTATTTTGCTAGTTCCTTACTGTCTATAGCTCTGCTTGTGACCCTGTGGTAGGTTGTCTGTACTTTTCCCTTTGCCTGCACCTCATTTGCTTTGTTCACCTATCAAACTACTTCCACATGTAGACCCAACCTGGAAACTAGGATTAAAGATTTTGATGAATCTGGACTTAAACTGCGTCTCATGTGTCCTGCGTATGCGTCCTTCTCCTTTGCCTAATCTGTTCCTTGTTGATGTAATGGTTAATGATTTTAAACCATTAGACTATGTTTCGGTCCAGATGGTTGCACTAAGACCCCAAATGACTAAAGTTTGCACAGATTTGAATTGAAACTCTTTGCAGAGTTGTACAGTAATGGTGTTGTCCTTTGTATTTCTGATGTCAAGTATGTAGTATAAAAAATTACAGTAGATTAACAGGATAACTGTGAATTACAAAGTAAGACCCAAAACTAGTCCAGATTGTGTATAATCACAGTTCTGAGCGCATGCTTGTCCAGTCTTGAGTTCCTCATCTTAAATTCAGTATGCCACTAAGTGAGCTAACAATCTCAGCTGTAATGGGTACAACATTACCACAGTTAGTTCTGACCTATTTCTTCCATGACCACGTATTTCTCAGACAACCTTGTGGCAGAAAACCAAGAGTCTTCATTTGTATTGACATTAGCGGAAAAAAAGACGTAAAAAGCTGTCAACTTTATACATGTCTTCAGTGCTAATAGGCTAAATTTAATGTGCACACTTTTTGCCTTCAAACTACATGTAAAATATAGGACAATTTATAGTATATTTAATATTTTGTATCCCATAATTTATTGGTTTCTCCATCAGTAAAGTTTTTAATTCTGAGGCTGTTTGTGACTTTGACACTTATCCATACTTACCAAAATTCATCCAGATGTCTGAATTATATGCGCATTATGTAATTTGAAATTACCTCTCTCATATATCTGTCAAATGTTACAGTGAGATAAGATGGTATGTGTTTTAAGTGAGATTACTGTAACACCTTAATCTCTTTCTTCCTACCTCTGACATCTTGACAGAGTCACAGAGTCTCCACTTTGTTTTCATAGGTGTGAGCAGTTACTGCACAATATTCAGTGTTAATAGCCTTGCCAGAAGGTGTCTCTCAGGTTTCTGTTCTAATGAAATAATGATGACAGATGAGAGAAGTGCTCACCAGAACTCTGACAGATGAGGGGGGTGACTGTGAGGAAGCCTGCCCACCTATGTTTGTGGGCTTTTGTCTCTCTTTCACTCCTGTCTGTGTGGGCCATGCTGGGAGGTTAATGAAGACAGAAACAAACTGCTCAAATTTAGGTGTATAAATAATTACTGTGTGCTTAGTTTGACTTTGCTGTAGGGATGTAGTTTGAATCTGAAGAGTGATTAAAATAACTTGTTTATCTGTTCACTGGAGGGCTTGTTATCTGTATAGTTGGAGGCATTTGAGAGTACCTAAGTATGTAAAAGACAACTGTGGCTCTGAGTCTCACTAAAACTGAGCAGTTTTTAAGCTGACAAATAGATACAAACTTCAGGTTGGAGATGTTTACATGTCAGTGGCATACTTTGAGTTTTTGATTCATAAACCTAACTCAGCCTATTTCAGGACTGGAATGAAATCCTGTCTGTATTTAGATGTAAAAATCCCTTCCTATGGATAGAATACAAGAACAGACTTCCTTCAAGACTGAGAGTACAAAAGCTATTTTGCAGTAAAGTTACAAACAATTGTAGCCTTCGTCCATTAAAGCCAGAGGTCTAACACACCTAAAAAGCTGGAAAAAAATAGCCATCTGGCACGCAGAGCAGCCATGAAGTTTGAAACGTTACCATGCAACAAGTCTGTTTATCAGCTGCGCACAAATTCAACTCTTTCTTCTCTGTAGTTAAAACACTCTGAGGTTTAACTACATGCAGCAATTGTACTGCTTGATGATAAAACCTAAAGCTCCTTATTTCAGCTTTGTGAATTATACAAATGAGAACAAGAGCTTTTTTGTCATGAATGAACATGAATGATATAAAAGCATCAACTCAGATTTTCTCATTTTTGCTTTTTTCATCTGTCAATTAATTTAAAAACTTTTAAACTGTGCCTTGTCTGTTTGACCTGTAGAAATGAAACTAAAAGGTGCTTTTTAGAAAATGTCTTGCCTTAAGTAAAATTTGTGACATGGAAAAAGTTCCCAATCATGGATGTGATCTTATTCTTTGAATTTATTCAAGTAGTACTCAGTGGTGATCTCAATAATGTCTTGTGTGGACCTGCACAACCTGAATTCAAAGTACAAATCCAAACCAGAAGGATAACAATCTACTCATATGTTCTCCTATGGGAATATTTTGATCTGAATAAGCTTCAGGTTATGTGGTTCAGATTGTTATATTGTCCCATCTCTGAATAAAGGGACATTATTGGCCTTTTTGCAGTTGGTTTAATTTCCCCCACTGAGTTTGATCACAGTCATTGCAGTTCATGTGAAAGTCCAGCAGGTGGTCGCTCCAACTGGTCTTTACTAACATTGGTCTTAACTGCTAAACTGCTCTTTAAGGTGAATTTTGAGAATCGAGTTTAGTTGCACCAGCCATACAACAAAGAGATAAAAATGGCATCAACAAAGTGTTGTTGTCATGTCAGTATGGACCAAAGTTATTTCACCACCTTGTTGAATCCACAGTCACTAAGGTGAGGATTATATTCTGCTGCCTGCACGGATAGGTGCAGACATCACTACTCAGGCTTGGATCTGTGCAAATAATCACATGCTAATATTTATTCATTTTGTATTCCTGTTGGTTTGTTCTTAATATTCCTGTTTATAATATTTACAACAATCTGCCTTGGCCTCTATGACATTAAACATCTTCCTGGATCAACATTTGGAAAACATGATGTTGTTGATTTTTGAAGGAATGAAGCACTGCCCCATTATTGGCAGTGCTTCAGTGTATCTGTTGCTCTTCACTGACTAGAAGAACAAGAAGACTCAAGATTTGTTTAAATGTTGGGCACTCCTGCTGTTGGTTAAATGTTTCTTGGAAATATGCTGCTTTTGGATTAACAGCGTGCCTTTTGTGGGTTTTTCTCTGGAAAAATGACAGGGTCGAGGTCTATAAAAACAATATTCTGTTTTTGTGGCTTAAGCAAATAGCATCTTGTATGTGGTAACCAATTTATGAATGGAGATTATTTGTCTTTTATTATGTTTTTGTGGATTATAACTGATCTTCACAGTTTAAAATGAGGCCACTCAAAATAGGCAGAATTTGGGTTGTCAGAGCAGACATGTTTAGTGAGCGGAAATTTGAATGGCCCTTACATTAAGCCTGCTTGAATTGTTTCCATTTACCGTTTCTTAACTCGCAAACGTGTTTTGGAATGAATAGAAACTTGCACTAAATCTGTCAGCTAGCACATGTAGTTTGCCAATTACAGCGGTTCATCTACTCTGCAAGTAGTAATGGTATTACATTACCAAAAACACACAAATCAGTTTTGCTGTAACACTTTCTAGTGTGATTGTGATCTAATACTGAAGTTTGAAAGGACATAACAACGGAATAAATGTGTTAGGGTTTCAAGATGTAGTTTTTGAGAAAGTTACCGGCAGTGAAACTAGTCAACAGACTTTGAAGCACATAAAGAACTTCATCGAGCATGTATGCAGTCTTACCAGTGTGTGTTTTTTTCTATGTATATGTTTATATGGACCACATGGCAACTGTCAAGTGTCAGCTCCTCCCACCTCAGACACGAGTGGGAAGAAAAAAAACCCAAAACCCCAGGAACTTGGCAGTAGAAAGTGGGTCACCACCTTCACAGGTTTCTTTCACGTTGAGGGAAAATGTTAAAACGTGACTTAGAGTCCCTGTGAAAAATGTAAACTGGATGGTTGAAAAAAAAGCTTTATTGTTCTCCTAAAATATTAAATCAGAAAGGTTATTCACGGTCATCTCCATGTTTATTCTATTTGTATCTAGAGCTGCCTTTCTCATAATCTTCGTCCACTCATTTAAATCCTGTGGTTTCTCCAGCAGTGCATGCTCTATCCAACGGTCTGTTTATTTTTTATACTGCACAGGGTCTTCCAACATTGTATGGGCCTAACAAAACCCAATAGACCAGAGATAACAATATAATCTACTTTAACAGACACATTTGAGGAATTAGAGCCAGTCTTTGTGCCTCATTAAAACATCAGATTTTCATTGAGGCACATCTGAGGCAAAAAAGTAAAAATCAACAAAGGCCTGCATGCTTGGTGTTAAGGGGAGTGATTGTTGTAAAAATGTATAAAATGCTACAAATTGCAGACTTATTGGAATTAAATCCTTTTCTACTGGCCACCTACGAAATGATGACCTGCCAAAGCAGCCAATGGAGTTGGCATCTTTCAGGCACCAGCTAGCATTTACAAGCACGTGGCTGGTGTTTATTAACCACCAGACATTTTTCTTGGCAGGGTTGAAGGACCCTATGAAACACTGTGTGTACCCAGTGGACACTGAAACCCACCACTGAAACAAATTCTAATGGAAATCTTACACTTTGTGGGGAACTCATCTCAGCATGATGCCTCACCTTCTCAGTGTTAGGGCTGCCACTGTATTCCACTATACTTCTGCACATAATAATCCTCTGTCAGGCTTTATTTGGACTGTGACCAGCCGAGGGGAGAGGAGGGCAGAGTAGAAAACAGAAGGGAGAATATTGTCAGGAGGAGAAACCACAGAGAGGTGAGAGGAGATGTAAGAGGAAAGGTGAGAAGAGCAGAGAGACAGGAATAGGAGATGCAGAGAGGAAGTGTGAAAACCACCCGATTTATTCCTTTTCCATCATCAACCAATTCATCTGTTAAAGCCTGGCACAAGCTTTGTTAAATTCACAAATTCTTTCTGCAGTGAGCGTTCAAATCTGACACAACAATGAATTAACATTTCATCAAGTAGTCAGACTGTGTAGTCTATAATCAAAGCTGGTTTTTCCTTGTACTGACTGCAGCTGACTAAATTGATACCAGATGCATATAGTAGGCTGTGGATGCTCTAAAATATCCTCCAATGTAATTTTCCTTAATGCGTCATTATTAAGGTCAGTTATATTCGGCGCACAAAACGGGAAATTAAATAGAACCAGAGACATTTTAAGACAGAGATACTCAAAGAACGTGAAATCAAGGGAGAATCCAGTAGCAGCAAAATTGATAGAGACAAAATTTTCAGGTAAAAAAGAAGAATGAAGCCTCTGAGGCTGAAAAACAAAGCCAGTGTATCCCCCCAAAGACCCCCAAATACTCCTGTGTTAAAATTCTTAACTTTATAGCATTAAAAAAGTAAGTTTTGCAGGAAAGAGTTTCTCCTTTCGACTGATTGTTGTGTGCTAGATCCCAACTAATTTGATTCACTAAACTGAATCTATGCTGTCTTTGTGCTGTTGGTTCAGTCCATGTGATCCGATCTATCAAAAGCTGATAGAAGGCAGCTAAAAGTTTGCATTTTGATCAGATCTTAATGGATTTAAAAGACTATTTGGTGGTGTAAAAATAACAAAAACAAAAAAATGTAAGTGTCGTTGACCAAAAAAAAAGAGACCAAATTGTAGTTACTGATGAAAACACTACTCAAGTTATATTACTGTTCAGTCTTGTTGAAGTCTTTAATAAAATTAGAAATAAATAAACTATTAAAACTGTTTAAAGTTCAAATTTCGAGCGAGACCAAGGGTTCTTCTGGTGCAGAAACAGACGTGAGCTTTAGCTTCTCTTTGCTTTTGTCTGCACCGATCCCTGTTTTGCCCTTAGCTTACCCTCAATCTCTCCATCATGCTCTCTTTTTTCTTCTTTATTTCTTCCTCCTTCTCTGGTTCATCCATTCGGGGTTACAACCACTGGAACAGGCTCCTCAGCAGCTGGAAACTCAAGATGGTTTAATCTAAACCTCAGGAAGCAGGATGGGAACCAGATGCAATAAAGGAAGAAAAAAAAGAAAGAAAGAAAACAAACATAGGGCACGTTTAACTGGGCTAGCATGGGGATCTCCAAAGGGCACTGTGCAAAGGGGAAGAGGAGTTTTCATGAGACTGCATAAAACTTTTTGTCAGGAAAAAAAAAAAGGGTGCATAAACCTCAAGACCATCAACAGGCTGTAATTCAATAGTTGGAGACATTAAACCATCAGTAAGCTCAAAGCAGTCACATCTTCCATTGTGAAGCTTGTAGATTTAAGAGATGATGGCTTGTTTTAAGTAATGGAAAAGTTTGGAAAAAGATTGGTTAGTGACTAACCCTGTCTAAGGAGCTTGGAAAGAAAGCGACTAGACTTCCTTAAGTTTCATGAAGACGTTTCTCCTCTCATCCAAGAGGCTTCTTCAGTTCTTTAGGTTTCGTTAAGATGCTCTGAGAACTGAAGAAGTCCAGTCGTTTTCTTTCCAAGCTCCTTGGACTATCATGACCTAATATTAAGGTACTCTTAAGATAACAAGGAATCTGTGTTACACCATTATATTCAGTTGTTTCCGGGTTAAATCTCTTGCTTTATCACGCAAAGAGAACAAAACCTAAAATAAACCCACACAAAAACCCCAACTCTTTAAAATTGATGATACATTTATAATAATACCTAATAAAAATGTTATAACTTGACTATTTGTATTGTATTTTTCCTTTCTGTGTAACATCATCACTGCAGCCTCTGATGCATATCTGTCTGCCTTGGAGAGGGAAACCTCCTCTCTTATTCTTCCTGTGGTTTCTTCCATTTGTTTCTTCCATTTGGGGGCTTTATTTATCTAAAGTAACAATCTAGAGTAAAGCGGAGTTCCCAAAATTATTTCCTTAGAGAGCTAATTTGACAAAATGAAAGTCACTGAGGCGTACTCCTGTTTCATATTACTAGTTACACATCTTATCAAAGCAGTCAAACCTAGCTCCAAACCAAACAGCCGCACAAGCTCATTTTCTGTACTAACAGTTATCACATATCAGTAACCAAAACAAATTTAACTTCCCATTAGTAACTTCTTCATGTTTTCATTTGAGTGTCAAGCCCAAAAGAGGTGTCTCAATATCTACTATCAGGGTTGTATTTGTTAATTACTCTATTTTAAGCTTTCTTTGTTTTTTACCCTTAATTATTATCCTTTATATTTCTCATTAAGGTATGGGATTTGTGCGTTTGTGTCCTCCCTACACAAGAGAGTGTGCCCGTCTGCTAGGTTTACTTAAAAGTCACCCTCAAAGCTTAAAACTTAACAGCTGCTCCACAGTAGCTGATCATGATGGAGCTAAAATATTTACCTAATGGCAGATTATTCTGTATTTTAATATCTTTAAGATGTCTTTAATGTTTTTTCTAATCATATATATTTAATATTAGCTAGCTCTGTCGAAGTCCTGTTGTTCAGCACCCAACATAAAATGTCACCAGGGCTCTATTTTGCAGGTATTCTGGTGCATTATTTAAAATAACCGTAGACTCTGTGAAAGATGGACACTGTTTGTGTTTTTGAACTTTCAAGTTCTGTTTATTATTAAATGTTACGGTTTAAATTTCCACCTTTCTGTATTCCATCAGTGTTTTCAATACATACTGCAAAAGCTACTCCAGAGTTTCTGAAGGCGAAGAAAAAGGATATTGTACAACGGCAAAGGCAGTCACCTACCTCTGCAGAATAGAGCATGCTTTTACTAAATACAAAACTGAAGGAGAGACCCACAAAAAAGCAGCAACTGAACGTGGCTGCAGTAAACGCCCAGCAGAGCTGGTGATGTCCTTGATTTCTAAACTTCAGGTGATCGCAGGTACTAAAAATAGTCAATATATTTCACATTATGTTAGTTTGTCCAGTTAATTTAAGCCTCTAAATAGACTATGTATAAATGTGACTGGAACTCATGTATAGCCAATACTATGCGTTTATGACGTTTGCACATCACTCACATAGTGAGTGTCTGATTTGGACTGCACTGTGGTGGTGTACAGAGGTAAGATTACAAAAATTATGCCAGTGTTCAGAAAAGTATATGGACCTAACTTTACGTCTATCCGCCTCATAGCTGATAGATTTCTATTCTTTGTTGAACTGCATGATGGTTATTATTATTCATTATTATTATTATTCATTCATTATTCATTGAGGATCTGTAGTTTGTACAATATTTGCAAAGACATCTGACTTCCTGTTTGCTCACTCAAAAGTCCAGTGTTATGGATGACATTTTATTGATTTTGAGAGTTTTAAGTAATTATTTTGATGCCCTGTTCTTCTATCTGCTGTTCACTCTTGAACACTGTAAAATATAATTCATAAACAATTCTCAAATGATTGCACACTATTACCTAATATTCCGCACCAGGCTTTTTGCTTGAGCAGCCAATAACTGCTGTGCTTGGCTGAGCAGTCCAGCAAGAAATATTGACACCCACACATATAATGTGACACAGGTGCGTGGTATAAGTCTGGAATAAGATGCAAAGATGAACATAAATTTGGTGTGAATACATTTAACACATGCAGGTAGCAGAGCAGATTCAGATGTTACATCTGGCTTGGATGTTTTTCCTCTTACAGTGACTGTTTCAGTTGTGCTGGTGACATCTAGTGGAATAAAGTAGGATATATATTCAAGGTTGAATAATTTCAAATGAATCATATTGATTAAGTAAAATGATCAGAGTGTGTTGTGCTTAATTATAAAAAGAGAAACCTATCTAATGTGCCACCTTTGAGCAGTGGAGTAGTAAATGTGACACCAGTTTTAAGTACTTGTCATGTTTAGTAGAAGAGCATAAAGGAAGATTTTTTTGTGCTTTCCTGTCCTGGATAATATTATGTAATAATAATTAAGCTTGTTTATCCCTTTAATTCTTATACGGTCGACTATTGCAATGTTTTTTTATTGGCCTCCTTAAAAAGACCATCAGACAATTAGTTACTTCAAAATGCTGCTGCCTGAATTTCAAAAACACCAGGAAGAGCGATCATATCGTTTGATTGTCACCTATCTCCATTTGCTTCTAGTAAGCTATAGAATTGTATTCACTCAAGTCTTTAAATGGCTTGAGCATTTAATATATAGATGTTTGATACCAACCTGGTTTTTAATGCTGTGTCCCATTTACCTTGGAAGTCTGATTTTAGAGTTGGGAGTCACTTCACTACCCAGTTGAGCGCGTTGAAGGCGTAAAGTCGGAAAAGGAAGAAAAAATAGGGATTGTTTTGCTCTTTAGCCATTCATGCATGTCTAGCAGTACACCGTGATGCTTGTTTTTTGGGGGGATAAAGCTCAGTCCTTCCTCTCCATCTATTTTATTTAGGAAACTCACAATTACACTTGTCAGTACAGATTGCTTATGCTTTACAGTGGCATTTACATTTGCATTCACTGCCACCGTCTTAGATTCTTAAGTTGCTGTTGGTTGGACAGCTTCAATTTTACAAGTTGGAAATCCCAGTTGAGAACTTGGACTAGGAGAGCTGGTCACCTCGTGGTGTATAGATTTGAAACTTAACAGGGAGATAACAAATTTAGCCACTATGCTGCCCATTGCTGGACTAACTACCCTACCTTACGATTATCAAACTATTAAAACAGTTACTTATCATGTTGTATCAACCACTCAATTCTTTAGTTGAACTTAATAATTTTAAGAATGAGCTTCAACCATCAAATTGTGGTGTGTGTTCCAGAAACATTCAGTAATAGTTTTTTTCTTTGGTAAATTTACCAAAATTCATACTTACTTTAAATCAGAAATTCTCTCATACTCTTGTACATACCCATAGAAATCAAACAAATTGCCATTAAGGAAACAACCATCACCTTTCCACAGTTTATTTCTTTTAAAATAATTCATACAAATGCATACAGTCACAAACGTATCTTTGTCAGGTTGTCAGTTTTGACCAAAAATAATGATATTTACTGTAGAATATAGATTATGTATACTGTATATTGCTACGCCTACTACTTTACCATAAAGGGGACCAAGGTAGGCAACAGTGGACTGTGTGTTACTACCAGGGATGGAAATTCAAGGAGCACCTCGACAATTAAAAAGCTAATCTGATGTGGCGCCCATCATTTTAATGATGCTTGCAGTTTGTTTTAGAAAAAAACAAGCAGAAGACGTTCGTCCACGGAAAAAGAATGGCATCTGTTGAGGAAAGTTTAAGATTCAAGTTCAAAACAGTTCAGCATGATGTTGAGGATTTTGGGGCTCTAGCCTGGCAGTACCTTCAGTATGAGGCGCCCCTTTCAGATATCGCTGGCAAAATTTCCATCCCTGATTGCTACGCTTACTACCTAACCATGAAGAAGACCAGGTAGGCAACAGTAAACTGTTTTTTTACTACTCAGCTGCTGGTAGGAGGGGATCAGAAAGCACCTTCACTCAGGTGGCTGGTTAACATCAGCACGCGAGTTTTACGCTTACATGACACTGTACCCTTCTTGTTTTGTGGGAATGTAACCTGTAAGAGCTTTAATTTCTGAGAGTTTGCTAGGCTAAGTTTGAAATCAGTTTCAATTTCAGGTGTTTATAGTTTGTATTAAGTATTTTGTTAATGGCAGTCTTTGTAACGATGCTTTGTGGAGAGCACAAGCCACCACCCCTCCTCCCAGTGCTGCTTTTTTAGACACAGATACAACCAACTCACATTGACACAGGCAGGCAGAACACCATATGTACACATAGACACGGAGGCCACAGAGAATGGCTAAACGGTATACTCAAGGAAGGACCCATCTTGAAATGTTAAAGGGATAGTAGTCTGGATAAATGAGATTTTTATTTTTATTTACCGACTTTGCTTTGTATTTTAAAATGTCCTAAACAGGATGAAAATTACATTTCATTCAAGTTCATGTGCCTGACTGATTCTTGTCTGTCAGTAAACGTTAACTTTGCTTAACTAGATGTGACATCTGGGAGTGAGCTCAGAGCTTCAAATGGAAAGTTGAGTGTTTTGCAACTCTACAGGCTGATTGGAGAGATCTATATCTGCAAGGGCAACTTCAGTAATATACTGACTTTGCAGCATGGTGACCCATGACTCAGTGATTCATCAAACTGTTCATGCTCCATGACCTGCACATTTACTGAGTGTGGTAGGGGTACTGTTGTATCATTGGACAGGACAAGATAAAAATCCTTGTTTCTCAAAGTGCGGTCTGCTACAAGCTCTCAGTGCATCATTTTGTCGACATGTATATTGACAGAGACAAAGTGAGAAGTTCCCAGCCTTGGCATACCATTTTACCGCTTTCTTGCAGCCTTTCCTCCCGCAACCCTCTTGATTTGGGTCCAGCATTTAGACAAGTCCCAAGAGCAAAGTCACATGCCCCTTAAACATAACTAACAAAAGCAAACATTAGTTCAACTTTAGCTCTTGTTAAAGTTCTTTTTCTAATGTAGCGGGACACGAAAAGGCAAGCAGGTAGAAAAACAAAAGCACTAAGTGGCATAAAAAAGAATTTATAAAAAAAAAAAAAAAAAATACCAAAAAGAAACAAAAAAATGACTAATATACCAACTGCGGAAACTTACTTTCCTGAGATGGTGTGCAAAAAGCTGCCTCTTTTTGGGGGGCTTGCTAATTTGGGGACATGAAAATAAAAAAACGGATATTGTATTCTCCAACTGGTTCAGCTACATAGAGAGATCACCTTTGCTTTTGTTAAGACTCGAATACAAATATCAGTATCTTCTTGCTTAAGTCTAAAAACTGTACACAGACAGGTTACATTCATTTTATAACCTACTAACTTTGCTTGTACATCAAACTAAGGAAAAGACACAGAAAAGAGAGAAAGACATAAACCCCGCCTCTCTAACTTTGGACACACTACAGTCTAAGACAGAGGAATTTGATCCTATTTTTTCCCAAATCAACAGATAGTTATTGTTATGTTGTTGTTTTTTTTATTTACTTCTGGCACAGAATCTGAAGATCCTCCAGCGATCGGAAGACCAACTTGTGGTTGGGGCAGCAGACAGCTGTCGTGCTCTTTAATTCATCACCACCTTCCTTGTCTTCCTCTTTGGAGTGTGAACCGGCTGTTGGAAACCAGTTGCCAGAGAGTTCTTGAATTGATTGTAATTGGGACGTCAACCGGTCAATCTGACACCAAACCTGATAACACCTTGTCACTAGGGAACTTTTCGCAATGACACCGGTTGCTGTGCCAACCACCACCAGTCACCAGACAACACGGGAAAGCGTGTGTTTTGTGTTTGCGGAGGGGCTACAGCTGGTCATTTGGATGCTGCTCTCTGTCGCCCTCTGGTGGCTTCACTGTGTTCTGTCCGGGAGACGGGGCGTGAGGAGGGTGTGTGACGGCGGGCGGAAGGGTGTGCGCGATTGGCACGGCGCTCGGTACAATGCCTTCAACAGGGGGAGGGAGGCCGCCAGATGGCAAGTTCACTACTCCTGGGGGATACCTGGAGGTGACAGAGATGGGGAGAGAATAAAATCTGAGGAGAAAAAAAGAACTGAGTCATCTTAAATGCAGTGAAACTATGATTAAAGACATTTTTGTAAATTCACTTATGCAACCTTAATAACTCATAGGGTAGTGTCTTAGAAAGGATTCACACCTTGACCCCATGACAGTAATAACCCACACCTTGGGTCATATGACCTTCAATGACTCACATGATTACAGGGTGGGGTGGGGGCTGTTCATTTCAAGCTTTCAAGCACTCAACAAAAACAAAGCTAAACACTAAACATCTTAGAATGGATAAAAACAGGAATCGCATAAATGATAAAAGAGTGACATAACCATGTCACATGTTAAACATTAAAGACCACTTAAAAACCCCATGGCCAACAGAAATCCAGAAAACTAGCAAAACAACACTGACACTACTTCCGATTATGACAGCATGTTTGATTATTATGTGTCGCTGTTGAATATTTAGATTTGCTGTACGTACAGAAATTTGGCCTCCATTTTTTGTGGTTTGCAGAAATCTAATTTGAATATAAACTAATAATTATAAGTGGGATATTTATTACCTTCTTCACATCACCAAACAGTGCTTTGCGTAGTAGATGCAGTGCAGTGTTTGGTAAGCTGAACTGTGTTGCTATTTCAGGATGTGATACACCCTGCAAGCACTTTTCAATACCCCAGCAGCCAGTGTTTTGTTGTGCTGACATTGCCTGGCTGAATTCCTCATGGCAGGCAGCGACGCTGTCTACCCATCAGTATAATTATAGACTGCCGTGCCACCTCTCTTATCGTGTGTAGTCAGAGCTGTCATCACATCTGCGAGCACTAACAGACTGGAAGTCAACAGGGCAGCAGCATGCTCCTTTAAAGCTTGAGTATATTTGAAAGACCAACACAAACATCAACTGATGATTGTAGCTCTTTCACCCTGAAACCTTAAGGGTTAGGGTTTCCATATAGTTGGAAAATATGTAGTAATAATACCAAAAGAAGGAACAACTAAAAACCCAGTCAAGTAATTGCTGGTTGTTACCTGTATGCCCCATTGAGCTCAGGGTGGACGGTAGCTGGGTCAACACCTGCCCAGTGGTTGTTTTGGGTGAGGAACTCTTTATTGACGCAGTTCTTTAGACTGTCTGGGATGCGGCCTAAAAAAAAAGAAGAAAAAATAGGATAGAAGAAAAGGAAAGAAGGCCCTTAAAATTCCTCAACAAGAAGCATGGAATTCCTTAAAATACCACTTTTTGGACGTTTTTCATCAGAAGTCATGCTGTCTGCTAAAGTTTGTGTTTCTGTGACCGTGTGTGTGCACTACCTGTCACAGCCCTTCGGATCTCCCTGGCTGCTTCCTCTCGCATTTCCAGTGATGCCTGTTCGCTGTACCAGGCGGCGTGTGGTGTGCAAATCAGATTGGGGGCATCTTTGAGCGGACCCTGACTGAAACTGACAAATACACAAGCAGAGCAATCACTCTGAGCTGCAGCAAAATGATTTTGTGCACCACTTAGTGATACTCATAAAAAGGCTTTTGTTTTGTTTTGATTGATGACCTATGCTGTGGCACAAATGTCATTGAATACCATGATAATAAACATAAAATTAGGAAACATTTTTGTAAACTGCCCCTAATTATTCATGGCAGAGATTAAGTAAGATGCTGCAAATATTCAACAATGATTTTGCTCCATAAGATATGATACCATCATGCAGATTTGTCAGCTGCCAGTCCATGATGCAAATCTCCCATTCTATCACATCTCTAAGGTGCAATATTGGATGAACATCTGCTGACTATGGAGGCTATTTGAGGACATGAACTGATCGCTATGTTCAAAAAAACAGTTTGACATTATGTGAGTTTCGTGACATGGTGTGTTATGCTGCTGGAAGCAGTCATCAGAAAATGGGTACACTGTGGTCATAATAGGATAGAGAGGGTAGGCAACAATGCTCAGCTAGGTTATGGCTTTCAAATGATGCTCACTTGACAGCAAGGGCCTAAAGTGTGCCGAGAAAATATTCCCCACGCCAATACAGGGTAGGGCGGATCCATGCTTTCAGAGCCTGACCCTTCCATCTAAAGACTGCAGCAGAAATTGAGACTCATCAGACCGGGCAATCTTCTATTATCCAATTTTGGTGAACCGTTGTGAGTTTTAGCCTCAGTGTCCTGTTCCTCTTCTGCTACTGTAGGCCATCTGATTCAAGTTTCAATGGGTTGTGCATTCAGAGATGTTCTTCTGCATACCTTGGTTGCACTGAGTGGTTAGTTGAGATTACTGTTATCTTGCTATCAGCTCAAAGCAGTCTGGCCATTGACCTCTGACCTCTGGCATCAACAAAGCATTTTCTCGCAGAGAACTACCACTTAATAGATTTTTTTCTCTTTTTCTATTTTCTGTAAACCTTACAGATGGTTGTGTGAAATCCCAGCGGATCAGCAGTTTCTGAAATACCAGCACCAAAACTATGCCGTGTTCAAAATCAGTTAAATCATCTTTCTTTAACATTCTGATGGTTGCCTTGACTGAGTTGCTGCCATACGATTAGCCGATTAGATATTTGCATTAATCAGCAGTTGAATACATACCTAATAAAGTGGCCAGTAGCATTGATGCAACTCATGAATTCATTAACGATAAAGTCAAATATAGCTAGCAGTTAGCTCTAAAACAGGAGCTTACCTGAAAGGCTCTGACTCGTGAACATCCAGGGCAGCTCCACGTATCCTTCCCTCCTTCAAGGCCTGAGCCAGAGCCTTCTCATCCACCAGTCCCCCCCTTGCTGTGTTCACCAGAAACGCCCCCTGACGCATCTTTAACACACACAGACACACACACACAGTCAGTGATATATGTTCAGTTGAGCTTTACAGCACATTTACATTTTAAGACCGGTGCCCCTGTACATAAAGACTCGGTGATATTAAATATGAAACAAATCCCTTTCGGTAAAGCTAATAAAAAAGAAATCACATTTTCTGCTCACAGTGCAGAATTTCCAGTAATATTTTATGGGCCTACACTGAGCAATTGTCTTTTCACTTATCCTCTCCCAGTTAGGGTAGAAGTGTTTAAAGCTAAAATCCTTTAAGGAGAAAAGCCAATATGTGATAGTCCTTCAGACGTGGTGCAGAGAGTACAGAACCTCATTACTCTGTAAAATGGTGGGCTTCCCTGGGTATACGCCTCTTTAATGTTTATGGCTATGGGACTCAGTAGTTGACGTGAGGATAAAGAAATCATTTATGCTTCCGTGTACCTGCTCAGTGTTGCGTGTGCTGGGTGATGAGTGTGAATGCCCCTCTTTACCTGTTTGATAGTGAAGTCGTTGATCAGGTGGTGGTTGTGTTCGTTGAGGCTGCAGTGCAGAGACACACAGTCAGAGTGGAAGAGCAGATCCTGAGGAGGAGAAAAAAGGAGCCACTAAATCCCAATCCCAACAGAAATGTTGAACCAGGTCCAGACGACAGTTACTGTTACTTAGCACGAGGTGGCGTCCCTCCTTTTCCACACACAGTGGTCACAGCACCATTGCAATAAATGCGTATTTGTCACGGCGGATTGTGGAGAAAGCATTTTTGTCAGCAAAGAGAAATGGAGACAAAGGATTTGTTTCCCTGTAAAAAGAGGATTTAGTCTGAATCCATTTAAATGCTGTGCTAGTGATGAGCTCTTATTGGTTAAATACGAGCTGAGTGGAAATTGTTTTTGGCACACACGCAGGTGAGCACTGCTGTGTGACAGGTGCTTTGCTGATATTTGTGCAAAGCAATAAGTATTCATTCTTGACACAGGTGCATTTTGCTCTGCTTCTCCTCATTTTCTGTCATGCGTATACTGTGACAGCAATAGTTTCACATTAATTTAAACACTGGCTTTCTACCAATTTTTTGCACTGTTGGGTCTCTATGTTGTCAACAATAGCCTTAATACGGTCAGAGCTGGGCTCAGGGGTCGTGCTCACATGTTAATTAGGGGCAGGCAGTCAGAATAAAGCTTATATCATACAAAGCATGAACTGAGGAGATACACCAAAGCCCAGTATAAGTATAGGTAAGCATAAGTAAATAGGTGAAAAGAGGCTGATGTTTAAAACATAAAATGGTTTCACAAGTGTGTGTTTTACCTGTAGTGTGGTGACCCTTTGTAATCCCAGGGATCTTTCTACACCGTCAGCCAAATAAGGGTCATAGAAAATCACACTGAAGCCAAAGGCCTTGGCTCGCAGGGCTACAGCCTGGCCCACTCGACCTAGAAACACAGGAATACCCGCAGGCGTGGAATTACATTAACATCACTACTCATGCAGGGGCACTAGAAAAACTGCAAACATATAGATATATAAAACCATTTGAATGTGCTATTAAAAAGAAGCCACAATAGAATATATCCACGTGCATCTAATATTCCGCTTTTTGTCTTTTGCTAACACAAATTACATACTGCGATTCTCTGACGTTTGCTCATTATTACTGGAAAAACCTTTTAGAAGGTACATGGAAGAGATTTGCATTGCTTCTGGTTAATCCGCTTACATTTTATTGACAGTAACCCCTTGGGAAGCCAATTTAGCTGAGCTAAAGACAAAACTTCCCAAAATCAAACTAGAAACGACAGAACAAATGTTCGATCACTGGAAATTTAAAAACAAACAGACAGCACAGCATTCTGACCAGCTGACCAAACATTGTACCTGCGTGTTAGTATTATCACTGTGAGCACCTCAGCATGCTGACCTCGGTGTGTATTGCTGAGCTCTGCTGCACATATGTTCGTCTTTGTGTTGTTACTCACCGAGCCCTATGAGTCCCAGGGTCTCTCCTCTGATCCTCGCCGCTCCCGATGCCACCTCACGGATCTGTTCCACGCTCTGAACACGGGTCCCCTCCCGCAGAGCCTGGCGCGAATACCAATTAGTTATTACACGCATATACAAGGCAGAGCACACAAACGTTACAGTTTAACATGATCCAGCCATACATCATAATATCTGGACTTAATGACCAAAGTCTAAGTCGTTTCAGGTGATAAGTCTAAATAATGATTTGAGGAACAAATCATTTTACTGTACCTTCTACATCTTACATCAACGTCTTTCAAATACAGCCACATTCTAAAGAAAATGAATGAACGTTTCAATTTTTCTGATTAGTAACTGTCGAAACTAAAATTGTGATAACCGAATGCACACCACTAACCAAGACATTTAATATAAGTCGCTTAAATCCATTTAATTTGAGACTCTTTTATCAGCCACACGGAGCTACAAACCTGATGCAGCCAGGTGGTGCGTCGGTACAAGGTGAGGATGTGACACAGCGTGGAATCTGCCGTTTCCTCCACGGAGGCGGCTGGCATATTACATACAGCTATGCCTGTTGGACCAGAAAGCAGATAAGGATTGGTAACAGCTTTTAAAAACCATTTTGAGAGAGAAATGAAGTTTGGTGAAAGCTATTTTTGTGGGGAAGTACGAGCTGTAGGTGTCAGCAGTTTTTTTTCCCCCCGTCAAAATACAAAACTACTCGACACTTTAAAATGGCAGAGGCTCTCGGTAGAAGAAGATAAGGGAAGTTAGTAAAGTTCAGGCTGTTGCAGGAGCAAACTGAGTTTTTAAAAAGTTCTCCTTTTTTCTATTACAGATTTTTTGCAAACAATGCAACAGGAACTGGTAGCTAGGAAGTTTAAAATTTGTTAATGTTTAGGTCATATGCATTTACACAGCTTGCAGTTGACTTTTTCGTGTTTCGTATATTAAATTACTTAAAAAAATATATATATTTAAAGGGGCCCTATTATTCCAATTTCCAAAATGTCTTTACAGATTTGGCTCACTTCTCACGCTCTTTACGCCAGGATTCTTGTGATTGGCTGTTCCGCAAGAACAAAAGGTTTAAACAGCAGGTGGGTGTTACATCTGTGTTTATAGCCAGCTCTGTTCCCAAAGCATGCAAAAAAAAAACTGCTTTAAATGCTTTGTTTGTCTTTTTTATTTTAAATTTTGGACACATTAAAAGTTAACATCCATCATTGCAAGAGTAAATTTACAATAGAAAGTAAGGAACAGCATAAGTGTGATGAAATTTGTGCTTAATTTTGGAAAAAGCATCTCTTTACTAAATGAAGCCACTTCCCCCCCTTACATAGGAAGGACAGTCGGTCATACCAAAGACTGGATCGGTGTTTATTGAATAATAAAATCATACGCCAATGCTCATCTTAAGTATTTTAAAACATAAAATATAATAAGAAGCTGAACAAGTAAAACAGGTTTGGCAACAACAAAGTCGAACTTGGCTGTTGCAACAATACAGTAGACCAAATTGTCAGAGACGCTAAATTTCTTGTTAGATTACTAACAGGAAAATTAAAATCTGTGCCAGTTCTGCCTGTGTCTTTAAGACAGAGCACTGAAACAGCTGGGAAGCACAATTTTGCTATTATGCAAATGTGTGCACGTATGTGTGCATGTTCCTACCGAGTTCTCCAGCAGATTTAATATCAATGTTGTCGTAACCGCTGCCGATTCGGACGATGATACGCAGAGCTTTAAACTTCTCCAGGTCTTCTCTCATTAGAGTGATAGTGTGGTACATCAGCGCTCCTACAGCTTCATTTAGGACCTGGAAACACACACAACACAACACACAGAGCAAGTTAACATATAGGAAGAAATTATTTTTTTATAGCCATGTACTAATCTGCTTGTAAGTCATTAGTAGTCAATTTTTCTCAGAATTGTAGTGAAATCATTTCTTCTGATGTTGTCCACATACCCTGTTTTTCCTTAAGAATTACACTTCATTGATATTTTGCCTTTTGAAGTAAGATTAAGATAAATTAAGATAAGGTGTCTGCATCTAACTGAACTGTCTAATATTAGAATGAATATGATTCACACTGAATTCTCAGTGACTTTTAATCATTTCTAGCTTATTGTCTGACAATAACCTTAATGGCTCAGAAGCAGATAATAAGATTATCATATAGAATTGAATACATTACAGAGCTGACACCTTTTAATTGGTTCTCAAGTAATCGTGTGATCTTTCTGTAATGTTGCCAGCCCCCTGGTTCATATGTGCGAGAGGATGAAAATGACATGCGGTTCAATTACAGTAAAGAAGCCCTTTTAATTACACAATGAGGTGGCTGCTTATTAGAGAACCAGAGACAGAGAGCAAGAGAAAGAAAGCGAGGGAGGGAGCGCCATCTGTTTCTCCCACACTGTGGCCTACTGAGCGCGCTCACAGAGAGGGTGCGCCTGGCAGACACCCAGTACACGACATAACCCTGCCAGACATACAAACCCATTTACAATCCGTAGTGACTGTGGCAGAATCTGACCCACATTCAAGTTTGTACTCTTGATTTTTGGTATCCCTTTTGTTTTAACATCATCTCTTTAACTTTAGACTCTTCTTTTAGGTTAAACGTTTCTCATTGAGGTTAGGGTCTCTACTCTGTGTTGGCCAGTCCATGTGTGAAATAATGTCTCATGCTTCCTGAATCACTCTTTCTCAGTCTGAGTCTGGTGAATCCTGCCTTTGTCATCCTGATGGAAAAACCTGGTCATTCGGTATATTCAGCTGATTTTTTTTGAGCACATAGCATTTCTGAATGTAGACCTGACCAACTGAAGGAAGCCCAGACATAACACTGCCCCAACAGGCTTGTATGGTAGGCACTGGGCATGATGGGTAAATCACTTCATCCACATCTCTTCATTCCCATCACCCTGAAACAGGGTAAATCTTGGCTTCTCAAGTCTCGTGAACTTTTTCCATCGCTACAAACTTTATCCTTCAGGACAAAAATAAGCCTTTTTTTCCGATTACCCTCACTTTTTAAAGACTGTGTAGCTGTTTAGTCATAATCTCTTGAGTTCTTTTGACATCGTGTGTGTATTCTTACCTGTTTGCTTAGCTAAATCCAGATGGTGACTTTTTTGGGCTAGGCAGTATTATATTTTAAAACTTTAAATTAAATCTTCTTTTTGGTGCCATTCCTTTACCGCTTCATATCTCTTTAAGCATTCTAAGCCTATTAGATATGGCAGCATCATTAAGTCAGGAAAGCAGGAAAAGAGAGTTTTAAATCACTGGTTTCTGAATTGGTTGACGTTGCTTTCATTATTCCTTTACCCCATGGTGACTAGTTTCATGTCAGCTACTTGGTTATCTTTCTGTTTAATCCATATATGCAAAATTAGTAAAAGCAAACGCTTTACTTTGCCTGATTTTTTTTTCTCTGCTTAGCTGAAACACAAAAAAAGTCCAGATAGAATGTAATTATGGCATTTTATGTATACGTGTTACTTCAAGTATCTTACCTTCTCGTGGATCTCCTGTGTGGACTGAGCGTCACAGAACGCTACGGTTGCTACATCTTTTAGGATGGGCATCTCCACAGTGCAGTCTCGCCCGTCCAGCAGCGCCACCAGGGGGCGCGGATGCATGGGCCCGTTCATAATGGGGGGCCTGATGCCTAAAAACACAAGAAGTGAGGGACAAAGAGTCAGATCGGCAGAACAAAAGAAGACAGGGAAGACATGGGTGGAAAAGTAGGCTGTGGTGCTGAAACACCTTCACAAGTGTAAATCTCCTACAAAAGGAATCGGGACACTTGTTCTGTACTTCATCACAACCTCCAGCGCTCACTTTTGCATGCAGGAAATTTTAAAGTGAAAATAAGGATGAGGTCTCAGGCACACAGGAGGCCGCTGCTGTATCTGCATCCCATAATGTTTCTGTTCTGAGGTGGTGGTTGCCATGCCAACAGTGACAATAGGCGCGGAGGAAAAAAACCTGTTTCTCAGAGCAGCTGTCTGCCTGTTGCGGAGCTAATTCCTCTTGTGTGAGGTCATGTTTCACAGCTGTTTTTCTCCTCATAACTTTGAAATATTTCACAGTTTTTGCTTAATTACTGCTGACTTTCTGATTAAATTTGCTGACTTTATGAAACAGGCGGTAATTTAGAAGATGGATGAGGTGGGTCTTGTAGCTATTCTAGTAGAAAATAGCGTTGAAAAGGCAAATCTTGCTGTATGAATTTAGTGTTATTAATAATGAGAAAAACAACAGCCTGTGATAATGAAGAATAAGCTTTTTATTCCAGCCTGTTCACAAGTCTTTATATACTGAACATAAATGCTCATCCCCATGGACTCAGAGTGCATCTTGGGAGCTGCTTACTTGGAAAAAATGGGGCGGTGTTGACACGAAAATAACTAGGCATGCAGCCCGAAGCACTAGATTATATCTCAGTTGTTTATTGTGCAGCATATTTTGGATGAAACCAAGTGTCTCTTTATAAATATACAAGAAAAATGCAAATAGAAAAACATCGAAACATCGCTGAAAGGGGTAAACGTGCAGGTGGGTAAGGAAGTGCAGCAGTTCGCAAGGGATAGAGATGTTTGCCACGCGAGACGGCTAGTCTCTGAAATCCGACTGAAATCTGTCAATAACCGAATTACAGCGAGCTCCTCCTGCACCCCTGCCACAGGGTGTTTTATTAAATCATATCTAAAGATTAAACTATTACCCTGAGAGTGCTGCTGGGCTGTACAGGAGGAAAAATGGCATTTAACAATGAAGATATGCCAAATGACCCCACTAGTGGGCCTTTGTTGAAGTTATAACAAGAACAGGGGGTCGATGGGAGGTGGATTTATTAGGTTTCCTTGAATATTCCCTCCCGCTGCATTTTCCTGCATCATTTCCTTCCCTTTCCCTCTCCACATAACTGATGGAATAATTATTCCAGATGACTGGAGGCCTTACAGACTGAGACAGAAGACATCTGAGGGACATAGGGATGCAGATTCTGAAGAAAGTCCTGGCAGTGTGTGTGTGTGTGTAATTGGGATTTTTTTGACATGTAAAGTTTTGACAGCCCTCTGAAACACTGCAGATGAAATAAGTGCAGAGTTATGCCTGTTTTTGCTGATGCTGACAAACCCATCATTCATCGCTGACTTTTCCCCCATCTGAGATGTGCAGTCTGACATCTCGAATAAGCAGCCTCCTCTGTCAGTTCACTCAAAATATTCCACTCAAAACTCAAAGGATACACAATTGACCTTCCCCGGGTTTTAGCGTGTTTTCCATTTGCATTGCCCAACATCGTGCAAAAGAAGCCAAGTCATTAAACCAGTCATTTAAATTAAAAGAAATCAAGATTCTAGGGTCTACGCAATACTTTGCATGCCAAGAATCCCTGAGAACCGTACTTGTGGACAGAAGTTTGGCAGCTCCAATCTTATGAATTAGTTTGAGAAATCTGAAAACAATAATACCCTCCCCCTAGCAGCTACAGCTTCAATGAGAACCCAGTTAAAGCTCATTGTAATTGTGGATTTTGCTGCTGTTTACCTGTTTTCTTGCGTTTCTCTACTTCAAACAGTCAGCTCATGTTTTTGAGATTATTGAAGACAGAAGCATGGGGGGAAAAAAGAAGCAGAATGAATGCAACTTTCAGAATGACTGAAACGTAAAGGGACTTTCCAATTTATTAAACCTTTTGACTAATGCAACATGTTTTTTGAGGTCGCATCCTGTTGTTGGAGAAGTCGGTGTCCCAACCTTTCCTGCAGTGGATTGATTTCTTCCCGTGTGACTGTTTTATGTCGCTGCAGAACAGTTCAGAGAGACACCTCTGCTCTTTGATTTGTAGTGATGTCTGAGCCTGACCTTTAGCACTGATGTTTTGATTATTTAATCTTTGTTGGCTTTCTGTCAACACTGGAAATTTGCATTTAACATTAATTACATTTGGCCAGGAACTGGTTGCCGCTTTGATCTTTTTTTTTCCATTTGCTTCACTACAAGATGAGGACTGTGTTGTATTTGTAACCACTAGGAGTAAATAAGTGTAACTGTATAATTAAGAGAAAAGGGGCAGACTGGGGGAAAACATCCAATTAACTTCTATTTATAAAAGTATGTATGATGATGGATGATGATTTTTTTTCTCATGTGAAAGGCCCATCGTGGGAAGTAAATAGGTTATTAAGGTTGAAACTCTGTGACTTTCTCCCCCACATACTTGCAGCAGTTTTCACTGGTGTGCATGCATGAGGAAGTAATGTATGCAGCATTACATTGCATTTCAGCTTGTACGTCTCATTAGGCTGCAGCCATTAGAGTTCTGCTGTGACACGAAATAAGCTTTCAGTCTGTATTTAGAAAACCGATACAAGGGGTCTGCGTTCAGTTTGTGTCTCGTTTGTTCCGTCTACCGTTAACTGAGCAACTTTCCCTTTGTTTAAAGCAGCATAGTCGCGTGGTTATTTTTAAACTAGCACGCTATAAGCACATGACAAAATACATTTGCTGTCGGGAATTTAACACCAAGAGTCGAGCACCAACAGTTGTGTTCAAAGACGTTTCAGTTTTGGTTTCATGTGGTATAAAGCTGTAGTGCAGCCACAACAGAAGCTCAGCTACTTGTACGTGACCTAAAACTTGGTTTCTACCTCAGTTTTGCCCACAGCATGTTGTCCTGGTTTAATATGGGCATTTCCTTCATACTTTCACTGGTAAAAAAGAAAAGCAAGTGCACTCAGAAGCTGCACGGAGACAAAGAATAGCTCCCAACATCGCGCGGCCCATCACTCGACTTCTGCATTGTCTCTTAAATCTGCATTGTCAGATTACAGCATGAAACTTGATCTGATGAAGCAGTCCAATGAGGTGAAACTCAGACCTTGCACACAGTGCCTTATGTGGCCTGCTAAAACATTAGCTATCCCTAATAGGATTTGCCTGGAGGCCGTTGCACTTACACATCAATATAAAATCTATGGTGCATAGCTTAGAAAATGGAATACAGCGGCAGCGAAAAGAAATACGGCACCGCGCTGCTCAGTTTTTGGCACTGACATGGAAAATGTAGTAGTAACTGAGCAGACAGGATTTTCATGAAATCTTGTCATTCCGGTATTATTTTTATGGCGGGGGGGTTACAGAGATTCCAGACATTTCTCCAGCACACACTTGGTCAGACTGAGGGAGGAAATAGCTCTCATTCCAGCACCATGAATGACCTTGGGAGTACCAGCACTTCAGCCTGCTGAGTAGTACTAGGTAATAAAACACTGCTTTATTCACTCCCTCTGTCTCTTCCCCCACACTCACAAACCACAGCAGTGCCCTGTAAATATTAATCCTCCAACTCAAATGGTCATTATTTCTTGGTCTTTTTTTTATTACTGGTATTTTTCTCTCTCTCCCGTCACTTTAAACACTCATTAAATCCTTCATTATATTAAATAATTGGCCAGACTTTCAGTTCCCTAACTGTAAACCCTTATCCATCTCCTTTCCCTCTCTCGTTATATGAAATACTCCAGTAATCTCTCACTCTGTCTTTCTTTACCTCTCCCATAGCCCCGGGGCTTGGTGACTGCTGGGAGCTTTCACAGTGCAAACAGGCCTCTTGACAGCCAACGGGGCCAGAGCTTCAGCTCGGCTCGTGCTTTTCCATCCAGCATTTCCGAACAAGTACGCTTTAATTCAGATGCACAAGCATGAACAGTAGACATTTTGAGCAAACGCAGCAAAGCAGTGGTAGTGATTTGCAACTTAGGAAAAATGAAAACAAAGAAAGTTTTGTTCATTGTTCACTATAATACAATAACCATCTGTACAGTAACAGTCGAGCCTGGGGAGGGGGGGGCAAGATCAAATGACATCATAGATATGAAAATAGGCTCCATCCCAAAGTAGCAAAATGATGGTAATGCCATTTGATTGACATTTAAAAATTGAAAAAGCATCTGCCAGTGACTGCTGGGACTGCAGCCTGAGAGCCAGTGGGAAAGCCCTGCGGCCTGCCTGCATCCAGCTGTCGTTGACCAGCTCTCAGGAACAGCTGGATTTTTGTCCCCGAGGAGGGAGACCGTGTTTTCACACTGTCAGTCAACAAAGACAATTAAAAAGATCAGCTAATTTCATGCGTTTTAAACGTACAGGTCAACTGGACGTCGGCCAGCCTCGATGCAGAATGATCTGCCAAAACAAGCTGCAGCGGACCTGATTTTTCCCACAAGAACAGGCACTCTAGTAACAAGGGTAAACAGCTCCAAAGCATCTATAGGCCTTCCTCTGTGTTCTACTATTAGTCAGCTGAAAAAAGGTCATAACTATTGTTACAGTTTATCTATTAAGCTATAAGCTAAGAATTTGATAGTTCCCGTTTTCTTCATTTCAATATTTAAAAAAAAATCTTCACATTCCTTTTCCTTGTTTGACTACAGTCAGCTCCAGCAGATCAAGTGTTTTTATTTTTCACTGTGCGAGAGAGAAAAAGGAAAGGAAGAAAAGCGGGGACGACGTTGCTGTCGGCACCTGTGATCGCTCAAGTCGCCTGCAGCCGTAGAAACCAATCATCGAGCCACAGCATGGCTGATTTATAATGTTACTGGCTCTTGTGGCGTGCAGCAACCACAAGAGCCCCCGTATCCTCCTTCTCACCCCTTCAGTGTTCATCTCAACATCTCTTCATCTGTTGCCTCATTTTCAGATCTCCATCTCTCATTTCAGTCTCACTTCCCCAGGCTTTCTTCATCTCCCTTGCCGTTTTTCTTTTTTTCTCCCGCTCTGCACAACTCCCTAGCAATTCGTAAAGGCGTGCTTTGTATAATAGTTGTATTTATATTGCTAAAAAGCGCCTGAATATCCAGGAACAAAGTGTTCAGGGGTGGCTTGATGTTTCTGTCTTTCGTCTTTCTCTCCCTACCCCCACTTCAATTCCCAGGAAGGAAAAATGAGAAGACAGACATATCCATCACCACTGGTCCTCCTTCTTTCATGGACTCACACACATACACAGTAACACAGGTATTACACTCTTGCCTCGTCAATCAATGCTTTTGGACACGACTAATATACAGTGATGTATGATACACACAGGTGCTTACACATAGAAACGATCACCACGCAGGGCTCTCATTTGCAGGTATGGTGTCAGCAAAGCAGTTCAGGTTTGTCAGCTCTTTGTTCTCATAATGAAAGACACCAACAGCAAAACAGACAAGGACACACAATAACATTTGACAGCAACTCAGTAATGGCAACCAGTTCAAAGTTTGATGAGGCTATGGTTCCGGTTGTGCTATGAGTTCAGGAGAAGTATGAGGAAAAGGCAGAGGTTATGATTTAGCCCTGCACTTCAAATACTGCACAGAGTAGCTTAATAGATCAAACAAATTTTAATTATTAAAAATAATTTAGTATTGTAAGCTATTTCTGCTGGAAAATATTTATTTTACAATTGTGAAGTCAATTATTTTCAATTTGACATGACTCAACTCAAGTGTTCAATTTCCAGATTGCCACGAATGTCACAAGTACCCACTGCTAGTTTGCAGGAATTCATAAACTGTTTATAAGTACTGGCTTAAACAGTATTTGCACTAGAGGAAAAAAATACATTTATACGGCTGTAACTGGATTATTGTATGGCTGCTGGCCTGTTACATTGGATTAATTGTTACTATACATTTAAAAAAAAAAATCACAATCACTTTGAAGTTTCAATTGGATTGGGGTCAGTTTGGATACTCTGGTGTAAATACCTCCCCGTAATGGATTATTAAGGCTATGAAGCATTTACTGCATTTAGATTACGGGTTTCCAAGTTGAAGTGCGGGGACCCGCAGGGGGGCCTTTGAGTGGTTTCAAGGGTATTCCCAGCAAAAGGAAAAAAGGGTTTAATTTCACACATTGCACCATTTATTTGAGCTGAGCTAAAATGACTGCTTAAAGTGCTGTTTGGTAGTTTTAAAAAGGCTGCTAAAGCCATTCTACAGGTATCATCTTAAAAGTTATTTAATCTGCAGGTTTTACCCCAAACAGACTCACTTGACAGTGTTGACATATAAATTAATAACAAGTATGCACGGACTCATCATAATGCAAAGCTGCTAATTACCTATCATAGCTGAATTATAGCCTACCTGCTAACTGTTGTTTTGGGGTGGTAAATTGTAGGTCTGTTGGTTTTTTGTTGTGTTTTGTTTTTTCTGTACTCGTCTTTTGATCTTACCATTTTGTCTCAGTCACATTTGCCCCTTTGAACAGCCCTTCTCAATAAAAAACGAACGTGTCAAATGCAAATAGCAAGTATTACATAAGGCTAAACTTCACTGAATAAAAGAGTGAGATCTTTTAGTACTGGCTGGCACATCTTTCACTATTGCTTCCCATTTTAGTTCAGTCATTTTTCTGTAAGCATTTGACATAATAGACCAAACCTCTTAATGGCTCTTAGTGCCACTGTCTCTTTGCTGAGCACTTTATAGATTTCTAAGTGCTGTAAATTACACCTGAGGAGATTCCTGCCTTTTATATGGCAGTAGTGCAGTATAAAAAAAATCAGTATTTGTTTTTGTAAGTGTGTGAAATGGTATTGGAGCCCTTATTTCACATTCCAACATAGATGTGTAGTGACTTGTAATCTAATAGCCGTTTCAGATTACTCTGGATTTCTCTAAACTAACAACATGCCACCACATGAGCGGTTTCCCTCGATTTTTGCCTTTGACATTAGGCGTCTCTCAGTGGGAAACTGCCTGGAACTATAACAGTCGTGTTTACAGTGTAACGGCCTCATAGGATGCGTTTTCCAAAATTAGATTTTTTGTGTTTTACCAGCAGATCTGGTTTAACAGGGTTTTAGAGGGGTGTCACTCATCTAGCCCTTCATAATCAGATCAGACACCATACAACACAGAGATCAGAGGCTCCCCTGCCTTCAGAAAGATGAATCACTAAATCTCTCAATCACCTGAAAC
This sequence comes from Oreochromis niloticus, assembly GCF_001858045.2. NCBI lineage: Eukaryota > Metazoa > Chordata > Actinopteri > Cichliformes > Cichlidae > Oreochromis > Oreochromis niloticus. Next base: position 14,368,589 of record NC_031966.2, on the reverse strand, counting down.
CGCAAGCTGATTTTACAGCACCCTTTAAAGGTTCAGCACTCGTCACCGTGCACTGAAACAGACCCCACGACCCGATCAGTGTCACGATTATTGACTGGTGGAGATTTGTGCATGAGCGTCTTGAAAAGGACAAACCTTGCCGAGCCGGAATTCACAGTCATTCAGTCCTGTGACCTTGGATTCTCAAGCTGCCGGCGTGGATGTGGAGAACATATCTGCCCAAAGCGAGGGGCGATAAAAAAAAGGTGGGGGGGTAGTAAGATAATAGCTGTAACTTTAATCTTTGATGTCATCAGGAAATAGAGCCCGCAGCCTCTTGATGACATCACATAATGTCTGCTTTCTTTGGAGAAGAAATGGGTTCACAAATGCAGATTTAGCTGATATAATAACTCGATAACACGGGGAATGATCGTTTATCTTCACACCCTCATCCTCCTGCTCGACACCCGACCCCCTCTTCCTCCCCTCCCCTCCCACCCCTTTCTTATTCCTAGCAGCCCTACCTTGATCCCATTTTCTAGAACAGTCTTTTGCAGCCCCTATCATAAGGTGCATCTATTACCTGTGAATCCGGCTGGGGGCATGCATGTTTATACTTGAATATGTGTGTCACTTTAGTTCCCCTTTATGTGTGTGAGTGTGTAAGTGTGCTTGCACGTAAATTGCGCGCACACTTCAGTGAAGGCAACCACTTTCCATTAAAAGAAGCACAATGAAAGGCAAATATGTGTCATGTCCTTGCTAGCCCTCGAAGGAGAGGGAGATCTATTTCTGTCACCGCAAACGGAGGTGTTCAAGCAGCTTTCAATAGCAGAGATTTGCCTCTTCGTGCACACACACTCACTCACGCACAAACACACACACACACACACACACACACACACACAGAGCTTTAGAGAAAAGACTAACCATTCTTGTGTGATGAGAGCGGCTGAGCGATTAAGGAAAAACAAAAGATAACAGTGTGAGTGAATTAAGAAGAGAAGGAGGAGGAGGAGGAGACGGAAAAAGGGAGAGGAAGAGAGAGAAGGGGGAGGGGAGAAGGAGGCAGAATAATCTACACTGAGTTCACAAATATTGGCACACACACACACTCATACACACACACACACACACACAGTGATATGCAGTTCCCACATAAAAGCAGAGTGCTGGTTGTTTACCTAAAGGCATGCCTTTGTTGAGGAGATGTGAGCTTCCCATGGTGTGTTCCCCAGCCGGCCAGCACACAACAGAAACCTACAGTCTTCACACAGCAGACATGAACAGGAATCCAGTCAGCATATGGCGGCTGTGGCCAGCTACCTCGCTTCCCTTAGTCCTTCTCCCAGCCCCTTAGTGACAAGCATACACATGTGCTCCCCCTCTTTCCTCTCTCTCTCTCTCTCCCCTCCCTTCCGTCCCCTTCGCTCGCCTGCTCTCTCTATCTCTTACCCCTCCCTCCCCGCTGTCTTTAGGTACCTCCCTCCCCTTCCTTTCTCACTTTCTAATACACAAAATCTCTCTGTCTTTCCAGCTCTCTGTCACCAAGAAAAGAAGCACACACAGTTTGCAAGAGCTGCTGCGTTTATGAGAGCGGGAGAGTGCGAAAGAGATGGCGGCGGGGTGGTGGGGTGGGGGGTACATAGCATAGAAAAAAGAGAGAGAGAGAGACAGGGAGAGCAGGAATGGGGAGGAGCTAACGCGGGCCAAAATTCATCTTTTGTTTCCTGAAAGACGACAGGGAGGAGGAAAGACGAAAGAAAGAAGAGTTATGCAATTACAAGGCTGCAGCAAGAGAGGAAAAACTAGTTCTCTGTGATAAAAACGAAACTATAACAAAACTTAATTAGAATAATGAGGGGACAAGTTGTAACACTGCAACCAATGTGTGCCCTTAGTAACACCCATTTAATCACCATCTTTGGTTTATAAGTTTACTCTTGCATTGTGTTTGTTTGAGAGCATTCAAACTGTTTATTTTTGCGAGTGATTGGTCATATTTTTGTTTTAACCCACTTCCATAAGTAATGCACACTTTCTATATGGGTAAATACACTGTGCTTATGCCATGCATGAATACAGGTTCATGTTTTTATATTTTAAGGAAGTTACTTGAGGAAGTCAGTGCTGTTAGTCTACCCCGCCTTAAGTAAGCGTATGAAATGTGCTGATCGTGCTACAGTTCCTTGTTATATAAGTTTAGCTTGTTGTGCTTGGCTAAATATTTAATCTGTGACAATGATTTCCTCCAGAAAAAGAACTTAAATTTTATAAGTTAAAAGTTCTTATTACTGCATTAAGGTGTTTCTTTATTAAATCATCCATCTATTTAAAAAAAAAAATATAACTTGTGAGTAAAAATGTTGGTGGTTCTTTCTAATTATCTTGTTTATGTGCGGTACTGGCCACTTTATTAGGTGCACCTTCCTACTACCTGGTTGACGGTCTTCCTGCCTTCAGAACTGCCTTTTTTTATGGCCTAGATTAAAAAGATGCTTAAATCCATATTACTTTGCTGGTTGAACTTTCTTAAAGCAAAGTTGCTCTACTGAATTGCCAATATACTCCCCCGCACCATTACACCACCACTGCTAGCCTGAACCGTTGATATAAGGCAGGATGGATCCATGCTTTCATGTTATTTACAGCAGACTCACCAGATCAGAGCTGCATTTGTCCAATTTTAGTGAGCCTGTGTGAAGTGTAGCTTCAGTTTTCTGATCTTTGCTGACAGCAGTAGTACCTGGTATGGTCTTCTGCTGCTGTAGCCCCTCTGTTTTAAGGTTCAAAGATGCTCTTCTGCATACCTTGGTTATAATAGGTGATTATTTGAGTTCTTGTTGCCTACTTTCTCTGACTTCTGTCATCAACAAGGCATTTTCAGCCAGAGAACTGCCACTCAGTCGATATTTTTTTCTTTTTTGGACCATTCTCTGTAAACCCTACAGCTGGTTATGTGAGAAAATCCCAGAATATCAGCAATTTATGTAACAGTCAGACCAATCTTTGTGGTACTAACAACTAGGCCACATTCAAAGCCACTTAAAAATCACCTTTCTTCCTCATTCTGATGCTCGCTTTTAACTCAGGTCTATATACCTAAATGCACTGAGTTGCTGTTGCGTGAAATATTTGTATTAGCAGCTGAATAGATGTACCTAACAAAGTGGGCAGCGAGTATATATGTCCTCGTCATTTTTATCATGTTATTTTCTATTGATTCCTTTTGCGCATAAAAACTTATCCCTGAAAGTAGAACATTATCAGAAAGAGAAATCTTATCAGTGATGTATGGGCGTTGTGTCCTTCATGCTCTATTGTTACCTTATAATACTTCATAGGTGTGTCCAAAAATGCAAGCAACAGCTAGCGTGTCATCAAATTAGTCTCCAACTTTCCATCTGGGTGCTTTGGTCTGGTCACCGACAGTAAATACCTGTCCAGACTGACTGCAATGGTGGCTTTAGAGCTTCTGTCATCTACACATTAGCCACTTGATAACGGCTGTGATATAAGCGGCCTCAGACGCCCCTCTAACTGCCAGCGCCTAACCTAGTTTAACAGCAATGATGGTTACATCACACGCTCACTGTTGGTAAATGTCACAGACAGCCAGTGGGCGAGTTGTTCAAATCCAAAAAGAGGCAGAGGGTTAGGGAAACTGTTGTTTTCAACACCAGCATTTCCTCCCATCATTCCTTTCATGCACTGTTGAATTGTTTTAAACAAAATTAAAAATGAGCAGTACCCTCCTCCCCTCCCTTTTTTTCCCCTTTATTTACACAGTGAAGTAGACCATACATGGCTCTGGGCCACTGCCTCTTTTTTTTAATAAAATAACCGAACTGGAGTTTTTTCTGGCTCTGATTCAAAGAATTGTGATGGAAATTACGTCCACTCAAAATTTTCCAAGAGTAAACACAGTAAAAGGAAAAAACCACAGTTTAGACAAGACAACGCTCGTTCATCTGTCAAACAAAAAACAGGTCAAAGGGAACGAGCTGCAGATTGCCTCATATTTGCAAATATGCAGAATTTACGTATATATGAGTAGCCTTGACATACTGAACCAGAGACCTGTCAACCGTGACAATTGATGTACTAAAACACGTTATTTTTGGCTGTTTTGGGCCCTCCTGGCTTTTTCCACAACATTAGATGCGCCCTTTCATGCTTATTTCACACTGCAGCACCGAACGGTGGCTAGGTATGGCATTTCCAATTTGTTTCTGAGCAACAGTGGAGTGAGGAAGCGGTAAAACCCCTGAATGTTTGTCTTGTAAAGCTTGACTTGAAATAATCTTTTGTATCGCAGCCAGTAGCGGCAGCCGGCGGGAACAGACCTGAGACGCTCCCCGGCTTTCTAACTTAAAAAACAAGGTTTTCCACCTCCGCACTGTAAACATGTCTAACTAAATTTGTCTCTGATCAAATTTGAGACGAGAAAAAGCCCACGAACTGACGTATAAATTAGGTGCAAATCGCAGCAGCTACTTTAAAAATTTGCTGTGGGATTAGGAGGTTTGTGAGATTTGCTCCACGCTGCAGAATGTGTCAGCCACTTGCTGTTTCAAGAAGAAGCACTCGAGCTGTCTCATATTTTAATATCATAACCGTGATATATTGAACTCAACAAATTATGCCAGTTTAGTAGCTAAACTGATTAGTAATTGAGAAATGTCTCTCTGACACATCACACATACACATCGCGCAATGCCAGTTGCATGTAGCCTATTAAAAGGAATGTGTTAGGTGCTCGGGGTCTCAGACCAAATGCAAACTGACAACCCGGTGTCGACTAGAGAAGCAACAGACGTGTTTATCTTGTTTCTGAGGCCGACGGCGACTTCAGCTGACATACGAGAGACAAATATTCCCCAGGAGATGGAAGAAATATGAAGCATATTTGGTGCTTCTAAATAAGGACAGAGAAAGACGACACTGCGGGGATATCTGAACTGTTCAAACTCCACAGGGAGCAAGGAGGAAAAAATAAAGGGGGTGGAGGGGTAGTAGAGAGATACAAGGGGAAAAAAGAAAAAATAGATTAAAAGAGATTGAATATTTAATGATTTTCACGAGGGAAAAGGTGAAACAGAAGAGGGAAAGAACTGGGGATAGACTTCCTTTGGTTTTTCCTGTTCATCCTCTCTCTCTAACTGCCTTCACCTCGCCTGCATCTGCCCTCCTTATCTGACTGTGATGTTTTTTATCATCTTTCACTCCCAGTTTCTATCTTGATCTTATTCACACTCCATCAACCCCCACAACACACTCCACCCCTACCCCGTTCCTCATTCCTGCATTTCTCTCTCTCTCTTTTTCCCACTCTCAGGCATTCTCACCATACATCTCCACCCTCCCACTCCTTCTTTTCTCTCTATAGTCACTGCAGCGTGTCTAATGGTTCGGCTCCTTCTCAGCAGATCCACCACGCACAGGCCAGGCGAGCAGCCGCCCTGACTGACGCCTCCCAACCACTGGCCTTATCAAGACTGACAGCGAACTAGACCCAGAGCTATCACTAACACACACACATGATCACTCGCACTAACAATTGCAAAGATACACGCCTGCACATCCACAAAGACACAAGCATAATAAATGCACACTCATGCAAGACAAACGTACTGACACTGAGAGGCAGGTACATGGAAATAATATTTCTGCAGCACACACAAACGACACTTAAATGCATTCACGCGGACAACAACTAAACATAAGGCAGCTGCATCGCATCGAAGCAAACATGCAGACGCAGGCACATACAGACACACGCATGGGCAACAAATTGGATTTATGGATGCTGACAGTGAGCTGCAGAACAATGTGGATGCCACTACAGAAGAGAGTAGATACTGCAGAAACAATCTAATCTACTGTAGGCGGAGATGGGTACCGCAGGCGTGAAGAATCCAGCCAACATGTGGAAGACAAGGAGGGGAACGGGGGGGCGAGATGAGTGAAAAGAGGCAGACTAGGTGGGACCAACGGGAGAGATGAAGGGAGGATCAGAATGCTAGAAAGGAAAAGGAAGGGGGGAGAGGAAGTTGAGGAGTGCAAAAGGATGGGCACAGTAAGAAAAGAATAAAGGAAGTAGTCAAGTAGTCTCTTTGATTCTGGCCTGCAACTTGTGCTGTGTTCTCTTCCTGTTTCATTCAAGGAGTAGAGAAGAACCTATTTAAACCTCAACAACAGTATAAGAGTGTGAGGTTAAAAATGAGAAATGTTCCAATATCTGCTCAGCATAATAAAAATCATTTCTTACTGGTTGAGCTGCTTTCTTGAGCTGTTTAATGACCTTTGAAATAGTGGAAATGGACTTTTTTAGATGTTGTCATTATGCTAAACAGAAGACCAAAACTTAAAGATTAGAGCCATGAATCTGGGCTCAAACAAGGCTGTGTGAGAGTGGTTACAAACTGGATACTGTGACGCTCTAGGGGCTGGGACACCGATCATGTTATGCCTTGATCATATACAAGCACAGACAGCTCGAGACACAACGGCCGAGCAGTCATTCCTGTTATACTTCTTGAAGTCTGCCGCCTGGAGCGCATGGGTAGTTGGTGCATTGTTATGTAAATCCTCTGCGGACATCTGCAGAGACCCTCGCTGTCACCGTTTACATCTCTCGGACAAAAGTGCTTTCAAGTGGATGTAGAAATAATAATTGGGCATTGGATGATTTAAGACATTAAAAAAAAACCCTGTAAGCTGCCAAAAAAAGATATAAGAGAAGAAAGCCTGTTCTCTAAAAAGAACATGGCAGCATGCCTCGGGTTTGCAAAGTGTACTGAACAATGTCCTTTGGACAGACAAGACTAAGGCTATAATTGACTATGATTCACAGCACCTTGTTTGGCAAAGAACAAACAGAGCATATTAGCACAAACACCTTATACCAGCTGTCAAGCACGGTGGTGGACGGGTGATGATTTGGGCTTGCTTTGCAGCCACAGGACCTGGAACTTTGCAGTCAGAGAGTCAACCGTGAACTCCTCTGAATACCAAAGTGTTCTAAAGCCAAATGTGAGGTTGTCAGTCCAACAGCTAAAGCTCGGCCCAAATCGGATCATGCAACAGGTCAGTAATCCCGAACACAGCAGCAAATCTACAACACAATGGTTAAAAAAAGAAAATAATCAAGGTGTTACAACCCGATTGAAGTGCTGTGGCAGGACCACAAAAGAGCCGTGCATTAACAAATACCTGCAAACCTCAATGAATTTATTTAAGCAGTAATGTGAAGAAGAGTGAGACAAAATTCCTCCACATCAGTGTGAGAGACTGATAAAGCCATACAGAAAATAAATACTTAATTATGCAAGCTGTTGAGACTAAGTAAGTTTTTAGTTTTTCACAGGAGTGCTGAGATACCTGTGAAAACTTTATTTTTCACCTGATTATTTAATTTTTCCGTATTATAAATGGTGATCTATTGGATTTTGTTTAGATTTTTACCTTATTAGGCTCCTTTCCTTTGTGTAATTTGTTATATTGTATGTAATTCATTGAGATTTTCTACTTTATTTAAGCTATTTTGTTATAGGTTGTGTTGAATGTTTTAGCTACAGTAACACTGGGGTTTTGCAACTTTTGCATGAAGTGTCCTATCTTAGATTATTAATATTAATTTTGGGGGCTCACAGTGGTTTTGGCTCTTAATACCTCGCATCCTTCACTGATCATATGCGCTGAGGAGTGCATAGCCCTCTGAACACTTTAGTTTAAAGACTCGCTCTCTCATCGTTTCCCTATTTATGGTTTATAAGGATGTTTTAGATGTTGTATTTGTCATAAGATGAGAGCTGATGCTCAGACTTCTTTCTATATAACCAGCAGCAACATGTAAAAACCCTTCTGGGCAGAATTCATCTTCATCGAAGCAGTAATCCCCACATCTCTGCAAACATCTTACTTACTAAACAACAGCCCTTTCACAGAAAAATAAACAAATTCTTACATTCACACACAACCAAGCCTTCATACTGTTAAGTACACAGAGGAAGGGGGAGGTGGGGGTTGTTTCACCCTTATTAGCTTGGCACAGAGTTATCTCTTCAGACCTTAAACACACTACAGAACAGCCGCTGTTATCACACAAACCCGCACACACATACATAGACACACACACAGAGAAAATTACACACAGGAAGTCTGTGATATGGGGCCAAAAATACATCACAAACCTTGCATCACCTTCCTCTCAGTGTGTCCACTCTTCCACTGTGTCCCAAAGCTGGGTGGAGGTGTGTGTGTGTGTGCGTATGGGAGGTGTAGCATGCAGTAGATAATGGGCCAATTGTAAGTGATTAGAGTTGGAGCCAACCAATCAGCACAGCCTGGTACTGGACTGTGGCCAATGGCAAGATGTTCAGCGCAGCTGGGGGAGGGCCCTCTCGCTCAAACACAGGAAAAGAGATGTGGCCAAGCCTTTTTACAGTACCTCCTATGATTCAAGGCATGTGTGTAAATATGTTTTTATAATTTTGTTTAATTTTTTTTTTCAAATTGATTACATACAATTTACTTTTAGATGGACGTCCTTAAACAAAACCCAGAGTTGGTTTCCAAACAGACTAATTTGAATAAAATGAATAACTAACAGCTTTTTCTCCATCAGTGTCATTTTTTTACACTATGCCACAAACAATTTTTCATCTTTATCCTTTTTTATCTCTTTCTGCCTTTTCTGTAAATGTAGCAATGTGTTATTAATGTTTAAATATGAGTCACTCCTGTGCACCACATATAACTCGTTGTAACTGTCTTTAACACCAGCATTTACCGTAGTGTATAATTTTCCAGACTCCAGCTCATCATCTTGAATTTGTTATTTTGTCCTGCAAACTTCAAAATATCCTTTACGCTGTGAAACAATGAAAGCAGCCAAATTCTGGCATTTGGAAAGATAAAAATGTTGTTTTCAGACTGATACGTCATCCTGATTATCGTAGGAGTAGCAAATTTTCTGTTCTTCCACCAGCTTCAATAATTGTTTAAGCATTATGCAGTTATACAAGAACTCTGGGTCAGGCTTTTTGTCCACAGCTTTGTGCTTCAGCTCTGAGCTTTTCTAGACTTTTACAAAGTCTGCATGTGTCCCATGAGAGATAGCTCATGTAATTATGCAGTAAATTCCCAGTAAACCATGGGGCATCAAGAGTCTGCCTTCTTGCACGCTCTACCCAGGCAGCTGCCTCACCTGCACACCTGAGGAATATTTACAGCCGTCCTGTTGAGGGCAACATGTAAGTAAGAGAACTGCTCCTGCCTGGTTGATGCATGTAAATGGCTTCCCCTGTACCAAAGAGGCACAAGGGTAAAGTCTAGAAATGTTCATGGATGCAGTGCATGTGTGAAAGCAGCTTAAGTGTCTCCAGTGTCATCCATTCGTTCTGCTTTTGGTAGCCCAAAATCTTGTTTTTTCTCTTATCCCTGTTGGTTTTCATTTAACTACATTTCCACTGTATATAAATAAATCTGATGAGTGACTAAAAAGGATCAAACTCAGCTCTGCTTGAAAGGGATGATTCAATAAAACAAGCCTAGAGAAACCAATAAACACAATAAGAGGTTATTAAATCACGCATTATTATTTTTATTTGGATGGAAGATTTTGTGACAGGTGTTCATGTAAAATATGATTTTAATACAGCGCGGTGTTTACATCAATGCTTGCATGCATCATCTGTTAGTCTTCCTCAACAGCTTTGTTATGACTTTGGCTAGTGTTCCCACGTGCCACTAATTTTTCCATTAATTTTTTAAGAGTTTCTTTATTTGAAGCATTTTTCTTTATCTGGGCTTTTAAACCATTTAAAAACTAAGCTCCATGTAAATATAACCTCTATTTATTTACTGATTTTATTACAGAAATATCTCATAGTAAAGTTGGGTGCTTATGGTTGTTAAAGCTATTTTTCTCTATTATTGGTCATGACATTCAAGGCTGTGAAATGACGAACTATGCCATTTTTTTACATTATTCTCACAAGTCTCAACAATTAGAGGACAATAATAATAATGATGATGGCTGGGCTCTTTTGGCTGCTCCCTTATTTACCCAAGGGGCTCTACAGCGGATGGAGCTACATGTTTGATTTGGCACATTTTTTACCCCGGATGCCCTTCTGAATGCTCCCCTCCTATTTATCCAGGCTTGTCTCAACAACTATTGGCCAATTCCTCTTACCACAATCATTTCTAAATACTTTGAAAGATGGCTGTGCAATCACATAAAGCTATGCGTCACAGCGGAGGTAGATTTTAACACCAACTGCTCTCAGACTGTCAGCCTGGGCAGGCAAACATTCTCCATCCTCACTCTGACCACGGAGTTCCCCAAGGCTATGTGCCGAGACCCTTCCTGTATGCTCTGGACAGACATGACCATCAGTGCATCCACAACTCGAATACCACTGTTAAGTTTGCAGATGATACGACAGTCATTGCACTCAATTTGACATAACAATATGATGTCGTGTGTGTGTGTGTTTTAATAACACACACACCAAAGAGATGATTATAGACTCCCGAACCAAAAAGAAAACCACACACACACCGCTACACATCCATAGAGAGAGTCTACTGCGCACCACACTGCCACCAACACTGCAGCTTTTATAGCACAGTAGAGAGCATCCTCACAGCTTGGTGTGGTAGCTGTACCAAAGCTGACAAAAGGCCCTCCAGCATATTGTGGAAAGATTGTGGGCACAGAGCTACCATATCTGGATCATCTTTACACCACTTGCTGTGTAAAGAAGGCCACAAAGACTCTCCAGACCTCCATTTGTTCAAGCCTCTCCCATCAGGCAGGGACTTCAGAGGTGTACAAACACACAAATAGGCTGAAACACAGCTTCCTCCCAAAAGCTGTAACACTGCTAAACTCGAGCTGTCAGTAATTGTGTAGCCCTACTGTGCAATATTCTTCTGCTACATTCTACATGTGTGCACCCCTCAAATATATATCCGTATATTTATGTAAATTTTAATATTTAATTACCTCTGCCAAGAAGGTTATGTTGAGCAATTAAAGTCTTAATGTAAAAATCTGTCATGCTATGCTTACTGATTATTTCTTCCATCCCACACACATCCTTACATACAGAAAAACAAAATCACCTTTCACTACTTAACAGGACAAACTGGAATGGATTAAAACAGTGCAGCGCTCATCCCGGATGTCGCCACCTTTCTGTACTTCTTCCTGGAGGTGTATTAGTCTTTTTTTGTCCCATTTCATTTCTCAGAGTTGCAAATCTGAAAGTACTGGTGGAACTTGCACCTGTTTAAATGTCTTATGTCCTTACTGTTTACATCCTAACAACCACACATATATTACACTATCCTTTTGTATGCATGTGTATGTTCATGTATTTTATTTTTTTTAATTTTTTTTTACTTAGACAGAAATACCACCAAAATAATGTTTTATACCCAAGTTTGAGCCAACACACTGGACTTCTCTGAAAAGTGAGGAATTAATCAAACTACAAAAATGTTTCTGTTTAGGAATGCAAGCAAATAACTGTAAGGTATAAATACTTTTCTATTATCCTACCTTTTTGTAAAACACGAAATCTGAAACTACATAGATAACATAAATATTTATATTTTTGAATGAAAAATATTGATATATTTTAATATTGGATTTACCATTACAGAAGCATAACAGTTATTTTGCTCTTACGGTGTGCTGTGTGCTGTGTGTAAATGTTGTGCACAGGGTTAGGGAGGGAGTATAACTGTCATTTCGTTATGTTTGCATAGTAAGTGCTGAATCCTGAACGTCTTCAGAGGCAGTACTTACACCGTCCCACCAGATGGCGATAGTGAGCGCTGAGCCCATTCTGAGCTGATAGAAAAAAAACACAAACAACCACAAGAAAACCACAAAACCAAGATGGCGGTGCAGGAGACAGCATCTCAACTGTCCATGGCTCTCAAAGTCCAAGAATATCCCACCCTGAAGGTAAACACAAACGCAAACTGGTGTATATTGATAGCCCAATGAGTATGCTGTTGCAAAAATATGCAATGCGTGCTGTGCCACTCGGAAAAAATCGGAATTAGTCGTTCATTAGATAGCGAGTGAACTCGTCAGGGAGGCTAACGCTAGCTGAATTAGCTTAGCCAGCCATCTAGGGTCCGTAAAGTGCTTGTTTTTAAGAGCGGATGTAAAAATATGAGTGGTCCCCTAAATGATATAAGCTGGGGGTTAGTTGGTTAGCTTCCTGCTGGGTTAATTCCTTTTATAATGGAAGCTTGGTCCGTCAGAGGCCCAAAAGCTGATAGCTTGACTTTTTGTTGGGTTTGGCCTGATTATCCTTTTAACCATGGCTCGTGAGCTCACCTAAGTACCTACCCTACCACCTACCTACCTAACGGTGCATCACCTTAAAGATGGCTGGCTTGTGGGAAGCATGTTGTTTTGTGTAGTGTATGTGTGCGAGTGTACAGCTTGTCTCCTGCGCTGACCTGGACATTTAAAAAGGACATTGGGATAGGAGGTTTAAGGGTTACAGTTTATATGGTTACATGGAAGCAGCATGGTTACTCGCCCCCAGTCAGAGAAGTGACATGCAAACGTGATTGGCCTGCTAACTCGGCCGTTAGCTCAGCTGCGGTGCTAAAACAAGTATTTGCGGTGTTTAACGAGCAGCCTGCCCAATGCATAACGTCAAAGCAAGCGAAATCCGGGCTGGTTCGGAGATAGGTGGGTTTAAAGCTTTCGGGGGAGGAGGAAGATCCCGTAACCCGGTGCTGTCAGGCGGAGAAGCAGCACTGTGAGTTAGCGCAGTGTCATCAGATTGCTGCTGCTGCCTCTCTGTACTTCAAAATGGCCAGTGAGAGAAATCACAGCCTGCCGCCGCCGCACACACGCACGGTTTTCCTCCATTCCATATAACGCTGCTGCTGCTGCGACACCGCTGCTAAAAGACAAGTCCGGGCTGCTTCCTGTGATCAGGAGAGCGTCGTCATATAAAGACAGCAGGGCTGTGAGTACCGGCGCATTCACTGCTTTTGTGTGGTAACTAATTGCGTAATGTTGCATGATGGATAGAGGCATTTCGTGCTGCAGCTCATGTTAAAATGCATCTGTGCTGAGCATGCATGGCTTTGGTTTGGGGATGTCTCTGGCTGCTATGGTTGGATGCTGCAGTGAGATGATGGGCACCATTTTAAGACAGGAGTGATGGTTGTAATTGGCATCAAATGGGAGTCTACAGCTGCAGGACAGCAGTGTTGATTACATTTGGAGCTGTATTGAGCAGAATTTTATCATTATAATAATGCCTGTCCCAGAAACTGAAGAAGCTTCTAATCTGTATTTCTACATTACTAAGCATATATAAAGATCTTACAATTAAGACACAAAGGCGTTAAAATGTTGGGAGCAAAATGCAGTCAAATGATGATTAAATCACTTGTGCCTTGTATTGATTATTACTGTGATTGTTATTAATATGTAATGTTTGCTGTTTGAAATGGGCTTCCTGTTCTCTTCCAAGGATTCACTTAAAACAATTATGAATGATAACCACCATACTCCTATACTGTAAGGCTTTTACTGTGATAACAGTCTGCTTTGTGTTCATGGCTGAATTACATGTTCACTCTTGACTAAATCAAGGTCATATCATAAAGGGTTCCACTAATCTTAGCAATGTATAACAGCTGGTAGCCAGTCAAATTCAGAAAGGGGATATTTCAGTTTTCCCAACCTGCAGCTAAATTTTTTTTGGAATGCTACATCTCTTAAATGCAGACATGGGCCTTATGGATTATTTAAGAATATGTGTTATTTATTTATTTCATAAAAATGTATCTGAAAAGCTGTTAACAAGTAAAAGACTTTATGGCTAAATTATAGAGGAGAACGTGTGCTTCCATGTGTGGTCACCACCCTCAAAGCCTTCGTTTTTGAGCCAGGCAAAGCCCTGGGTTAGCACAGTCTGTGCCAGCAGGGATGTCATTGACATGACCCATCTACAGAAAAATTTGTTTATAAAAGTATATAAAAAATCAGAGTTATCTGAGTCTGTTTGAGTTGCCACGAGGATGAGTCTGCCACAGAAAAATTATCTAATCATTTTCAAGCAGCTTTTTTAAAAAATGAGCACCGAGTTTTGTAAAAGTTAATTAGAGGATACCAATCTACCATTTAGCTACTATATTACTATGTTACCACAGCCTGCTACATGTGTTTTCCTCAGAAGAAAATCAAAAACATTGACATGTTCAATAAGTGTTGTGAATTGAGGAGAATAGGCATTTGTGTCTGTCAGCTGGCCAATAACAGCAGGAAAATTAATAGATTTATATTAAAAATGTAACACAGACATATTGAAATGACTCTGACGTAATGCAAACTGATTATGCTTACATGTGTAGTCACTCTCTAAGGACCCTCTCTGAGCCAGGAAAAACCCTTTACCTATATTATAAATATACTTCGGCTCTTCCTTACATCTTGCTAAAATCATCATCATCTGTGTTGAAAACCTTGAGTTATGAGTACCGGTAGTTATTTGTTGATCTGGGCAACCAGAATATTTGCTGGTCAATAAGTAAGTATTAACGTTGTCTGTGGCAAATCCTGACTCTAATGTAGTCGTCACTGAAGTATATTAGGGAGTGGAGGCTGACATAAAGGTAATGTTTAATCTCTGTTATATTCTGATGGGAGCCGTTAGTGTAATACGAAAAAAGGACATCCAATAATTTTTTGGAGTACATACCAATATGTGGTAAAGTAAGCTATCTGAGAAATGCGGCCCATTTGGGCTTTGCATTTGGTGCTGCATTTTCCAGTTTGTGCCCCCCAATTCCTTCCTCGCCATCTTAGTAATCTGTGACATAAACTTGGCTCTGTATTAAAAGAAACGCTCCTTTGAATCAGTCAAAGCACTTCTTTTGTTGATGCAGCATGTCAGCAGAGGGAATATCAAGAATCACATGAAACTAGTTAAGTACTTTTATTGTTGTGCAAAGAAAATAAGTACATAATTTAACAAAGCAGGTTTCTCTGAAAAGGATGTGGTTTCAAATGCTTTTTTTTTTTTTTTAGCTTTTTCAAGCTGAGTTTTCAGAAGAAGTTTACAGACTCTGGCTGCACTCCAGTGTGTGCCAACTGGTGAGGGGAAATGGTGTTTTTTTCCCCTTCTCTTTGTGGTCTGGATGAAGTTCTTGAATCTGTTGTGACAGCTTACTTGCTGTTCTAAAATTGAATGACCATAGATTGATATGGAAGTTGTATTTAAAGTGAACTGAGGGAGAAAGTAACATTTTTACACAAATCTGCTTGCAGTTTTTCAGTTTAAGTATTAGGAAATGTTTAAGCAGGAGTTTAGCATTATGTTTTTGGTCTTCATTCCAGATGAAACGGCATAAATTAGAGAACAGAACATCTCAAATTAAGGATAACGATGGCCAAATGTTCTGTATCAAGGATAAGAAACACTGGGTGAAAGAAAAAGTAAAGCTTTAGTATTTAAACAGTTTTCTACCATATTGTCTTGAGGTAATTCACATATTGAACTATAATTGTAGCTTATAAAATTACACTAAGATGCATTAATCCCCTTGAATGAATGTCTGAAATAGAACATTTATGATGTCTACAGGTGCCATACGAGACTCTGAACAAACGCTTTAGAGCGGCTCAGAAGAACATCGACAGGGAGACGAGTCACGTCACAATGGTAGTTGCAGAGCTGGAGAAAACGCTGAGCAGCTTCCCCGTGGTTGACTCTGTGGTGTCCCTGCTGGATGGAGTGGTGGAGAAACTCAGTGCCCTGAAGAGGAAGGTAAGGGATAGAGGCATACACATTTTCCAAGTGTAACAGTCAAGTCCTTCCAGACTGGTAAGAGTGCCAAGTTTCCTTTTAGTTTTAGGGAGGGAGTTTGAAGCTCTTAAAGATGATGGTTTTGAAGGCAGAAAAGTCGATATTTTCCGCCACCTTTTATGACAACACTTGATTTTATGAACACGCATAGCTGTGCAGATGCTCTTTTCATCCCTAGCAGAGTAAATCTCTGATGTCGCTGACTCTCTGCGGTTGCTTGTTTTCTGTTCCACTGAAGCTGACCACACAATAGAGGTTCTGTCAGTTTCAACTTTAGCCTTTTCTCTGGAAGCAGTCTGAAGCACTGCTTTTATACAAAAAGGCAATTACAGAGATAATCAGGCCCAACAGTAAGATGGCTTTCGAGTGCAACTGTGCAGCTGTATATAGTTTTATCATAATAGTCATCCCTGTGTATGTTGTCATTGCTACACTTACAGGCCTGTGTTTTAAAATGTTTCTGGCATTATTTAAAATCTCACTTCTGGAAAGAGAGAAAACAGTTTCCAGAAGGCCAGAGGAATCTCAATTTTACTTGGCAGGCGTTTGAACGCGATTGAGGGAGAAAATAACTTGATGTTTTTTGTAAAGAGATAAAGTGCACGCCTTAAAAAAGGTACTTCAATCATGCAGCTACATTTTGGTCAAGCTCTGTGGGCCTTTCTAAGTTACTCGAACCCCTCTGCACACCATCATTATGCCTAACATGTAAAATAGTGTGAAGAGGTAAAGCAGAAGCAACCACCTACATCTTGGTAACCTGGAGTAGAAAAGCTGTTATACATCTATTCATCACATGTATCTTCTTTACAAACAAAATCTTGCTTCACGTAGAGCCGACCATGGAAAGCCACAGTAATCACTGTTTTAGCAAAAGCACCTCATTAGGTGGATTGCATTTGTTTGCCAAGGAATGCTCCAAGGGTGGCTCGTGTGTTGAGCTGTCAAATCACACTTTTGCTTTAAAAAATTTTTTTTTCTACCTTTATGTCGACATTCTAAGCAGATACAAAAGGTTCATTTTGGGTGGGGGAAGGGGGGGTACTTTCATTGTGTATCAGATTGTCATATTAGACACTGCACTGATTTGGCATCTGAAATCTGAGAAGTCAAAAATAAAACTTGCTTTGTTCCATTTTAACCAGGAAAACAATGCTTATCTAAATTGGTGTTATACAATTTTATATTTGTTTCTTTTTAAATTTACTCTAAAAGTACAAGATGTGCTGAAAAGCAAGCCTAGGATTGTAATTATGTGCTGAACGATCACAGAGTCCTTACTGCATGTAACAGTGGAAAGAAATTACTCCTTTGTGGTTGTGATCCATAATTTACATCCTGCCATGTCTGTGAAGCAGGAAGCAGCAGTTTTGTTCCAACAAAACTTGAGCAGCGTTCAAGGTTTCTGACTTCTTGGTTTCAGTGTTCAGGGTTTGTTCCTGTTCTAAAGTCAACCATGTTACATGTCATAAACATAATTCATTTTAATTATCCTTCTTAGAGAAACAATTAACAGGAAGCATTTTGTAGCTCTCGTGATTGTGTTTGTGTCCCGTAGGCTGCAGAGTCCATTCAAGCAGAAGACGAGAGTGCCAAGCTGTGTAAGCGTCGCATCGAGCACTTAAAGGAGCACAGCAGCGACCAGCCAGCTTCAGTTAACCTGTGGAAGAAGAAACGGATGGACCGCATGATGGTGGAGCATCTGCTGCGCTGTGGCTACTACAACACAGCTGTGAAACTGGCCAGACAGAGCGGTATAGAGGTAATTACAGGGCTCCTACAGTTCATGTACAGAAAGAGGCAAAAGTTTTGGGGTTTCTGTATTTCTTCATAAATGTGACCTGAAATATTTTTTTTGAAAAAGAGAACCTAATTAAAGAAATTGTTCTATGATTTACATTTATTTACTGAGGGTTTGATCCAGTATGATGTATCTGCAAGGGGAAAAGGTATTAACCTTTACTTTCAGTATGTAGTGCAGGAATAATTGCAACTTAACTTCTGCGATAAGTTCTGCACGTCAGTTTAAAGGACTTTTAACCAGTTCCTTATATACAAAATGTTTAACTCCAAGAAGGATTTCCCTGATACAGACCAGCTGGTTGGTCAGTGGCAGGCCCTGTTCAGATCTGTGGCAGATCCCTGCTGGATCTCCATCTGCTCCTTGGCTGTTAGGAGATTTAGTGAATACAGCCCTGACTCTTAAAGCAGAATTCATGGTACTGTCCTTGTGTTTCTGTGGATAGGCTTTTGGCTATTGAGAGTGAAGGATTATGGATGTTCTGTCTTTGCACATGTCCTTGCATATGGTCATTCAAAACAACAGCAGCATGTGGCACTACAGTGGTGATGATGGGCAAAGGTAGAGTTAAAGGGAGCAAGAGTGGAATTCAGCAGCAGCTTGAAGTACAGACTGTGGCTACACTGGACAGCTTTCATTGTTTTTAACACTCTGTTTCTTTGCACCATAAAAGGGTCTTTGTTATAATTTAGACTTGCAGTTGAAGGTAAACCAAAAAGACCAACAACAGCACGTACACGAACAAGACAACTTTCCCCACTGCCCTCTGTTCATAATAAACAGCTACAACATGTAGAGGACACCCCTAAGTTGGAACGTGGTTTTACATAAATAATGGATAAACATTAGTTTGTTTATCCAACAGGAAGAGCAGTGATAATGGGACCTCATATTTAATTGTATCTGCAGCGATATTGATTTATTTGTTGATAGGAAATCTAAAATGTGGGTAGTTTTAATGAGAGCCAAATGGCCAAAAGGGAGCCTGCATCAGAGTACTGTTTCTGTAATGTGGAATCACCAAAAGATTAAATGCACAGTGTTTTAAACAAACACTGTGAAGTTCATTTGTCTGTGGATAATACTGCTGAAAAACATGGAAATAAATTGTGCTGTCAGTTAAAACTGTCTATTTACAAACATCTCCTGCCCAAACACACCAAAAGCATTACAGTGCTTCTTTTTTTCTGCAAAATTCAATTGAATGCAGCCCACATAATCACAGTTTCTGCTGGAAGAACAACTACTTGAAGCACAGACATCACTTTGCTATGAATGGTGTGATTTCATGACCCAATGCATGAAATCTACACGGTATTTTGAAAACCACATCACCAAACTAGTTGTAATTAGTGATTACTCTACAGGACAGGAAGTCCCCCATCCATGCCTGTCTCTAAAACCTTTTCCCCTCACTTATTTTACAGTTTAATATTTATAATAATTTTTCTTTTCATCTAAGATTTGTGTGATTTTTGGCTGGGACTTGAATGGCCCCCAGCTGGATACAGAAATTCTGAGTGGCTTCATCGTTTTGAACTGCTTGCTTCAGGTCCTTTCAGAGCATTTGTTTTGGATTTGCTCAGCACATGTTGCAAAACATTACCTTTACTCTTTTTAATCCTTCTTTTGTAGAATGACATGTGCTGAGCATTGCTGTCTTGCTGCACGACCCAGTTTTCTTTTTCTTTTTTTTACAGACACATCCTGACATTTTAGAATTTTGTGGTATAATTCAAATTAATCGCCCCACTAAGGACAAGACAAGGCCTACAAACCATGACTCTAACAGTACAGTGCGTTTCAGATGGGATGAGATTCAGATGCTGGAATGCTGTCTTTTTATTTCTTCAAATGTAGTGCTTATGATTTACACCAAAACGTTCCAGTGTCTTTTCTCTAACAAACAGCAGATGAGCAGCTGTTTTCTTTTGGAAGAGCAGTGGCATTCTCCATTCAACCGTGACATGGATAACATTGTTGTTCAGTGTTCTGCTGATGGTGGGCTCAAAAACATGAACGTTAGCCAGTGTGAGAGGTCTTTAGTTTCTGAGAAGCACGTTACCCGGGGTTACTTTGTCACCTCAGGTACTATTACACATTTTGCTCTCTGAGGAATATTTGTTAGTCAAGTATCCCCAGGGAGGGTAACAATGGTCCCTCATAGCTGTTTGTCAGTTTGTTAGTTTAAAAAGAAAAATCTTCTCGTTCACACATACCTTTCACATACAGAAATACCCTGCATTTTTCTGTTACCACACTGTCTCTGTTGTGTTTTTAGGATCTGGTGAACATTGAGATGTTCCTCACAGCTAAGGAGGTGGAGGAGTCTCTGGAGAGGCAGGAGACAGCCACTTGCCTGGCCTGGTGCCATGACAACAAGTCCCGCCTCCGCAAGATGAAGGTAGAATAATTAATGATGTTTCAAGGCATTGTTATTATATATAGCAGGGAAGTAAGAACACGCTGAAGAACTATCTTAGCATCTGATCTGGCTTTTAATACTAGCTTTGATACCAATAAGATCTATAAATCTGTGAACCCTGAAAAAAACCCTGCTATCAGTTTTTTACATTGCATAGTTTTGGCTCTAATAAACAACAGTCAGCAGTGTAACAGGTTTTTGTGTGAAAAATTAAGTCTTGATTGCTTTTCTTGTAGTTTTTGCTCTGCTGAGAATCCCAGCAAGTGCCCATTTTAATCCTAAGATTATTTTATTAGACAGGGTCTGAGTCCTCAGTAGAATTCAGACGAGAGTCAATAATCTGACTTGTTGGCTGTTAATTATTTATATGGACGTGGCTTTGTTTTTCTTTCTCGTGAGAACATTAGTAAAATTTGGTTTAGTTTAGCTTTAGCTTTTTGCCAGTTGGGCAATATGTAAATCAGAAAAATTATAGTTCCAGTTGGTAACAGATGTGGATTTTTCCCCTGCTCAGTCCATTTAGATGGTAAAATATTAACAGGTCATTTTGCTGTTTGTTCTGTCTCAATTTCCATGGACATTATTAATTAACCATGGGGGTGTTGCCTCATTTTTTTTAAACTCGATGCCTCCTCTTCCATCTTTCCTTTCTCTGGCAGAGTTGTCTTGAGTTCAGTCTGAGAATCCAGGAGTTCATTGAGCTCATCAGACAAAACAAACGCATGGATGCAGTGCGGTACTTAAATCACACACACACACACAAATAATTTTTTCACCTGAAGCCTTTTACTTGTGTATTTCCACATTTGCAGCATGTGCGTTACTGAGATTGTGAGTCTCTCTGTGTGTATTAGACATGCCAGAAAGCACTTCAGCCAAGCAGAGGGTGGACAGTTGGATGAGGTTCGGCAGGTGATGGGCATGCTGGCCTTTCCATCAGATACACACATCTCTCCATACAAGGTAAGATTAGTGGTCTTTATCAGTGTGAATGTCTACAAGGATATCATTTTATTTGATCAGAAGTCGTTACACAGCAGTGGTTTGTGCTTTGGCTCAATAAAAAGGTCATATTTTCAGTCAGGCTAATAATGTTGACCTGGTCGTTTTTGTTTTGTTTCTGTGTGCAAATATAGATAATTTATGCTTTCTAAAGAAAACTGATATGTTTAGAAATGCTATGTTGAAAATCTCTTGCTCTGTTTAGAAAAAAAAAAAAAAAAGCACTTGGGAAAATTTTGACAAAAACTTTAAATTCCATGTGTCTGTCCTCATGGAAATATTGGTACCACTTTGGGCAGAGCTGTGAACAAACCACCCTGACTTCTCATGTGTTGAAGTAAAGAGAAAGCGCTACAGACACAGACCAGCCACCAGAGGGCCTCCGTTGTCTTTTACAAAAATAAACTCAATTCCTTCTTTGTGCAGCTTTAGACTTCAGGCTTTCAGTGGCACTGCTATTTTTAATTTTCCACTCCAACATCCTCTGAATTGTACTATGGCACACTGTCACCAGGGCTTTTTCTCAAAAAGCCTTTGGCTTTTTTTTTTTTTCGCTTTTAGGCAAGCCAGACTACTGTAGTGTTTGTGCCAGCTGCTTGTGCCAGAGTTACAGAAACAGCCTCTCTTCCCTGCCAGTATGCTATTAAAGTAGCTGTCATTATTATCATAGTGTTTTTCCTCAATGTCATGATTACTTATGATCATAATAAAAGTAATCATAAATATAATCATGCTCAATAAAAATACTGCCAGGGGTAATTAAAAAGGATTAAACTGTAATTAATTTAGACAACTCAGTTACATTACTGATAGGATTACAGCCTAGAGTCTCAGCTGTTCTCGGAAAAAGCATTAATCACAATTCACTTGAAATCAACATCGCTGATTAAAGACCAAGTCAGCGTCTAAGACTTTCATTGGGGCTTCTTTGTTTTCTTTTTGTAGGTGGCCCAGCAAAGAGAGCATTACTGTAATAGACTCTGGAGGAAGTAAAAGTGTGTAATAGTGTTGCTTTTATTATTATAATTATTGTTGTTGTTGTTATAAAAGCAGCTTAGAAACAGCGCCAAGAAGATAAATGTGATAAATATGTGTGGAATCTTATGCCCCCCCCCAAAATATGGTCAATGATGTTCCAGCCTTGTGAATCAATTTGCTGCGTTGCCACCAAAAATACAGCACAAAAAGCTCAGACAGTGGCTGCAGTGCACATGTTTCATTGTTTTACACATTGAAATTTCAGCTCTTTGTATGTTATAACTTTGCTCTCCTGGAATGGAGAGGACAACAAACCTCTGCTTGACCATAAATTTCGTTTTATACGTGAAGTCTAAGGTGCACCCTGTGGTGTCCCAACATTACTAACCAGACAGGGTGCCCCCTAGCTGGAGGTCGTGGGGGGCAGGGTTGTTTGATGGCTGAGGATGTGTTAAGATTGGTGCTGTGTGAGCAGTGTGAAGACAAGCATCAGGGGGTCCAGTATATTTCCATGCAGCTCAACAACATCAACTTGCCTATTGGTCTGATGCTAATTATGTTGCGCCGCAGAAAGATACTGAACCCTCTGCATTCAAATACCCAGTCGAAATATGTATTGGTGAGACAGAGGCTATCTGAAAGAAAAGCAGGGTTCAAATTCAATAATGATATTTACTTTGAAAATTGGGAAAATAACTTGGACTTCCAAGATTGATCGCCTAAGATGATGACTTCAAACCAGGGGAATTTGACTCAAGCTTTAAACAGGCAAAGGTGTGGAATAGCCTGCTGCATCTTTTTTTTTTTTTCACTTTTATTTTTGGGGTGTTTTTGAATGGAGCCATTTGTGGGTTAATAATTTTCAGTTCCATTAAAAAAGCCTTTTGTTTATAAAAAAGTGTTTCTTTTCTGGTTTGTGTGTTATTTCTTTTTAGCTAGCTTCCAGTTTTGTTTTAGGCTTTTGCTCAGTTATTGAGTGTTAATTATCTACATGTTTAAGCAAAAAAAAAAAAAAATACAACAAAGTTATGAAAAAAAATCTATAAAAAAGAGCAAGTCGATATCTATCAAAGCAGATGATCTAAAGTGGGTACTATTTTAAAAAAATTAAAACTACTGGTGTATCTAGTAGGTGTATCTGGGGCGATCGTGGCTCAAGACTTGGGTGTTCGTCTTGTAATGGGAAGGTTGCCGGTTCGAGCCCCGGCTCGGACAGTCTCGGTCGTTGTGTCCTTGGGCAAGACACTTCACCTACCACCTACTGGTGTTGGCCAGAGGGGCCGATGGCACGATATGGCAGCCTCGCCTCTGTCAGTCTGCCCCAGGGCAGCTGTGGCTACAACTGTAGCTTGCCTTCACCGGGGTATGAATGTGAGAGTGAATGAATAGTGGTATTGTAAAGCGCTTTGAGGGGTCCCAAAAAGCGCTATATAAATGCAATCCATTATTATTACTAGCAGTATCGTTTTGATCTTTTCTATTAGGCAGCTAAATGTACTTTATTGTATAATGAGCTGTTGTGACTTGCAGGACTTGTGGTCTGAAAAATCGTTTCATTTACCATTAACAGCACATGAACTAATGATTATAGTGTCACACTGAAGAGTTGAGCTTTCAGTTCGTTATTCAGGTTATACAGGTTACAGTGGTGAATGACACAACCATCTCCCGCAACTTCACTGTCATGTTAAGGACAAGTTGTCACTCTACACATGATACATGAAGGTTGGAAAACCTAATGGTCCTTCTGTCTCATGTTTCTCTACCTGTTGGCTCGCTGGGTTGCCACAGCAGTAACCTGGCTAACCTAAATGTTGGAAAATGTGGACTGGTTAGAGACTGATCTAGGAGAGTAAAATAGATGCATATCACAAGAACATCACAAATAAACATAACTGTGAAACTAAATACAAACAGTGATGAGTTGCGATCTATTTGTGTAAACAAAACTCAGCATTGTCTCCTGTTTAACCCACATTGACGTGGAATACCCAATGCTCATTCAAATGTAGCTTCATTGTGTTTTAAGCTGATTTCACCATGTGCAGACCAAAGACAAATTTATGCTTTTTATACACAAAAGTAGACATTTTTGTTTAATTCAGACTTTTTTTTTTTTATATTGTACAAATTATAAAAGCCCCCTGTGCAAAATTTCTGATAATGGATTTTAAAGACTTGATTATTTATTTATTAATTTTTCAGAAATGCAGTTGTAAAAAAAAAAATCTTCCTTTTATTTTCTCTTTTTCTTTCTGATCTATCAGGATCTGTTGGATCCAGCCCGCTGGAAGATGCTGATCCAGCAGTTCCGATATGACAACTACAGACTGCATCAGCTGGGAAACAACTCTGTCTTCACCATCACCCTGCAGGCTGGTCTGTCTGCCATCAAGACACCGTATCCTTCCAGTGTGTGGTTACTCTTAACCCTGTCATTTCAGCTCCTTAAACTATATGAAGATGGATAGTGTTTTTGTTCTAAGGAGGGTCTATTCTGTGAGTTATTCCCTAAACAGCATTAATCCTTAACTCCCATTTCCAAAACAGTCAGTGCTACAAGGAGGATGGCACCTCTAAAAACCCAGACTGCCCAGTGTGCAGTAAATCTCTTAACAAGTTGGCTCAGCCTCTACCCATGGCCCACTGCGCCAATTCCAGACTAGTCTGTAAAATCTCTGGAGAGGTCATGAATGAAAACAACCCTCCCATGATGCTGCCTAATGGATATGTTTACGGCTACAATGTGAGTAAACTGCATGATGCCAGCTGGGACTGTATAAAGGTGCTTCCATCCATGTTGAAGCAATTTAAAATGCAGTCTTAAGGGATGATTTTTATTAAACACTCTTTGATATTTCATTATTATCTCTTGCAGTCTCTTCTGTCCATTCGCCAAGATGACAAAGTGGTGTGTCCCAGAACCAAAGAAGTCTTCAACTTCTCTCAGGCGGAGAAGGTGTACATCATGTGATTGCTCGGATGACGCTTCTGAGTATCAACCACATCAGATACGGCCCGTCGCCCATCACCTGTGACCCGGCCTGCTCAGAGCCACCTGTGGAGCTGTGATCCAGTGCCCTTCTTGCTCCCACAGACAAAACCTACAATGGGTTTGTCCATGGAGACTCCACCACCCCAACCCATCCCTCTACATGATCAGCTCAAGTTAGCCCATCCAGACCCCGTGCCCCCCACCCCTCCATTTTATCTGACAAACTGGGCTCTTCTCCTTTAAGACTCTGTTTTAGATGTGGCTAGAAGTTGTTTAATCTGATCCATTCAAGCACATGGACTGTCAGCATTGTCATTATCTTACAGGCCTTCACACTGAAGATTAGAGAGTAGAGAAAAAGACTGAAGAGTGGAAAAACTGCTAGATAGATGTTTGATTTTACTACAACGAATAAAATCCTGTTGAGGTTACTTTTGACTTTTTTCCTTTTACAAATGCTGTTTGTTACTGAAAATAACGTGGCAGAAACGTGTTAACTCGCTGATTTAACCATTAACACAAGATTTGAGCCTTTTTTTTGTGAACATACATTCCTAGTCACATCTCCTCCTGTGGTGCATGCTGTCTGCATCATTTGTCTTCTAGCCATGTTTTTGTGGGTTGTTAGGGAATATTTTGAAATGCTTCCTTTAAACTACCCAACTAGATTAATTACATTTATCTCCCTCACGATTGAAACTGGAGGATGTTTTGGGCTACAAAAGGCTTCAGTTTTAATGTAAATATTAGGTAGGATCTTCATTTATAAATTCAGGAGTTTTAGAGAAATGTAATTTTAAAAAAACAAAATATTTGCCATCTGCACAGATTGCTGTATAAATTTGAGTGTTTTCTCGGGTGTTATAAACCTGATGTAGCCTTCGATATCCTCAAGTTAAGCAGTTTTTGCCTATAATTTCTCATATATGGAGAAGTTCGTAGTTTCAGAGACAGTAATATAAATTAATCGGTACTTTCTCCTGTAAAGAAATTTACTAAATTTTCCAACAAGAAAACCATCTCTGATGTTTTTTGCTTCCAAGTGAAAAAAACAAAACAAAACAGTCTTCCCATTTTTGGTGTTACAGGTTTAGTGTTGACGCTTTATTTCAGTTTGTTTGAAATTTTGCCTTTAAAAAAAGACATGCTGGATGATTTTTAGTCAACTGGACGTTGCTCACAGTCTGAATTTCATAACTATTTTCCCAATGAAGCCTCGATAATAAAGAGAAGGACAATGGCGATGCGTTACCAGTCTTGTACTCTATGTTGAAGCTGCTTGCAGCACCATTATAACAGGCTTTACGACCATGAGCTGCATTTCATTTCATATTCATGCACATGCCTTTACTGAAGGTAAAGACTGTCTTTCCTTACAAAGTCAAGAGGAGGAGAGGAGTCACATTCAACCTTTATGGCTTTCAAACGTACTATAGAAGGACTGTGATATAAAATAATATGGAGAAATGGAAGACCTAAAGGTCAAACTGAAAATCAAGCCTGAACACCCTTAGTAATCGAAGAATCCAGGGTAACATCATCAGTTTTGTGGTCAGTCCTTTCTTCCATCTGTTGTTTTATCAGCAAACCAAAAGTCGCCTCGTTTGTGTTCATCTATGGTTTGGCGCTGTATCTGTGCAGACACAGACTGTCCTGTGTGTGTTTGTGTTGGTAGAGTAGAAATGGGGATTGTTTCATGAGCAATATGCCTCATAAAGGTTTCAGTAAACTTTGATTTTGGTGTTTCTTTGTTTGCTGTCTGCTCTGAAATCTGCATTACCATAAGCTGTTGGTAGGTGTGGTTATTCTCTGCACATGGTAATTAAATCAAGTGCTGTGTCTTTCACCTGAAACTACATCTCCATAGCCTGACGACGTCAGGATTCGAGGGAGGGGAGTTGGTCTTTGTGTTTGATCACTTGGCAGGAAAGATAAGAGGAAAAAATAGGCAGTATAATTGGCTTATCTGTCATTGCTGTTTCTAACAACCAAAACCTACAACTTCTGCAGAAAACACAGCCACTGACAGTGTTTTCTTCTCCAGATTAATAACAGGCATATATATATATAGAGAGAGAGATGCAATCCAGTATTTTTCTCATTTGCTGCTTAATCTGTAAATTAGTGAAAAATACTGTCTGCTACAATTTCCCACACTACTTGGGAGCCTGTTCAGTTTCAGTTTCTTACCTTGAGAAAACCAAATATAAAAATTTTAATTTCATTAGCAAATCTTCCAATGCCATATTTCCAAGAGATGGAAAAGGGAATAAGTGTGAATGGATAAATCCTATTTTTCATCAGATTTATTGGGTTATAGCCTCAGACTCTGTTTAAAATAATGAGAATAACGTTATTCATCATTTTTAAGAGGTGATATGCAATACATAACAAGGTTTCCCACCTCCATGTTTTAAGGTCAAAGTTTTTGAGATCGATGTGGTTTGCTCATACGTGAGAAAGAGGTAGCATGGTCAAAACTATTCATTGTCGTTAAGTGTTTTTAAATCATGGTTTCTTAATGTATTTTCAGTCTTTTTCATGTCTCTTTTTCTAGAAAAGAAACAATAGTGGACCGGAAAAGGCGGTGCTAATAGTCAGCCTAGCGTGTCGTCACAGCGCGTACGATATAAATACAGCTGCGTTCTCCCCCACCTCCATCTTGAGATCAGAGCATTGTTGAGGGTGTTTGGGTGTAATTGATTCGCCATTTTTCAAAAATGACCGACCAGCTTTGTAAACTTTTCGTCGGTGGGCTCAACGTGGACACCGACGACGATGGCCTGCGCAAGCATTTTGAGCAGTACGGCACGCTCACTGACTGCGTTGTCGTCGTGAACAAGCAGCTCCAGCGATCCCGCTGCTTCGGCTTTGTAACCTACTCCACGCCGGAGGAGGCCGACGCGGCAATGGCGGCTAGGCCGCACACCGTCGACGGCAACGCGGTCGAAGTGAAGCGAGCCGTGGCAAGAGAAGACGCAAACAAGCCCGAGGCCCTCGCTAAGGTGAAGAAAATCTTCGTTGGCGGTCTAAAAGACGACATCGAAGAGCAGCATCTCACCGAATACTTCTCCCAGTACGGGCAGGTCGAGAAGTCCGAAGTGATCTCAGAGAAGGAGACCGGAAAGAAAAGGGGCTTCGGCTTTGTGTACTTCACCGATCACGACGCGGCCGATAAGGCCGTTGTCGTGAAATTTCACACCGTCAAAGGACACAAAGTTGAGGTAAAGAAAGCCCTGACCAAACAGGAGATGCAGGCAGCCAACAGAACCTCTATGACGCCGAGAGGTAGAGGCGGTAGAGGCATGAGAGGAAATCAAAATGGCTACGGCGGCAGGGATTATGGCGGAAACTACAACTACGGTAATGGCGGAGGCTACAACTGTGGCGGCTACGGAGGTTACGGCAGCGGACCATATGGGGGTGGCTATGGCGATCAGGGAAGTGGCTATGGCGGTGGCAACGGCTACAATGAGTTTGGCAGCGGCTATGGCCAGCATCCTTCTGGCTATGGCCCCATGAAAGGGCCACCTTTCGGCGGCCAGAGGAGCGCAGCTCCCTACACCAGAGGCGGCGGCGGTGGCGGCTACCCAAGGGGGGCTACGGCGGCGGCGGCGGCTATTAAATGAAACTGCATGACGGAAAGCAACCCCCACCATTTTCCCACAAATTGCCCTCTCCCCTCAGCCCGGAATTGGACGCCAAAAGTCAAAGCCAGTAACGGGGCGTCTGCCGTGAAATCCAACCATGGCAGAGATACGGACACAAAGACCCCCCAAATCATTACGAAGACCTCCAAACCCAAACAGGTAGGAAGGTCACTTCCCAGAACACCTGATTATAACGAGAAGCGGTTGTTGCCGTTCAACTAGGACACATTAAGACGAAGAATAACATCGCTTTTTATTATGTACTAGTTGTCGTCTAGAGTTGAATTTATTTTTTATTTGCGTTCACTCGTTGTTTTTGGATTTTTTCGATGTAGGATTGTTTTGCTGACAAGTTCTGATTTATTTTTAATATTTGCATTTTAAAGCAGTTCGTTTTCGATTTTGTTTTTTCTGCAGAAAACTTAGTGTGACTTTTCAATGTATGAGGATGAGAAAGCATGTTCATGGTTTTTCATAGCTATGTCATTATTGATAACAGACATATGTATTATTTACTTATTGGGTCATTCAGCAAAGGCGGGACGGGATGCAGGACCACTGTTTCCTTCTCCCTTATTGTACCAAACCTCTCAGCCAGTCTCAGTCTAAATATTGTTCATGTTTCCTTTACCTGTAGCAATATCTAATGTATATTGTATACTTTCATGTCTGGAGAACAAAACCTACTGTTAAAAAAACAATTTGCTATGCTCATGTATGTTCATTTTAAATAAAACGTTATACCACTTAGCTTAGTTATTTTACTTATTTAACCAGGCTTCCTCAAGTTCATCCACAGGTATATAAGTGGCATCACCTTGTTGCTCTTTAGTTACATGGCATCATTCCCACAGTTTATTCCCTTACACTCAGGTGGGTGAAATGGTTAATGGTTGTAGTCTACCCACAGCCAATGCATGTAGGCTTTGTAGGGTGTGACGTTGTTTTAAAATTATGTGGTTTTTAGATATTGCTAATAACTCTTTATTTTTCTTCTGAATACATATATTTATGTGGACATGAGGGCTCTGATATTTATCTTTGATTATTCCTACATTTAGGTGTTCTTACTCTTATTCCAGTAGGCTATCCCAGCCAAAATAGCCGTAGCAGTTTGTTTGTAGGCTACATCAGGACCCTGTTGATTACCTGGGGTCGATTGTGATAGGAGTCTGAAATATCTCTTTAGGATATCCACATCCAGCAAACTAGGTATGTAAATCAACCTGTCTTCACTCTGTGTTGGTCATTGTATGGCATATCTTTGAGATGGTGCACACGTGTGCCATTATTTAATTTATCAGCGTCTTATATAGCTAATCTTAAAATAAAAAGGGAGGGGTGGGTGGGTTACTTAATTTTTATTTTTTGATGGGGGTTGGAAGGGGGCCCAAGTATTGTTCCATAATTAAATGAAATAATGGAACAAGTAAATTGGAGTCTCCTCCAGAAAAGCTTTGCTCAGTGCACAATCTCACCCTGCTTTTTTTCTCATCTCCTCCAGGTTGCTTCTGTAACCTGGGCACGAGGACGGTAACCCCCGAAACGATGGGGGTGTGTCTCTCCACGCTGACAGGGGGGACCAAAGAGTGGTTGTGCCTTCTTCCCCCACAGGTGAAGTCAGTTTTCAGAGGATTCCCCCGGTGTGGTCAAAGGCAGAATGTTAATGTGAACTGTTACTGGGTTTCCAGTGACTTATGCAGCACCCCAGTGCTACCAGTGTAGACTTTTTATGTATTTGTAAAAAAAAAAAAAAGTACTGAATCACAAATCAGGGTTTTCTAGCCTTTTTGGTCTGGGACACCTAAAATAAAGTGTTTTCTACTTAGTCTTCATTAGTGTGTTCTCTTTGGTTTTTATTGAGCTTTTACAGTTTTGACCTTCATCTATTTAACT
This sequence comes from Oreochromis niloticus, assembly GCF_001858045.2. NCBI lineage: Eukaryota > Metazoa > Chordata > Actinopteri > Cichliformes > Cichlidae > Oreochromis > Oreochromis niloticus. Next base: position 14,337,997 of record NC_031966.2, on the reverse strand, counting down.
TGGGTTTAATACCAGAATGAGTCCTTCTATGAAAGGACAACTTGGCATTGAGTCGAAGTGCCCAAATAAAATTGAAGTAAAGTCTGAGAATTTTCTAGTTAATTCCTCATCTTGGTTGGAAACCACTGATGTTCATAGGGAATGTGCATTTTGGCACCGTTTCTAAAGTGTTTAACATTTGAAGCTGCTAATTTTTAAGCTTTTTAAAATGCGTTTCAATTCTCTCAAATGCTTTGTGGGGTTTTTGCAGAAGGGAAACTGTTCAAGTGGCTCTCGTAGTTCTGGTTTTACTTGTTTTGCAAGACCAGTAAAAATCTAGTGGATCTTGGTAAACAACACGGTTGACCTACATTTGTTTACAGACTCCCTACACGTTTAATTTTTTTTCTGACTTGCACATAAGTAATTAAAATTATACACTTGTTGGATTTTAATGTGGTAATGGATAGTTGTAAAATTAAAACATGCCAGGTTAGTAAACGGAAGGGGTCGGGAATTTATAAAAAAAAAAGAAAAAAAAAAAAAAAGAAACAATATGGGAGATGGTGGCAGACCCCACTGCAGCTCAGTTCTCTTACATAAATTATTAAAATGTTCAACAGCTGCAAAGTGGACTAACTGTTAAAGTGGCCTCCACATTTGACAATGAACATTAGTCATATATAATTGAACAGAGGTGAGATAATGCCACTTGGTATCCGTTAAAAGCCATAATGGACTCAGAATTTGCATAAACAAACACTGGAAACCAAACTAGTCATCTACACAAAGTAGACTGTATGAGGTTAATGATCACCTATTTGGTTTTTCCAGCACTGCTTTAAGTCTGCTGACCACTGTCTAAAAGTAAATCTCTTGGTCTTTGTGGTTCTTGAAGCAGTTTCCTCAGATTAATTGAAAGATCATTTTTAAAACTTTATAAACAGAGCACTTTAATGATAAAATGCAAGACAATACTTGATGTCTTGGCTTTAATAAGCACTAGAAAATCTCAGTACAAGACATGACTAAAACTCCCAATCTTAAGTCTTTGTTAGGGTTTAAATAATAAAAAGGAAAACTAATCAAAGGTTTTGTGCTGATTTAAAAAGTACTGCTTGATGTGGTCATGAGTGTAAATTATGCTTTTGTTCTCTTACCTTTTTTATAGGATGATGGTGCTTGGCGAATTCTATTCACCCTGTAGCAAAAGGAAACTTATGTTGGCCTTTCTTTTTATGAATTCACAATAAATCAATATATTTTTGTATATCAAGATGTCTGTTATGTTGCTTTTTTTAAACTAAGGGCAGTCTGATTGCTTGTTTTCAATCTCTTGGGTGGAGGGTTTGCAGAGGTGGGGAGACCAGTGATGTAAAGCTGATAAATTTGCTTGTTTAAGGGGAATTGTATAAAACATGAGTGCCCCTCGTTACTGTCCCTCCCATGTGTCCCATTATACAGCTTGGATTTCATGGTTTTTACATATGCATAGCACATACTGTGGCAGTTTTGAAGGTGCCTTGTGGAGGTCTGCCCATCACACCACTCTTATTTGGTCTCCTTCCACTTTGGTTGTGCCTGCACATCGCTATATGTTTTGACTAAATAACTAGTTGAAATAATAGTTCAATAGTGGCAATATAGTAATAAGAATCCCTTGGTGGTACCTTTTAACTAAATATATTTTAACTTGGCTACAGTTGGTGTTTCGCAATATGTTTGCAAAACACAGTGTGTATGTGTTATAATGAATAAATTATGTCCCATTACAGTTACCACTAGTGAAAATTGACATAGAATTTAATTTGCATAATTTACATTTCAGATCTGCACAACCACTAACACTGAAGTTTAAATGGCTTGCAAAACAATCTCCACAATGTGCCCTTTCAGAATGTCATTTTTGTAAATCAGAAATTAGGTGGATCAAAATAAGAAGCTGAATTTCACAGGAAAAATGCTTTTCGTGTGTCAGAGTATGTGATTAATGGGAGTTATTCGCTTCTGTCGGGCTCAAATCATGTTCCAGGAACATTGGGGGAGGGGCGCTGAGAAGTTTCATTTATTGTGAATCGACTGCCTCCAGCTCACCTAAATTATTAAGGCTGTAGGCGACTTCAGATTTTCTCTGATCAGAATAGTTAAACAGCGAAATGACTGCATTTTACAGCTGTAATTGCTGGAAATAGGCTAAAACAGCCAGTTGTGCAGCGCTAATATGCACTTATGAGTTTCGTTCATATGAGGGTTGAAAGTGGTTCACGTACACACTTGGAAAAAATATATTTTGTCCCAGTGGATCTAAAGTGTGACACAAAAATAAAACACGGATTTACGTTTTATGTGTTTCTACAGCAAAGTATACGGCCGGTAATATAAGTAAAATGAATTTCTCGGGGGGTTAGCTTTTTTACTGTATTCGAAGAAAAACAAAGGTCGAAATTCACGCGGTCCTTTTTCGGGAAATTAAGATTTCCGATGGGACTTGAAGGCAACAGGACAGTGACGCGGATCGCGCGCCGAATGTGAGGGGATGATTGTTTTTAAGGTGACCAATCAGCGAGAGGAACGTCTTACGAAGACATGAGTGAAACGACCCGCCCTTACGTCTGTTCATTGAAGAAGAGGGACGGTCTGAGCTGCGCACCATCCTCCGGAGAAACCATGACATCCAAACTTTGTAAGCTTTTTGTCGGGGGATTGAACGTGGAGACCACCGATGAAGGCCTCCGCAAGTACTTCGAGCAGTATGGCACCCTTAGCGACTGCGTGGTGGTCATGAACCAACAGCTCGGACGTTCCCGCTGTTTCGGTTTCATCACCTACTCCACGCCGGAGGAGGCCGACGCAGCAATGGCCGCTAAGCCACATGTCGTCGAAGGCAACAACGTGGAGGTGAAAAGGGCCATAGCGCGAGAGGATGCCAACAACCCGGACATACTCGCCAATGTAAAGAAAATCTTCGTTGGCGGCGTGAAAGACCACATCGTTGAGGAGAACCTGACCGAGTACTTCTCGCAATTCGGCGCGGTGGAGAAGGCCGAGATCATCTCCGACAAGCAAACCGGCAGGAAGAGAGGCTTCGGCTTTGTCTTCTTCGAGGATACCGACTCCGCCACCAAAGCAGTCCTGACCAAATACCACACCATCAACGGGAACAAGGTGGAGGTGAAAAAGGCTCTAACCAAGCAGGAAATGTCCGCCAGCGGCCGGGGAGGAAGGGGTCGAGGGAGAGGGATGCAGAGTTACGGCGGCGGAAGAGGAGGCGGCGGCGGCAGCTACGGAGGAGGCTACGGCGGTAGTTACGGAGGTGGCTACGGTTACGGCGGGGGCTATAACGGGGGAGATGGCTACGGAGGCTACGGGGGATACGACGAATACGACAGCCAGATGGGTGGTGGGTACAGCAATGGGGACTTTGGGGACGGCTATGGACAGCAGCACTCCAGTTATGGAGCAATGAAGGGGGGCAACTATTCTTCTTACCGGAGCGGGGCTCCTTATAACAGGGGTGGTGCATTTGGCAGTGGCTACTAATGGCGCCCTCAAACGATGAGAGATTCATTTCTAATTGAAATGGACTTGATTTACAAACACACACATGAGCTACACATGTCCAGGTAGGGGGTGAGAGGTGGTCTTCGAGTTCAATTAAAAAGAAGCGGCGCCCATCACCCAGCCTGTTTCTGGATCCCATCCACCCCCCACCAGGACCTCCCTTCTGTCCTCTTATTCCACACGTTATGGACTTTAATACTAAGAATTGTGAATTATTGAACTGTATTTTGTTATGTTGAATTCTTTAAGTATAATTTTTGTCAGTCACTGCTTCAAATGAGGAAAAAAAATCGATTGTTTGGTTTGCAGATCCGTCAGTTTTGCCTGTTTTCACATCATGAACTCAGGGTTTTAGGTAAAGTTTGTGGCAGTGTGCGGCAGCATGGGACTGGATTTCTTCAGCTTCTTGACCCTAAAACTTTTTTTCTTTGCTCTCTTTTGTTTATTGTTTTGAGAAATGTCAGGGACTGTTTTCACTGTACTCTTGCCCCACTTTCCCGTCCCAGTTTTCTTTTTGTTTTCTATTTTTGTTTTTTGTTTTGCCTAGATTAAAATCTTTTGAAATTCATGTGTTCAGCTCACCCCCTATGTTTTATTCTGCTTTTATTAAAGTTTTTAATGTTTTAAAAATCTATCTAATCTCGCAGTCTTAATTCAGATCAACAGAAAGTGCTTTTAAACCCCCCAGTTTGGGAACAATGATTTTATTTCCTCTTTAAATCATTATTTAAACTCTCCTCCTTAAATTGAGTTCGGGAAGCGACCACTAGGAGGTAGTATTGCCTGGAAATCATGGATTTCTGCTACATCGGCCATTTTATCCTTGTGAGGCTCAGTTTGGAGGTGGTGAATCACCAAAGCAGTATTTGTTATTCCTATACAACCTTTTAAAATATATATATATATAGAACGAACATCCTGATTTTGATTAACTGCTTATTTTTTCATTTCTATTTTTTTAATTTAAAGACTTACCGGTTGTCTTATTTTTTTCCTCCATACTGATCTACAGGAACACATCGATGACAGGTTTTTCCACAATATCAGGCTCCTAAAACCCTCACAGATTCAGCCAGCTGATAAATATTTTCACCTGGGAGCAACCAGTATTTAGTGTCCATTAAACAAAGGGGAGAGGTGTTAGGTATTGGCAGATATAAATGAACGTAACCGGCCATGGTACTAAAATGTGTACCAAATCCGCTTGTGTAAGGGCTGGATGTCATCAGCAACACCTACATGACCTACAAGATTTTATGGAGGAAAGTAGGTGCACTGGCACAGGAAGAATAAAGAGAGCTCTCACTCTGAACCTGTTTCTGGTTTGGAAAATCTCCAAATACTGGGTGTTTTTATATGAAAGTATTTTTCTTTTTAACAGTGAGTGTTATAACCTGATGTTGTTACAGCTGTACACTGCATTTTATCACTCCTTTCATGCCTGTTTTTTTATAAAGCACGTTTAGTAGCATACATTAATTGTTTGACTGAATTATTTTGGCTTTAGATTAAATGGAATGAGAGTTGGAAGAGACCTTGAGCGAACTTAAAACTGAATGCTGGTCTTCTATTATCAGTTTTGTACATGGGAACGCTCACAAACCTGACCTAAGAGGACTGGAGATGAGTATGTGCATTTCCAGGAAGGAAAGAGGAAATCAGAAATAAATGCAGAGAACAGGCCTGGAAAACCCATGATTTTCACATTTCTGTGCAGCCTTGCCTTGTATCCTGTTACAAATATATTTAATGAAAAGTTACACTTGACGAAAGGTTTGAGCATTATTTTAATTTGTAATGCTTGTTTTGCAAAGTATTTTGAGCATAATCTTGCTAAATATAATGCTTTATTTAAACCAGATTAACAGATCCTAATAAAAATATGTAAAATAAAAAACAAAGGAGCAAAAATGATCCCCTGGAGTGTCGAGACTTAAGCACGTGCAGCAGAGAAAGACAAAGTGCCGCTGACACCTTCTCTCTTTGTTATTTAACCACATGTATTGTGCACAAGCGTAGACTCTAAATGAATATTAATGTGAAGCACCTCTCACAAGCCAAACATACCAGGCCAAGCTTTGCTTTTCCAGTGTATTTCAGCCTGCCTATGTTCAACATGCTTCCCAGTGTTTACTCCCTGTAAACTGTATGACAACCTCCCTTCAAGGCCACCTTACAGGGATCTAGATACAGCTTCCCCGAAGGTCACACAGAGTTCAGTTCTTCAGGCACAAGGTTGCAGGGTTCACTCACTCAGGCACACAATAATTTCTTTTTTGTTTTTCACAAGTTACATATAGGATTTTAAGTCACCTTCAATTCATATAGAGTGAGATTAGCAATATTAAATCAGGCTAACTGAGACGGTTCCGGTGTATAACTTTAGAGTTCGTGAGAGGAGTGCTGTTGACACTAACCCGTTCAGTGTTTTACAACAGCAGTAAAATCTCTGACTCACAGGAAGCCAGAATAAAGCTCTGATCACTGGACACATGTGATCCACTGGCTGTGAATGTAAAATACTAAGTCAAACAGTGGGTGGAGCCAGAAAGATTTATTATAGAGACAACCATTATTTACACTACATGCAGAACTTGATATGTCATTTTTTTACTAGTCCAAAGAGTTATTTTTTGAGCCACTTCTATCATTTGCTGAATCCCTCGTGAATAGCGCATAAAGGTGCTGATACATAGCCTATAAGCGTTTTATTTTAACATCAACTGATAGAAAGTTATTTTTTGTTATTTCTGATGAAAACTAAATGCATGTTTGTGCTGTTAAAATAGAAACAATTAACTTATAGAAATAGTTCTACATATCCCTTTTGCTCAGGAGTTACTGAATGTAAATGTGCAAAGCCTCTGGCCAGTTATTATACATATAATTATTATTTTAACTTTCACCAGGGACTGGGATATAAATACTACACAAACAATACAGAATCATCATTCTAATCCTATAAAAGTGAATTCAAAAGCTTGCTGACTTATGTTTGAAACCTCACAATAAAGGGTAGGAATTTTGCTTCGTGGTATTTGCAATCACTGAATGCTCCCATAGATTTTAAAATGGGACTTTTTCAGTGGTACATCTGGTCAGAAGGGTGACCAGATGTGACTATTTGTATTTGACTCCTTAGTAAGCATTTTATGATACGCTAATAGATGAAATGCAGACCACCAGTTGGTAAACAACCCTCCAGTAAGCAATTTTGGATTGCACAATCTTGCTATTTAATAAAACCTAAATATTCATAATGTGGGAGTATTTAAGATGATTTATAAGTCATCTAATTTCTTTTACTTTGGCAGTCTTTCCATTGCAGAGATTTAAAGACTAACAGCTCTTGCAATACAACTAAAATAACAAAAAAAAAGAAGCTTTATTTTATGTCTACAACGTTGCTGCATTTCCCTGTTATCTTAAGTAGCTGGTAACCCCTCCTTTATACCAGGTGATGGATTTCACATTTCTTGTTAGAGCTGAAACAGTGATTTGATTAGCCAGATGATGGAAAATCAATTGTACTCATCCAGTCCTGCAAATGCAGAAGCATTTATTGACTGTGCTGCCTTTCTAATGCAAATGGACACACAACAGGCATCTGAACGCATTTTCTTTTTAGTTAATCTGAATATCTGAATTATAGTCATCCAGCTAATTTAAATTAAAATCAGTTGTGTTTTTAAGATAAGAGAAATTCAAGTTTATCATGGGAGGCACATTTAGTAATTTCAGGGAAATGTTGATCCCTGATCCTGTTTTCACTGGAAATGAAAACAAAAAACAAAAGACTAATGATGCAAAGAAAGAAAGAACGATGACAACAAACGAACCAAAAGCGACTCATAATAACTCTTATGAAATTGTGGTCTTGTTGATCATTCTTGTCATTACTTATTATTTTTCAAAGGTTGGCTTACTGTGTTTTAATATAACTATTAAAAAAATGTGTATAAAAATGAAGGGAGTGAGTCACCACATAAAACCATCTGTGTATGCCACTCTAGCGGAGTGACTCATCTTTCTAATAGACGATCTGCGTGCAGCCGGCCGCTCGGCGCTCATGCCCGCTGTGTTCTCTGACTCCGGGAGGATGGACGGTGTGTCGTTGGGGTGAGTTGGCTCATCGGTGGGGATTAGGTTTTCTAAACCTATATTCAGGCTGCTTCTGCATCTGTTGGATGACATTTGAACCTACGCGATGTAGTGGCCAGAAATCCAACACGGACAGCTCGAGAGCTCGCTCACAGCACGCGAACTCGGGGCTAGCTGTGTTGACTAGTTAGCGTCCGTTAGTCAGCTAGCATCACTGGCTGCTCAGCTGATGGCAGCCAACCAAACCAGACTATAGATAGTTGACTGAATGTGGGTTGGTTTGTAATTATTTTTAAAGTAGCTTAGAATACGATTTCACTTGATATTCATGGCTGTCATAAGGTTATGCTGGTTAGCAATGCTAGGAGCTAGCTAACTTAACCCACAACAAACTTAAAATGAATTGAACAGCTTCCTGTTGATTTGGTTTTTTTGGACACATGAAGACGAGCTTACCGTAAGCTGTTAAACACAAACGAGTTACCGGGCAGCTACTGTGACTTTTCAGAGCAGCATCATAAATTCTTCGAAGTGCTTGATTATCTGTGGGTGAAGAGACTGCTTGTTTTGAGAGTTAAGATAGCACATCGTACAGTACATGCACGGTGGAGACAGCCAGGCACTGTTTAAACAAACAGTGTCGGACAGAAAAACCGCTATCAGATGGGCTTTCAGCTCGCTGCAGGTCACATTTGCTTGTAAATTAATATCTTAAGGTTTGGGCTGAAGCTTCAGGTCTGTATGCTCTCCCCCACTTTTCTTTGTAAACATGTGAGGGCTTCCTTTTCTGTGCAGTCCCCGTGTAAAAGAAGTTACCAGTAATATGCACATGCCATCTGTGTGGCAGATGTTTGTTAATCTTCCACAGCAAATAGGCACTAATTGCTTGGCTCGTTAAAAGAAATGAAACCCTATATATTGTGGCTGTTTTTAGTCTTTTCAAAGGATGCACTGACCATAAAATGTATCCAGGTTTAATCCTTAATAAAGGATAGGGTCAAAGAACACCTTTCTTCCAATCATCTCGAATAGAGCAGGTATCCTCAGTAAAATAGACATGCTTAAATGGTTATTTGGTACCTTTAGATTAACATGAAGATGACATCCATCAGTTTAATGGATCAGCTTTGAGTATACAGATACTCATTTTTTTGTAGTTTGCTTCCAAGAAGCCAGACTCTGTTGTTGTTGTTGTTTTGATTGTCTTGAGAAATCCAAACTTTCTACTTAACACTAACCAGTTAACCATTCAAGGATAGAAAGGCACCTAACTCAAGGATGAGCCAGTGTTGTATCTACACAAAGACCTGACACAGGATCTGAGAGATGATCTGTCTACTGTTTGCTGAAGCCTCATCAGAAATGGCCTCATTGGATAGGTGGCTGTTAAAAAGCCATTCTTAAGGAAGGGAAATGAGGAGATAAGGCTGAGCGATGCCAAATTACATAAGAACTGGACTGTAGCAAGAAGTTTTATGGAGTGATGAAGCCGTATAAAATTATTTTTGGTTCAGATCATCCGTATGTACAGAGGAGGTGAGGGGAGATGTACAACAGTGAGTGTCTACAGTCATCTGTAAAACATGGTAGAGGCTTTGTTATGGTTGCCTTTTCCCTTAAACTGCTCCCCACAAAATCCGTTTTTAAAGCAATTTAGAGATTAACCATGAAGTAGCTTGTCCTAACTGCTAGGTCATCATCAATATCCGCTGATCCAGACGCTGCCTCTTATGTCTTACCAGTCTGGTGGCCACACCGGCCTCACCGCGTCCACCCTGTACCACCGATTCAGAAGAGGACACGGTGAATGGAGGGATGCACACCTTCAACCAGACGCACATGAGGAAAGCGTTTCAGTTGATGAACGACCTGAGGAGGTGCGTTGCTCAAATTGTGGTTTCTACCGTTTCGTTTTAACTTGAGAACGAAGAGGCCGTATTGAGTTTTGTAAGCCAGAAAGGACATGCAAGTCTTCGCTTGTTCACCTGGCTTGTCTGAAAATGTCAGTGCAGCAGTACATTACTTCTGCCTGAACTGAACTGTTGCATTTTTAAAGAAGAGACTTCAACTGCAAATCACTGTCAAACAGATACTGGTAAACCTCTTCTGTTTGGTGGGGGTGTTTTATTCTTCACATGCATGACAAAAACGACTGCGGGCTTGTTAATTGTGAAATGTGAACCTCCACACAACTGGCCCAGATTCATGTATTTTACTGTGATATTTCATCAACTGGTGATGAATACCAGATTTTTTTTGCTCAATTTTTCAGCCTTTATCGAAAAATGAGTTAAATTCTCTTTGATTCAGTGCCTCAATTTCATAGTGTTACTGCCACATGTCTGTTTAAATTTACTTTCTAATAAGCGTCTTGTTTGTAGGTGTGTAACATTAGGAAATTGAGTGTTTCTGCACAAAAATAATGAAGAATCTGAAAATTGTAAATGATAAAATCAGATGTCTAGTTATGGACATCGTCTCGTACATAACGCTGTCTGTTTGTCCTTCCTCCAGTAAAAAGATGCTGTGTGACGTCCAGCTGGTAGCCGGGAGCGTCGAAGTGCCAGCTCACAGGGTGGTCTTGGCGTCCTGTAGCCCTTACTTCTGTGCCATGTTCACAGGTACACGCACACTATTTTTGTGCATTGTGTATGATGCTGCACACAGTTGTGTGTATGCTTAGCTGTGTGTGTCTATGTGTGCGCAGGTGATATGAGTGAGAGTAAAGCTTACCAGGTGGAGATCAGAGAGGTGGACGGTCAGACTCTGAGAAAACTGGTCGACTATATTTACACAGCAGAGATCGAGGTCACAGAGGACAACGTCCAGGTGAGAATACTGCATTTCATTCCCATTTCTCCTCTTATGGTGGCTTGTGTGTTCATTTGAAGAATGCTTGTGCTTTAAAATGACTGTTGTATGTCAGCAGCAATAACATACTCACCTTTGCTAATAACGGCTATCCATCTAGCCCTGTAAGCTGGTCGTCTCCTCTGTTTAATGGTTAACAATGGAGAAGTAAACATGGAGCTGCCTGGGGAGCTGCATATTAAAACATCATGTTGTCACACTTTCTTTTTTCACACTTGTTTAACAAGTTAGATAATTATATCAAAGTGGCGCTGCTGCTGCTCCAAGCAAAACGATCGCAGCATTAGTCTGGCTCTTACAAAACATCCTTTGTTTTAAGAAGGAAATTTGTAACTTGTAACTTGCTGCCCTTTTCTTTATCCTGCCCTTTGTTTTTGTTCACCAGTTTAAGCACAAGAAAGAATAACTGCATATTAATCCTGTTTAGGGTGGATAAAGGCTTTTAATTTTTTTAAGCACTGCTGCTAAACTATAAACTAAAAACATATTTTGAACTGTTCTTCTTGGGGAAAGTGCCTCTATTTACCTGTTTTAAGACCTAAATTAATTTTAATAAAAGTGTGTTGCTCACAAAAGCATTTTAATGATGTTATTGTTTTTGTTTATCATCATAAATGTGTTTCAGACATATAGCTGCATAATACCTGAAGAGGATTGTCATTATTTTAAGTCTTTCCCTTTTATCAGGAGGCTCCGATTGGCCGTGTTTGAGGAGCAGATGTTTACTACAGAGGACAAACACAGAGCTTTCTGTGGTTTTTGCTGTGAAAGCACAGCACTGAGGCTTTGGTTTGCTCGGTGGCATTAACCTGTGGTAGCTGCATGGCTTCTCTCACAGCTCAGCTTGATCCAGCTGCAGGCAAGGGGCTTCCTCTGATTATTAGTGCAGGAAGTGTGCATGGAGAGAGGCAGGAAATCCTCCAACTGTTAGCAGCGTGCCTTGCTGATTGGCTCTCAATTTTTGTGTTTGTATGTGTGTGTTTTGACAAAAAAAATTCTGTAAAAAGTTGGATTTTGACTCTTTTTTTTTTCTTGAAGGTCAGTGTTTCTCTGTACTAAAAATGTTTTTGTTTTGCTTGCAGCCGTGTGTGTGTGTGTGTGTGTGTTGGTGTGTCACAGCTGCTGTAAACAGAGTTTCACTGGGCCTGATGCTCTGTTTTAGAAGATGCAAGGCTTCGGGGCAGCTGTGCACAGGAAACAGAGGACACAGTGACAGTACTCATTCAGTGGATGAGTGTGTGTGTGTGTGTGTCTGAAGAAACGGTGAGGTGTTGAGGCAGGCAGACACTGACCTACTTAAACTAATGAGTAGCTTTGTTAGCATCAGTCTCTCAGCAGTACCCTAGATGCTTGTCACAAATGTTGAAATGGACAAAAAGCGGCACCGGTTTTAAAAACAAAGCCGTAGCCAAAAAAATGAGGGCTGGTCTAGAAAAAAGTTTCAAGTGGCCAGGGTGGGTACTGATCGAGCAGTAAGTGTTAGTTGCCAGTTGAATGTGTGCAGACTCTTATTTGGTGTGCTTATTAATCATTGTTCTGCTTGTGCTAACACTTTAGAGAGAGCTAGTATATATTTTTCAGGTATCTTTATGTCACAGTGATGAGTTTAGCATAATATCTGGTGTTCTAACAATGTGTCGGGAGGGAAATACAATCAGAATACAAACAAAAGCTGCAGAACGTGGACTGGAGCCAGATTTTTCAGATAACTCTTTATTTAGGACTCTATTTATATTTTGTTGACTAAAAAGCTCTCTTCTAGTTACCTTTATTTGAGCTGCGATTAACAGGGACTCAGTTTGGGATGCCAAGGAGAGTGAAAGCGCTCTGCTGTAAAGGATAAGGACTTGCTTAAAAGAGAGGCAGATTTACAGTGAAAATGAAGGCTAAGCTTTACAATTTCTCCCTAATTGCTGTAAGTTACAGAGTCTTCTTTAGTGGAAAGAGGTACACATAACTAACTGAAAATGAGTTACTGCACACCCATTTTTACCTACCAAACAGAAGCAGGTTCAACAGGTTTTATATAACAAAATCAATTTCAGGTACTTGAATAATTTTTCCAGTGTTCCTAACTTCAGCAGATAATAGAACATCAATCTCTTTCTTGTAACGGTTTTAAACCTTGCTCATACTGAGGCTGCCGTCTTAGTCCCGGCTCTGAGCTCTGGATAGCTTTAGCTTTTTTAGCCTTTGTTAGCCTCAGTTAAATGTCCGTGTTCAGCAAGGTGAAGGTGATTTTAAGTGTCTGATTAGGTTTGTTGTTTCAAGTGTTTTTGGGGTCATCTCCATGCGGTGTTGTGTCTTCACGCCCAGTGAGAAGCTTTCATGTTAACATGTTAGCTCGTGGCTGTCAGTGTGTATGTGTTGTAATCGGACTGGCTTGTAATCATATGAGGTCGACTCTGGTCAGGACCAAGGACAATGGCTATTGGCTGATTATGGTCCTGGGCTGGAATTTTTTCTTTTTGTTGCTGGTAAAGAAAATAGAAGTATGAGGAATTGCAGAAAATTGTTAAATCCATGATGTTTGTGTTTATAAACTTTAAGTGGCAAGCATAGCTGACATGTTTGTGAGCTCGGACCTTTGGTTTTAGAGGCTCTTGCACCAAGTTGAAAGTCTTGCAGGAAATGGTTTAGTAGCTCCTCATTCAAAGTAGAGATCAAAACCAAATGTGAGTTTCTCTACTTTAAGGAGCTTGGAAAGAAAAGCGTCTGGACTTTTTTAAGTTGCTTGAAGACGTTTCACCTCTCATCCGAGAAGCTTCTTCAGTTCTGTCCAATCCTTAAAGTTAATCCTACTGATAAACGTACTGGGTACCAGTTTGCTTCCTAACCTGAATGATGAGTTGATTGAGTTTGTTTGATTAGCTCACTGAATAACAGACCTACAGTGCTGATGAAGTCTTGAGTTGTTTACACAGGGAATGGCTGTGCAGGTAAACTGCTAACTCAACATTTTGTGACTTTTTTTTTTTTTTAAATATTAGGTACTGTTGCCTGCAGCCAGCCTCCTCCAGCTGATGGATGTGCGTCAGGTTTGTTGCGAATTCCTGCAATCTCAGCTTCATCCCACCAACTGCTTAGGCATCAGAGCCTTTGCTGACCTGCATACATGCACACAGCTTCTCAACCAAGCCCATGCTTACGCTGGTAAGATTTTTTTTTTTTTTTCTTTCCCTATTCACACCACAAATCTCACATCATCTGTCACTTCGTCAGTTGGCTGGTTTATGAGGTGTTTAAAATCTGATACGAGTCTAGGGAATATATTAGGTGTCTTGGACAGCAGAGAGATTATTTTGGGGGGAAAACAAACATGTTTTCATTTGAGCTTTGCTTGCTGGGACAATGTTTAATGTGTGCTGTGGCTAACCGTGGATGTTTGTGTCTCTCAGAGCAGCATTTCACTGATGTGGTGCAGGGCGAGGAGTTTCTGAGCCTTTCTCTGCAGCAGGTGTGCAGCCTAATCTCCAGCGACAAACTCACCGTGTCAACAGAGGAAAAGGTCAGGCGTCACCATAAAGATACATATTTTTATTTATTTAATTTTAAAGATGCTTGAGTGAAAATTAAATCCATAACAGATTTTCACTTCAGTGATCACAAAATCTCTGAAGTAAAGCAGACTTCAGAAAAATGGACAGTAAAGCCAATTAAAATAAGAGTCATCCCACACTTGCTGTGTATGATGGGCTGAATCTGACAGCAGACATATATTCCTGGGGATGGCACATCTGTCTGCAGTTAACCTGTCAAACAGCAAGAGTTTGATGTAACAGCTGTGTGACATGCTGCTGTCAGAGCACTGACAGCAAAGGTTGATTCAAACACAAACACAGGGAGTTGGACGCTGTCACGCTAACCATGAAGCGCCAAACAAACTGCATCAGCAGACACAGTCCGTTACCTCTGATTTACCTGCTACAGCTGTTTTGTGAGTGGATTAAATGAAGTGAGTGGATTAACTTCTTGAGGTCATTTTTGTGTATTGTCTCAATTTGACTTTGTTCTTCCATCATGTGAGTGTTCATGCATCATTGAAACAGGATTCCCCCTCCATTAACCTCTTAGGTGAGAGGAGGAGAACACAAATTACATAGTTTTTATTGCTTTACATACTCCATTGTGCAAAAGTCTTGCATCACCCCTCATTTGGATTCATCACTTCATCAAAACCGTTGCCACTGGTTTTCAGTCCAACTTCTCTTCCTTAAGAATGGCTTCTTAACAGCCACCCTTCCCCTCACACCATTTCTGACGAGGCTTTAACAAACAAATGGCTCAACAAAAGGGCCACTTGGGTTTTTGCTGGATTTTGTCCCATTTCTTAAGGATGTGACTTTCAGATAGTGATTTATTTGCTGGTAGTTCTCAGCTGCCAGTTGCCCATTTTTGCTACTTGACTAGTTTCCTCTAATCTTGGAAGTGCATACTGCCACAATATATTAAGTTTTTACCTAATAGCACTTTAGTATTTACCTTATTGGTGCAAAACCACCATTTTTATGCCCGTCAAGCTGTTATCTTTGGTGTTTTTCATAGATTCAGTTAAAGAAATGGGAACAAATTGTGTTTGCATTTCTGACGGGCTGCTAGTAACGAAGTGTGTAAAGATTCCATTTAACACAGTTTTTTTGTTAAGTTGTCTGTTATGTTTAGACAAACACTGGTGCATCCCTTGATGAGCCTTTTTATGGTTGAATGATTCATCGGCCAGTGTTAAATAAAAAACAATGAAAATGATCGGCTACAAAAACTGGACTGGAAAAGGGTGAAAAAGCAGCCAGTGTCAAAACTTTGAAAGATATTCAGAAAGTCTGGAGAACTGTTGCTTAAGACCGTTTTATATTTTGTTTTAGGAACGGTGGCTCAAAACCTTTGTACAGTACTGGTACTGGTTGTGTTCTAGTTGAAATAAATGGCAGCAGGAGTCTCTGCATTTTTACTGACAGTGCCTGTCTGAGGACATTCAACGTGCTTTTAGCATCTGCCTTGTAAAACATTGCCACTTTTATTTCTGAAACAAGATGTTTTTAATCCTGGAAGATAAGAGTCTGGAAAGGTTTTGAACAATTGTCCTTTTAATCTCAACTACCATCGCTGGTGTCCTTTGTGCACAATGTGGGAGGCACTCAGTCCCCCCTTTGCTCTTGTGGAGCTGCCCTACAGGCTATCAAGAGATAAATGGGACTGAAGTAGCACAATGAATATGAAATGGCAGATAACTTGGGGGGTGTGGCATGAAACTAGTGTCTGCAGCCTCTGTTCTGTTGATTGCTCCTGGGAGCGATCAGTCTTGAAACTTCATAGCGTCTACAAAAGAGGAAAGTCGTTGGGATTATGAGGTGTGTCGTGTATTTATACACTGTTGGTCTCACTGTGTCAGTCTCAGCCTGCACATTTCTAACATCCAGCAGCTTCCAAGAAAAATCAGTCACCATACTTACACACACTTAACGCCATTCAACGAGGGGATGGGATACAATTGGGCTTGTGTCAACAGGTTTTGTTCCCAGTTTTTAACGTTTTGATCCCAAAACTTTTCAAGCTTTCACACCCCCAAAAAATGTGGAGTACTGATGTAGATAAGCACTTGTACAGACAAAGTGGGGCCAAACAAAGTAACTGAGAGTCTCTGTAATAAACTGCTGTGGTCTCTTCTACCTCGGAGCAGTTTCACCATATCCTTCATATTTTTCCTTGTTCTTAGGTGTTCGAGGCAATGATATCGTGGATCAAACATGATAAACCAGCTCGTCTGGAATACATGCCCAAACTAATGGAGCATGTGAGACTTCCACTGCTTTCCAGAGATTACCTGGTACAGGTAAAACGAATTCTGTTTAAACATTATCGGTCTTTGACCAACAGGTGACATGGGTTAATCATGGCTTTCAGTCACCCGTGCCATCAGATATAATTGAATATTCAAAAGAACTCTGCTTTGTCAAACCTAAGACTGCTATCGCTCATTATGTGATCTAATAATCTCCTCTGGCCAACCCACAACTTTGACCATCACACTAGTCTATCAAGCATTTCCTTCATTATGTTGTCCTTGATTTGATTTTTACTGATTTGCTTGTTTAGTTTCTCAATCCGCTTTACATTGGGGGTTTGAGAGCCCCACTGCTGATGTGATATAGAATAAATTCAGCTCATAGCTTTGTTTGCCGTACCTTGATGGCTCGTCCCAATTGGGAATCACTGCTCTACTAAGATATTAGACTAGTTTCTGGCCTTTAGGCTGGATAACAAAGTCAGATCTAGCTACCTCACTCCCACAGCTACAAGTGGTTTTCATCACAGTATGTTAAGAAGAGTTGATGTTGAAATAAACCACTGTTTGTTCATTATTGTGCAGTACATTAGTCATCATGTTTGTGGGCCAGCTTGCCATAATTAGTGTGCCTACATGCAAATATTTCAACAGCACTGATTTTTGCTTAAGTCACACACAAGAAACCGGTTTCCCACGTAATTTTTTTCCCCTCTCCTCCCACCTGTAGTGTTCATGTCTCTGCCACTGTTGTGCAATACATTTTAAACAGGTATTGC
The DNA here is from genome assembly GCF_001858045.2 of Oreochromis niloticus. Taxonomy (NCBI): domain Eukaryota; kingdom Metazoa; phylum Chordata; class Actinopteri; order Cichliformes; family Cichlidae; genus Oreochromis; species Oreochromis niloticus. Next base: position 14,320,924 of record NC_031966.2, on the reverse strand, counting down.
AACAACAGAGGGGCTTGATGAAAAGATGAGTTATTATATTTAGAAATGCCTTCAGAGACTGAAAGGCCTGAGTACTCAAGAAAAATCTACTGTGCATCTTTGTCTTGAATGAAATCTGATCCCTGTTTCAGATTGTAGAGGAAGAAGCTTTGATAAAGAACAACAACACTTGTAAAGATTTCCTCATAGAAGCAATGAAGTATCACCTGTTGCCTGCTGACCAGCGTCACCTCATAAAGACTGATAGGACACGACCACGAACTCCGATCAGCATCCCAAAGGTACACGCAGAAATGTGCCAAAGCTGAAGGTTTCTAACATAAAATACACACATGTGCACTTGTATTTTCTTACTGTGGGTCTGTGTGGACGTGCAGGTGATGATTGTAGTGGGTGGTCAGGCTCCCAAAGCCATCCGCAGCGTGGAGTGTTACGACTTCCAGGAAGATCGTTGGTACCAAGTGGCCGACCTGCCTTCTAGACGCTGCCGGGCAGGTTAGTTCATTACTTGGTGCGTCTAGTGACATCTGTAAACAGTGGGTTGAATAATACTGCTGCATAATGCACTTTTGATGGAAAAATACAAATAATGGCTGCATTTGAATCAGTTTTGGGGACTGCCTGCACTGTTCCCAGGGAATTGTGTACCGTCCAAACCTTATTTCTCACCTCTTATTTCTACATTTGTTTGCGGTGTGTTGGATGCCGTGTAGTATGTTGACAGGAATATATGGTCTTATATACAAGTTTAAAATGTATATTATACAGGATCAATAAGGAATTTACTGATACTACTCATATTACTCATATTTCCTTATTTATCCACTTCTTAAGGTTTACATTTATATTTTTGCAATGCTGGTGGCTTGTGCTGCATTCATGTTCAATGACTGATCTATATACGTGTAAGTCTGTACCAGTCTTGCTTTTTATCCAGATTACTCAAGCCTACATATGGACCAAAACTACTGACTCTGTAGTAGGAGATAAAACAGCCCCCAAAAGCTCTGTAGACTTATTATGGTTTTAGTTCCTGCACTGCAAAAGCATTGAAAAAAGGAGGAACAACCTCCAACAATCAGTAGAACAATGCAGCAGACCAGCTATGGTCTAGTCCTGTATAGGGTATGAATGAGGTTCAACAAGGTTGTAAGAAAGACCATTAAAGATGGAAGGATTCAGGAGAAACTTTGTTTAGATATACTGATCTAAAATAGCCATCAAAGGTTTAAATGTGTCTACTTTAGTCAAGATTCCTCTTAAAAGTACCTAATGTCAGCTGATAATAGTTTAATAAGAATTTACAATTATAATTAGTTTATATTTGATATGTTATTCAGGCTGGTACCATTAAATCCTGAAATTGGTCTGAATGAAACATGCACACAATTTGATTTTCATAAACCAAAATGTCAGAAACACACATTCTCGTTGTTTCTTAAAGCATTTATGGTTTTGGAAACCTGCGTTTAAATTTTACAAACTATGATCTCATCCTCAAATTCTTTGTCTTGTTTCCCAGGTGTGGTTTCCATGGTGGGCCGAGTGTTTGCGGTCGGAGGTTTCAACAGTTCGCTGCGGGAGCGTACGGTGGACGTGTATGACGGCACAAGAGACCAGTGGAGTGCGGTGTCGAGCATGCAGGAGAGACGCAGCACGCTGGGAGCCGCTGTGCTGGGCGATTTACTGTATGCTGTGGGAGGCTTTAATGGAAGCATAGGTACACATAATGCATATAGCTATTAATAGCAGTGGGTTTATACATAATGTGCCTGTTGGTAACACAAATAAACACATTTTTAACTTTAGTAAACTTCAGTCAGAATAGATAAAATTTGTCACATTATTGCAGTTTGAGTTTGAGAGCTATCATACATCCAGTTGCTGCTCACAGAGGGATCTCATTGCACTGCCTTCAATTAATATAAAAATACTGATTATGAACTGTTTATACTGAAGGAAATTAAGGCAATATTTTCATTTTAGAAAAGTTGTTTTTCCTCATCAGGCTTGGTATCATCATGTGACTGTTCTTTCTCCTCATTTGATACATTTGCTTGTAGTGGCACAGCCCTCTTATGCTCTATTAAATCCCATTAAAACACGGGAGGCAGGAGATCCATTTTCTTCTCACAACACATCTACCAGCTGGGTGTAGAACGCTCACAGACTGATGTGATAACACACTCGGTAACCCTTTACCGCAAACCTTTGCTTCCAGTCTTTCCCATTTCTACATCTCTCCCTTCTTTCTTTGCATCTATGTCTCAGGTTTGTCAACAGTCGAGGTTTACAACTATAAAACCAACGAGTGGACGTACGTCGCCTCCATGAACACCAGACGCAGCAGCGTGGGTGTAGGGGTGGTTGATGGTAAGAATGACTTGTGTGTTAACTACCTTGCGTGCCATCAGAATGAAAATCCAAGCTTTAAATATGTATATGTGGTGTTTTTAACCTGTTTGTGTTTATCTGTAGGTAAACTGTACGCAGTAGGGGGTTATGATGGAGCATCACGCCAGTGTCTCAGTACAGTGGAAGAATATGACCCAGTCTCTAATCAGTGGTGCTATGTAGCTGAGATGAGCACACGGCGAAGTGGAGCAGGTACATCCACCCACTGTATCCTGCCTACTGTACATCCACACAGGGAGCAGCATCACAGCTCAACCCTTAGTATTCAGGAAAAGTAGAAATTTTGCACTGGTGGGATCAAAGTGAATCCTCAAGTACTCTGACCATAATGTGTTGTGTAATATCAGTGTTAGAAGCGTCTAATCATCACTATCTATGATGGCGAATTAGCCTTTTTCTACCATTTAACCTGTAGAAACAGCACCCCCTGGTGGACTCTAACTGCTTTTGTAAAAACAATTAAACAAAATCAGAACTTTTTTTTGTTAAAGCTCTTCATTTGTGGTGAATTTGTATTATATTTGGGTTTTGGAGAATTTCACTGTCACAATCTCCTGATATTTATTTATTTTATTTATTTATTTTTGTCCAGGTGTGGGTGTGTTGGGTGGTCAGCTGTATGCAGCAGGAGGCCACGACGGTCCTCTGGTGAGAAAGAGTGTGGAGGTGTACGACCCACAGACCAACACCTGGAGGCTTGTCTGCGACATGAACATGTGTCGACGAAACGCAGGTCAGATTGCGGTCACACGTTCACAGCATCTATCGATCTATTTATCGTACACTCTGGCTGATTAAAGTTTTATGTCTCCCTCTGAAAAGCTGATGACTGCCTGTCTTTTTGATCCTTGAGTTATTTAAATTGTTACTAATAAATAACTATTCAGCTACAAATATTTACAATATTTTTTTTGCATAATGCTCAGATTGGCTTTAAGGAGACGTTTGTTTAATCTACTGGCCTATGTTTTAAACGATATTAGATCTGTAAGAGATGACCAAAAACCTTTATTCTCCTGTATTGCTAATAAAACATACGTAAACGTGATGTATGCTGATTATTTTGTAATTTGGGTCCTTTGATGATAAATGAGGCAAAATTCCCGTGCTGATCCCCCCCCCAGGTGTTTGTGCCATTAACGGGCTGCTGTATGTGATCGGTGGAGATGACGGGTCCTGCAACCTGTCCTCTGTAGAGTTTTACAACCCAGCCACAGACAAGTGGAGCCTCATTCCCACCAACATGAGCAATGGACGAAGTTATGCTGGTAGGTCTCCTTGTAGGCAGTATTTCTACAGTACCGAGAGAAATGAACGTGACAGGCTGAACGCGTACTACCTGTTTGTAAATCTGCTTTTTCTGATTGGTCGTCCCGTTCTCGTTGTTTCAGGAGTCGCAGTGATTGACAAGCTGTTATGACGGCATCGGTTCCACATCGGCGAACTGAAGCTCAGCAAGCAATCAGGAAAGCGGAACAAACACGAGACGCCCTCAGTCCTCAGCTAACACAATCAGAAATGATCTCAATCGCTCTCTTTTTTTTTAAGGGGGGGTACATCTGTTTTGTTTTTGTTTTTTTTTCTTGTCATTTCAATTCAAGCTGTGTCAGATCCTGTTTGAGGGCAGTGTTGCACTGGATAAGAAGCAGCAGCCACAGGAGAGTGGGCTTTTTCAAATGCTAAGCACATAACCAGCAGCTGTATCAGCTGTAATAAGACTCACAGGAAGGAAGTGATCCTAGTGGACCAAATGGAGACGTGCTGGTTTTTTTTGGAGAATTTCCTGGAGAATTAAAGCTTCGAAACATCAGCTGAGGAAGGAAAAAAAACTTGACTCGATGGACTGCACAAAGGTTTCAGACTGCTCACAACATCATTGAGGCAATAATCTCAACACTCCAACGCTGGCCTGGGATTGGCTGCTGCAGGAACATCATTCACAAGATTATTGTAATCTGAGTGAGCAGTTGAGACCTTTCTTCTTCTTTTTTTTCTCTTTTTTTTTAAATTATAGGACTCACCCAGCAACTCTGCTCAACTTATCCTGAGGAGTTGAGCTGATTCGCCTCCAGGAATCCTGGACCTAGAGAGCTGCACAGATGGTGTAAAGAATGTATAAAATATGCAAATTAAGAGTGATATTTAATATTTTAGGGGCTCTGACCTAGGCCGGTTGATGGGACTTTGATGCTGTTGTCAACACACTACTGAAGCACTGATCACTTGCACTGACTGACGCAGAGCGGCGGAGCGGACACACCGACCTCTCTCTGACTGACCAACGAACTTGATTGCTGACCTGCTGTCAGACAGACGGCCGCTCAGCTGTTTCTGTTTCTGATCACACTCACAGGAGCTTTTACATTCACTTCTTAAAGGCCAATAATTGTAAAAAAAACAAAAATGGTGCCAGTTTGAATCATAATCCAAAAAATGCTGGAGATGTTTTTACCGCTTAAGTAAATTAAGAATCGAGCGTGTCAAAATGCACTGTAGTAATTCAGCTGTAATGTGTAAAACATGCAGATTTAACATTTTATTTATTATTATTATTTTTTTGATTGAATTTTATCACACAGCATTTATCCACATCCAAGTCTTAGCCTGATAATGTCACTTTGTGCCCCCATCTGGATGATGGTGGGTGTCTTTTAGATGTAGATGACTGACTGGTGCCATGGCTTTTGATCTGAAGAGAGTTTTATAAAAAAAAAATGTTTTTATGTAACGTCGACTTTTGTAATTTCTGTTTTTGATTTCCCTAAAATCATGACATAATGGACTAATTTGGTTAACCTTTTAAAGCAGTCTCACAGAGAACTATAAATACTACATAGTTCTTAAAATTTCAGACTTGGAGTGACTTGAATTTGCTCGAGATATATAAAGAGATCACTGTGAATATTCCAGTTTGGGGTAGTGATCTGAAGAGCTAGAGTTCAGCATCAGGACAGCCTTTATACTGAAACTAAAGCACCCAAGAGCCCGCTTTAACCGCTACACTGTGTAGTATCGCAAGTGGCTCGAGCCACGTGGTGCATTTAGGAGTCCATGTCTCCTCAGTGAGGTTAGAGGCTCTTTATTCGTTCATGTCCTCTGCTGTGTTTGAAAGTTTCCTACGTTATAGATGCTCAAAGCTGATTAGGTGAAATGTGTGTATATGTATTATTATTATTATTATTATTTTTCAGGGCACTACTTTAAAGCACAGATTGCACTCTGAGTTTTAGACACTTAAATAAAATGGTTGAAACTTTAGAGAGATGCACTTGGGAGCAATAAGAGGTGATTTCAGAGCCTCCCATCAGCACTTGAACACATCACCAAGTATTTTTGTTTTCTTAGATCTTTTCTTCACCTACAAAAATAAAAGATAAATAAAACCTACCCACACTCACCGGCATCTGTCTCGAGCAAATTTAAGTGTTTTGGGGAATTTTTTGTTGTTGTTGTTGTTAAACAAAGCTATGATAACAATATGCAGTTTCATGTAGATGGCAAATTAAACCCATTTGGTCATGATTATGGTGATTTTATCGAAGCTTCAGGTTATAATGATGTTCTTACAGCAGATGTTATATTTTTTAATATAAACTGTGGATGTTTTGACTGAAACGGCTGCTGTTGTGAGTTTATTAACCGTTCAATGTGTTTATGAAATTAATTAGAGCTAATGTGCAAAAGGAGCTTAAAACTGACTCTGTGTGGAAATTTAAGGATGTTTTGTATGAAGTGGACTTCCTCCCCCCCCCCAGAGCTGAAAGGAGTGAATAACATAAAACAGGAAATCTCCTTCAGCAGAGAGTTTGACTCACGGCACCTGTGTCCATTTTAGTTTGCCTTCTATGGAAAGTAGTAAGCTGCTGGTATCGAGTGAGCAGCTGCACAGTGGTGGTTTTTAATCAGCCCAAATACATAACATTTATTGCCACAGTAGATCATGTCCTGTCTGTCACACCAACCCTCTGCACACCTCCTTCTCTAACAGCTATGAATCTTTTCTGAGAACTTCCTCCTTCCTGGCTCCATGTTTAACATCCTTAGTCCAATATGTCCACGTTCCTTCATCTGCACGTGTCCAAGCATTCCAGCCTTGCATCACTAAGTTTGTCTCCAAACCGCTCAACCTTCTTCTGCTGGCTCCCCCCACCTCTCCAGGCTCTCTACTCTCACAACAGGTCACAGTTGTCATCTACAAAACTCATAGGCCAGGGAGACTCCATGATCCCACCCCAACCTTGAACCCGTCTGTCACTACTCCCGCACCACTCACCACTATCTCATTGTCTTCTTAAATCTCCTGCACCACGCTCTCATATTCTCTGCCACTCCAGGCTTTCTAAGAGCTTCTATTTGCAAACTTATACGCTTTTGTCTAGATCCACAAAGACACTGTGCAACTCCTTCTGGCCTTCTCTATATGTCTCCATCGTTACATCTCTTTGTGCTCTTTGCATGATGCCATGCTGCTGCTTCCTCCTGACAAAGCAGCATATAAAACAAAACCATGATCTATTTTAAGGGAAATTATTTCCTTTTATAAAGAAGCAAACCTTTAAGGAGAATGTTTGGAAAAAAAGACATTCTTAATGCCTTAATTTTTAAAAGATGTGTGTTTTAAAAGCAGTTGAATGAGTTTGGATGAAAAAGAAAAGGGTCCAAATACTCCGTGTGGGCGTGGTCTTGGTTCTGTTGACAGGTGCAACTAGCCTAATTAGCTGCGGTGCCAAATGTAGCAGTTGCTATTAACAGTTAGCCATTGATCTATTTTAATAATAAATCCTTTTTCTTAATTGTATTATCAGGAAACAGGTGTGCCGCAAGAGGAGCCTAGCGGGAGGTGAGTTTGAATTAATTTTCGTCACTGTCATTTGTTTCCCTCTCTACCATGCTTTTAACTTTAAATGATCACACCAGGTGGAATACAGAGAGAGGCTGTATTGTTGCATATTGGAATAAATTAACGGACTTGTTAAGTACTCGTTTTAGTACGTTTGTAAGCCAAACCTGCTAAGCTAGCGCTAATGCCGGTGTTCTGGGAATCCATCCTACCCGTTGTTTCTGCGCATGCGCACAACACGAAATTAAGTGGCAAACCGTCCTGCATTTGTGAATATTAGCTAGAAAGATACTCTGACGGGTAAAATGAAGTGCCAAACCATCCTACCTTTGTGAATGTGACCTACAAGCATACTTTAACAGCTAAAATAAAGTGGCAAATCGTCCTACCTTGTTAATAAGAGCTAGAAAGATACTCTGATGGGTAAAATGAAGTGCCAAACCATCCTACCTTTGTCAATGTGACCTACAAGCATACTTTAACGGGTAAAATTAAGTGGCAAACTGTCCTGGCTTTATGAATATGAGCTATAAGCATACTCTGATGGGCAAAGTTAAGTGGTAAACCGTCATACATACTTAAATTTGTGCTGGAATTACAGAAATGTGCATAAACTACTTACGGTAGGACGGTTTATCAGAACACCTGGTTCAGGACAAACCGGTTAAACTTATATATCACGGCGTTTTTACAATTGGAGGACAATTTAAGCTTAAAAATGTTTAAAATTATATGACATGTCGCTTAATGTTATAACCCAGTTATGTATAAATCAAATATTAATTAAGCAAAGAATTACATTTGTTGATTTGTTGACGTACCTTTGATCATCAAAGGTACATTTTTCAAATAGATGCGAGCTATGGAATCTCATGGACTGTGAAACTTGTTGCGTAATTGCTGTACTTTTAAAATATGTTTTAAAAACAGTAATGGTTGACAGTGTGAGACGTCTCAACTAAATTAAAAAAATCTTATAGAACTGTTATGTTTGACAGTTATGTTATGTAGCTTGGTTAACTAGAAGTTGGAAAAAGGGGAAAAACTTTATGTTTGGGATAGTCTCGAGAAACCCCGTTTTTCAACAACTAGGCTTACAGTCTTTAACATAGTTTAAGTTTGTATAGCATATGTGCTTTCTCAAGCACTTTTCTCGAAAGCACTTACTTCTAGCTTCCACTAGAGGTCACTGATTACTAATCTGTTGTAGTTCACCTAATCAGGTTAAAAGGTTTCAGGTTGGTCAGATTTTTGAGTCATCGGCTCGTTTTACCATGGTGGTCCTTCAGTGATCCTTCTTCCACATCACACTTGGAGACTGGTACCCAATTTCGGGTGGGGGTGATGATCTCTCCCCCTGACTTGGCGTCCTGGCTCCCCCTTGCCGTAGCATGTGCATTGTACCTCGTCAGTCTCTAGCCCAGTGTTGCCAACTTAGCGACTTTGTCGCTATATTTAGCGAGTTTTCAGACCCCCTAGCGACTTTTTTTCTTAAAAAAGTCGCTAAAAAAAGACGTGAAAGCGCGTATCGCTTTTACTCTCAACAAGCAGCAGGTGTTGTAACACAGTCAGTTCTTCTTTTACTCTTTTACTCTTATGCTGTTTTGTGGATCACAAGGTTTAAAACTACTTATAAACACACACACACAAAGTAACTCCACCAGAGTGCCTATTTTGGGTCACTCTTGCCAGTCCAAGCCCGGGTAAAGGAGCAGGGTTGGAATTATGACATTAAAAAAAACAATAATTGCTAAAAGAAATTTAATTTGTAGTTCTAAATAAACTCTAAATGCATTTAGGACGTTTTTTACTCACTTTATGTCTCTTCCACGATGTTATTTCTCTCTCCAACAACATAGGTTACAATTATATTAGCATGACCAATTATGCAAATTGGGTGATGACGTCATTTAGCGACTTCTAGCGACTTTTAGGACAGCCAATAGCGATTTTCCTTACTGAGGAGTTGGCAACACTGCTCTAGCCGTGAGAGCAGTCCCTTCTTCCGAACACTCAGCTACTAGTTGTTTTGCCATCAACTGTGGATGTTGGTTATCGAAGATTCCATAGGTCTAAGGTTATAAGATTCCCTTACTGGATATAGAATCGAACGGGTGGGAATCGAACTTGCAACTCCTGCTCCAAAGGAGCGTGGTCTTACAACTACGCTATCTATCTAGTTAGCTATTTGTCGATATATAGAGCATAGAACTACTTTTATGGGCACTACAGCCTGCAATTGGAGAGCATCACACATAATATTGATGACATTAGAGACAAGTGACATTATGTCTATGCATCTGTTTACGCTATAAATCATATTTGTGTGATAAGATAAATTAAATACTTATAATTACTTAAAGTAATTAAAAAATTAGCATAGATTGATGAAAAATGGCTGCAGAGCTGGTTACATTCTAATTTAACCTAGTACAAAACGAGTCTATAACCTGGATGGGTTTTAATGCTTAAAGTAGTACTGGGTTAAATCAGTCATCTTAAGGATTTGTTTGTTTAAAATGGACATAACAGTTATTTATTATTCAGGGCAAGTTTGCAGGGGACATCCTGGTCCCAGTATATTTCATTTAAAAAATAAAACAGTCGGGAGAAGTGGTGTGGCAAGCTTGTAAATTTTATTTTCATGTGTAAATGTTTGTTACTGACTGTATTTTCTCATTTTTGTCAATGAAGGAACAACTGAAAAAGCATTCACAAAGTAAGAAAACAGTTACAGATACATACGATATATTCATGTGTTAAAACGGCGTCACGTGTAGGTCGACTGGAGGAAACGGGAGGGAGCGTCTTATGCCGCATCCCTCCTGAAATCTCGACTGAAGGAATTTATAGCAAAATCCCATCTCAAGGATGTCCTGAGGTTTTCTTTTTGACTTCAGACTGTTTGTAGTTAAAGGAAAAACATAATTTCTGTATTTTAAACTAACTTCTGGACAACTTTTATTTAAATCACTTTAAATAATCAGTTAGTAAAAATGTGTCTTTCTAATCTCTAAAATATCTCCAGGAGGACCTAGGAGACGTCTTTGAAGATGAGTTTTGCTCTGAATTCCTGGTGTGTGAAACAACCATGCACGTCAGATGGGTAAGTGTGAGATGAAGCATACTGTACACCGACAGAATACATTTACATTTGTGAATTTTACCACTCTGCTACAGGCACAATGAAAAACAAGTCGACAGAAATAAAAGCCCTTCATATATTGACGGTGGATCATTTTTCTTCACTTTTTTGATGACGATAAAAACTGGAATGTTTTCAGATGATACATCTGTCATTGGCTTTTCAATCCCTGCTAGTTTCACAGACTTATTGATACGTTGGATTTCAGCAGTGCCGACGTGACACAGAGGTAAAAACACACTGTCCAACCCCGAAAACATCGTACCTCAAATGTTCACACGGGATCAAACCTACAATGCTTTTTTGTGTTACAGAGACCTCCACACAAACATATTATTGCTGCTTCTTCATGGCACAAATAATGGAAACAATGTGATTTTTTTTTTCATATGATTATGTTCTTGTTTGCCATGCAAGCTCACTACAGTACAGCTTCTATATTAGCTTATATTACACAGAGCAACAAAGTAATTCAGAAAACAGAGCAGGTTCATGTGCGTCTCGCCACACGCAGTGCCAGACTAACGTCTACAGCTGGTTTTACAGTTAGTGAGTACATACAAAAGGATTATTATTGTCGTTACCACACAAAATAATGGTTATGATACTACAAGCAGTTTTCATAATATTAATAATAATAATAATAATAATAAAAAACACATTCTCAGGGCATCACAAATAATAATAAACCAAAGGGGGCCAAAGTTAATGTTTGAAATAATTTAAACATTTCATTGACATTCATTCCTTCGGGTATTTCTTTTTCTTTTTTTTTTTAAATGTACAGTATAATTTCTGTATAGAAGTAGTGCTTCATTTCTAGAAATACAAATGGAAAAAAAATTATAAAACACAAAAGGGCTGCATTCTGTGAATGCTGTGCAAATAACATCTTTTTACATCAAACTTTTTAACTTCAACTGTCCCAACTTATCACACTCCTAATAATCTTCACACAACACAAAAAGTTCACCTCATTCATAGCTTTGAATGCCCACCGACAGACAGACTGCAGCCAACTCTGAACCAGGCGGAGAATTGTACATCAGCTTTGTCCTGTGCGCCTAAAACAAACGAGTAACCATGCAAGTGCAGATCGAAAAAAAACGACAAACAGCTGACTGACGAGGTCGCAGCTTAAAACCAAAATTCAGTGACTGTTGGAAACTTTTGTCCCACATTTTAAAGCACGCTGTGATGCCTCAACTCTTACTGGAAACAATAAAAGAAGAGCTCCAACCAGACTTTGTTCCCCTCACCTGCCCTATTTTGACCTGCCAGCAGGAAATCAAACTGCAGACCGGACAGAGGTCAGAGGCACACCTAAAGACCGTTCACTCGTAAAAATAACCTCAGCTCTCTCAGTATTGAGGACATCATGCTAACATACAAATGATCTGCTCAGCTTCAATCAAATTTCAATTAAAACCTCCAGATTAGTCACGAGACTACTAATGCCCGCTGCCAACATGCTTTTGGATTCTCAGATGAAAAACAACACAGACCTATCTATCACCCGTAATTCCTCAGGAACTACAATGTGGCAAACTGAACAGGAGATCGATGAAAAACAAGGAGCCAAGTCACAGTTTTTCTCAGAGTTCTGCAACAGTCCTTTGCATCACTGATTAAGCTGAGAAGAACTGTTTCCTGTGAGCATCTTCTGTTTAATGAGGCCTTAGGAGCTGTCGAAATTAAGAGCACAAGACAAAGCAGCATTTCTTTTTTTCTTTTTGCAAGATGCACGAAACTAAGCTCAGAGTTCCTCTGCACAGGAGGAAAAAAAAAGGTGCACACATCGCTGTATTCTGAAATGCAAACAAAAAGTAGAAGAAAACGCCTAAGAATAGAAAATAATGAAAAGAATTAATACTTTTGTTGGAATACAACTTGTACAGTGTAACTAATTGCACGTGTACGTCATCTTTTTAAAACAAAGTGGTTTTGAAATCTTGTGGATGAATATTTAAAATCAGTCAGAAGGTGAGGCATCCAGGATGTAAGGATGTTAAATTATTATTATTAAAATGACCACTTTGCAACAAGTGAAAGAGGTTGAAGCACAGTGTGAGACGTTTCAGATGAATTGGAAGTGTGTTGAGTGAAGAGTGTCTAAAATGCCAGTCCTCGAGCTGTCCGATGAGATTCCTCAGAAACACAAAGATCGACAACAGTAAAGTTCTTGAAATCAAAAAGTCAAAATGTTTTTGCCTTTTTCTTCCTGGTCAGAAAACCAGGAGGTGAGAGACGAGTGCAGAGTCTTGAGTCAAATTGGTGAGATGATGATGATGATGATGATGATGATGATACACACAGTGATTAGTTTCTCTTTGTGTCTTTTTTTTTTAACTGCTGTTTGTTTTCAGATGATATGCAGTCAGACTGAGGCAGCGGGAATCAAATGCGGATGATGGAAGCTGCTTTAAGTTTGACCAGCGGCCGTGCTGCATTCACATCAGGGGGAAAAAGTTGTAATAACACACGTTTAACTTTAAAATGCTCAACTAAAACCTAGGTTTCAGATATTTGGCAAAGCACCTCGGTTTGGCCACACATTAGATGACGGCTTTACAGTGAAACTTTTCCAGTGTTTGTCCTCACTCACTTGCAGGCATTTGGCAGATTGGATCACTAACAAGTTTAAAAAAAACATTTGAGATGTCATTCCATTTTTTTAATTTAAGGAAATGACACTTGAAGCCGTCCTAAAATATTCTTCTGTTTGATATGTGGCAGAGTCAGTTATGTGTTTCTCTTTGTGACCTCTGCTTTTTGAATAATTTGGGTGTTTCCGTGCCATTTTCATTTCTGTGAGGCTATTTGTAGCTTAGCTACACCGATATGTCGTATTTACGATTTCGGTGGCACTTTTGATTTTTTTTTTTTTTACTTTTTAATAAAAGCAGTCAGAGCTGACTTAATTTCCCCATGATGTGGCTGCAGGGTACCAATAGGAGGTCATTAGTTGTGTGTTTGACTGTTGGCTGCAGTCTTTGTTAAACTCTCCAGGCGTGATGACAGGCTAGACGTCCTGGGCGTAGCGTTGCTGCAGTGATGACAGCTGATGTGTGCGGGGATAGCGGATATTTGAGGAAGGGGTCTAGATGGATTTGGAGGAATCTTGCTTGCTGATGAGGACCTCCAGCAGGCGGAGTTTGGCCTTGATCCTCTTGTACTCTCTGTACGCCTCCAGCATCGGCACCCGGTCCTCCTTCTGAACATTTCTAAAAGGGGAATCAGAGAAGAAAGAGTTGTGAGGTTTCTGCACTGGTCTGAAATTTCTAATTATTTTTATGTTTTTATTTTTCCCTTAATCAGCTCTCAGTACTTTTGCAGCTTCCACCTAAAACATTGACTTTTTATTAGTTTAATTTCCCTGCTGTTCCCTTCAGTTTGCTGATCGCTTTCAGCCGTGTCGGACCTGTCAAGTTACTGCTGAGACATGGTGAACCCGATCCAGCTGCTCCTTCATTTTAGCCAATTTGTTTTTGGCAGGAATGCAGTGTGTTTATTGCCAAGCAGGTGAAACTTCAATAAGGATATTTTTCTTTACTAAAAACTGATCTTGGAGCAACTTCTGCTCTTTCTAGTCAGTGGATCACTTGTAACTGTACCGACAGTGAGAGGATGTGACATCTTGAACATGTCATGAAGGTAAAATTATTTTGCCTTGCTATATGGTCCTCACAACCCGCCTGGCTTTCATTTTCACAGCTTGGTCAAATTACCTGCCACACAGGCTGTGAGACTATTTTTGCTGATCTATCCAGACAGACAAAGCTCTAACACAAAGACTTGCCTGTCAGAAGGTGTGGTATTTATTTTTTCACAATAGAGAAGCTGTGAGAGACCAGAAAAGTGCTGCATGGAATACAGAAAAGGGAGTCTGTCACAAATAAATGTATACATCCTACATAAAGGTTGTCCTGATTCGCTGAATAAACAATGTCTGCTGAGTTTAAAAAGACAAGGCTGAAATCACTGAACATATGTGATGTAGCTGGACTTCATTCCTTAAATAAACGTGCATGTGTGGGTGCACGTGTCCCACCTACCTTCCATTATGCTGATAGAAATCTTCTTCAAACTCTCTGATGGTCTTCCTCAGTTTCTTCTTCTCTGCTCTGGCCTTCCACAGCTGTTCCAGCAGCTCTGGCCTGGAGGATGATGGGATAGAAGAGGATGCTGTAACCACATGTAACACTACAGTGGTGTGGAGACATCAGATAGCTTTATTCTCAGCAACATTTGCTCTCTTTAACACTAATAATCACTTAGCTTATAAACCAGAAATTAAAACTTGAATTCAGAGAGAGAAGGTGATCAGTGTGAGCAGGAAGTGAACTAAACAGGAGTCACAACCTATAAGAAACACATCACACTTGGACTTAGGAACCTGAGCTGATCAGAGGTGTGAGTGTATGTATGTTAATGCCAGGCATTATCCTGTGACACGTTAAACAGATTACACCTCAGCTGCTGAAACCTGCGTGAAAACTGTGTCACACTTCCTGCTTGTATCTGCACAGTCAGCAAAGCAGAAGAATATGTGAACTACATTTCCTCTCCAGGGTTTACTAAATGAACACAGCAGGCTACACTTTTCCTGTCTTTGAGATTAATGCAGAGGCTCAGTGAACTTGGAGCTACACTGAGAGGAACAACTGCAGACCTTTACATTTGCAACAAATATATATTCAAATTCACAATATCACCCAAATTCAGTATTTCTAAAATGATAAGTAGCTGAGCAAAATTTCAGCTTAACAACACATCAGTTTTTAGGCCCTAATGTTGCATGAATGCTTGTATCTATGAATGCGTCTGTGTGTGTTTTGTTCTCACATGGATGAGGCGTTCGAGCTGGACAGACGCAGGTCGAGCGCCAGCCTCCCCGACCCCTCCTCCATCTTGTCTCTCATTGAACAGTCGCTCTGTCTGTCAGACTGGTTCTGGCTGCTCACGGGCCCGTCACTCGAGGTCATTGGATCGATGGCCATGATAACCTCGGGGCTCTGCATCTCACCACCGCTGCTCTCTCCCTCTTCCTCCTCCTCCTCCTCTTCTTCTTCCTCCTCATCCCTCTCCTCTTCTCCTCCACCTTTCTGCTCTTGCTCCTCCTCCTCTTCCTCTTTAATTTCCTCCCAAAAGTGAGCAGTTTCACCCTCAATGATTGGCTGCAGGATTTTACTCCGCCTCTTACTAGATGGAGATACCTAGAGGAGGGAAAGGAAGGTTGATGCAGTTGATCCGTTCTTAGCTGCTGCAGGAGTGCTGCTAACTTTGTGTCTCTGGTGGAGATTGTGAACTTACTGCAACAGGTGTAATGCTGACTCTGGTGAGCATCTGTTTGACCAGCCTGTAGCGGTCGTACAGAGGTTTCACGACCAGCCGCTCCTCTCTGGTCACCTAGAAGGACAGGAGAAGCGACAGAGCTGGTTAGAACAGGGTTCTTTTTTTGCTTTTTAAGGCAAAGACAAATCTTTGCAGAATTAAGGTTTTTGGACGTACCGGTCGACCGTGCAGCCCTTCGTAGTGCAGCAGATTCTTCTGCAGGACAGTCTTCTCACAGGTTAATTGTTCTTTTGTCATCTTCTACAGAGATGCACAGACATTTAACACTCAATAGTGTCTTTCCTGGTTTTAACATTACTAGTCATCAAATGTGAGGAAGGAAAAAAAAAGATTGACTAGTTTAAAATACAGAGATGCAGAAATAATGTAGGTGTGTAGTTAAAGACATATAAGAATTTTGTGCTGAAATGTAGGGCCCCGTGTATAATGTTGTGCTCACAATCAGAGCACAGGCTAGCGTCCACATGCCGAGGTGAGGTGACGTGTCACGCGCTTGTGGGTCAGTTTATTCTGAAACAGCTTTCATACATTTGCTAATTTTCTACATCAAAGTGCTGCAGAATCTTTTGCGTAGTCACTGCTTACTTTCTGTCTTGCTTGTTTACTTGCTTGTAACTTCCTGTCGCAGTGCATCCGTCTGTTAGAGCCCTGTTAGTGGCTGATGGCTTTGCAACACCTCTGAACCAGCAGGTAACCGCCATTGTATGTTAATAAAAAAGTAATACATTTAACTAACTAGTATTTAAACTGGTGTTTCACAGTGACAGGAGAAGTTCACAATCAAAACTATTTAAATTACCCTTAAAGTTATAGTCAAACAATATACTAGCAGTTTGTAAATTGTAGTCAATATAAATTTTGTGCATATCCATCAAAAATATTTCTTCTCCTCTTCCTGTAGAACTTAAAAACATGAATTGAAATGTAAAAATAAAGTTTGTTTTCAATAAAACTGGACATGTTTAGTTCTGCTAGGTATGTAAACCTACACCAGACCTTTCCATTGGTGTTCGGTTGCTAATAGTGATATTACTGGCTGTGTGTCTGGATGCCAACTTTGTATCTGCCATTCTGAAGTTTATTTCACATCCTACATATTCCATTATTTTCACATCCTGCTCAGGTGAAGGAGCCAGGGGGGTGAGAGAAAACTGTCCTCTAGACCTCTGAATTGTATTTTCTAAACACCCATATTTGTTTAGCTTTATCAGATCTGAAGGATTTCATAAACCCCAAAAAACTCTATAGGTTATATTCTGTTCTTTTTCCCCATCTTGACAACTATATATTTGATTCACATCCTTTTTATTTGGCATGTCGCTGGAGCCCTGAATAAGTGCAGTGCTCTGCTGGAAAATATCTGGTCCTTACCTTGATATCATCAGGCCAGCCGTCCTCCTCCCTCTTCTCTTTGACTCTGCATTGGATGAGCTCCAGTGTTTCCTCCCTTGTAGGCCGCGGGCCTTTGAGCTCCCCCGCTGCGTCATGAGCACTGTGATCCAGTGTGGATCCAAAGCTCTTGGGCAAGGTGTTACTCCGGGGCCGAGTCTGAGGGCCGAGCTCGGTCTCTGCACGGTGTTTGGCATCTGGGGAAGGATGAACACATGAGGTTGAGGAGAGAGGAAAGAAATAAGGGCAGGGATAGAGAGAGAGGGAGAGAAGTAGAAAACAGAGAAAGTCAGTTAAGGCATGCAGGAATTTATCTGTCCTGATTATAATTAACCCATCAGAAATAAGGAGAAAGAAGACAGTGTGACAACTCACAAACACACCACCACACAAAATAAAAAGCCAAAGACAGAGAGCAAACTTTTTCCAGACTATTTTTTGTAACACTGCCAGACAGTAAAATCACTAAATTCAAAAGCCCCCGATGGCTGTAAAGGTGAAACACTTCTGGACCTTCAGTACCGAAGCATTTTTTTTAAAAGAACTGATACCAGCAGTTAGACATGTTTTTTTGCAGTTTGCCAACATTTTTTAACATGTCAGAGACCCAAAATGTCTGGCAAAAAAGAGAGCTTGTTTTGTATTTTGAAATCAGAACCATAAATACGTAATTTCATCATGATGCTTCACACTTCTCACCATCTCTCCATTAATTATCCCATGCCAACAAGCTGTTTCAGCAGACACCGAAACAAGGAAGCAAGATGCTCTCACAAAGCCGCCTCGCTGTGACTGTCAGTAGTGTTTGAGATGTCTACTTACTGAGGGGTTTGTACTTACTGAGGTGAAACGGTCTAGAGCTGAGTAGGCCTGAGTAGGGGTGGAGCGGGGGGGTGAGTATGTGATGGGGAGGTGAGCAGATAGAGGAGGAGGAGGAGGAGGAAGGGGAGGAGGGAGCATGGTGGCATCTGTGTGAATGGATCAAAGCCTGGTGCCTCAACGTGCTTCTGGGCAAAAGGTGGTGCTGGCGTCCTGGTTGGCCGATCAGTCAATCAATCAATCAATGAGTCGTTGGGCAGTAGGAGGAGGAAGGAGGAAAGTGAAGAGCGGATGCTCACATTATTGATTTCAGTTTTGATTTGAAACAGTGACAAATGTTTTGGCCGCTGTGTTACTCCATAAAGGAGAGCCGGCACCTCACAAGAAGGAGGTGGACGGGCGTCCTGCGGGGTTCGTTCAGTGTGGTGAAACATCGGGAGGAGAAACATCCGCCGGCAGAAAAGAATTTCTATACATTTTATATTTTAATATCTGATTTTTGACATGCTGACTGGCAGCCAAACCAAAAGCTTCTGCAACCACAGTTTGGGATTTCTGACCATATATTTTCAAATACTTGCTTTATGGTGTTTTCCGCTGCTTCACCTGACTGAACTCACCCTGCAGGTAATGAATGTGGGTTCACAAGGACGCACCAGCACACTGTAGGGTGGGAGCCACGCATGTGAGAGCCACGTTGACCCTGAGCACGTGCATATATGTCTGTGTATGTCTGTCAGACCAGCATACATGCCATGTTGTCACAAAAGGTCAAAGGTTGGAAGTGGGGTCAAAATGTCCAGCACAGAACAGGATGGCATACAGACACTCTAACCCCGTCAAGCACACATGAATGCATGCCGACAGCAAAAAGTAGTTGTACCTTTAATCTGCCTGCGGATCTTGGTCAAGTCAGTCATCCATTTGAGGACCTTGGGGTTAGCTGCCTTGTCTGCATGAGAAGGCTGCAGAGAGAAGAGGGGGGACACACAGAGACCAAGAGTTGGCATTTCACAGAAAACATCAACAACAGCCAAGACAAAAATACAAAATTACATTTTCAGGATGTGTGAGAGTGTAAGCAATTAAACAATGTGTTGGTATTTCTGATGCAGAGAAAGGGAGAAGGCAGAGGAAGATGACTGTTTGCTATAACAGCCTGAAAAAGCAATAATTGACTGGCTCCTGCAGTTTTTTTCTTCTTCTTCTTTTTTTATTATTACCTAAAAAAAACATTAAAGTTCTGATTTTACCTTGTAGTTTCTCTCCTTCTCAAACTGCTCTTCAAACTGTTTGATTTTCTTCTTCAGATGCTGAAGCTTTTTGGTGAGCTGGTGCATCACCGAATCTCCTCCTCTCATCGCCTCTTTGGAACCAAATGATGCTCGCCTGGGCCTGAGGAAGCACAGGTATAAATAGTAAATGGACTGGTACTTGATGGCGCTTTTTGACTCCAGCTCAGCCCTTAAAGGGCTTTTTACTACAAGCCACTTTCACACACACATTCATACATAAGCACCTTTTAACTTTCACAAACACACGCACACAGTGACCAATCCATCGGGGGTAATTTGGGGTTCTTGCCCAGCGACACTTCAACATGTGGACTGCATGAGCAGAGCTACCTTCTGATTGGTAGACAACATGTTCAACTCTAGCCCCTGAGCCACAGCGACCCCCCCAGCATGACAGAACTACCAAAAAAAAAGCTAAAAAAGAAAAGGAAAAAAAGAAAAACAACCCAAAAAAACCCCTTCAAGTCTCAGACCAAAGATAATGCTTTGTGGTGTCATTATAAACATTAAACCCTCCCAAAAAAACAGTCTTACAGTGAATAAGCTACACATCATACCTATGTACTTTGGTGGGTGAAGTGGCATCCAGATCCTGCTGGAGGAATCTCTGGGCACCGTGCACACCAAAATCGAGAAAGCGTCGTGCCAGCAGGTGAGGGTGGGAGCGGGAAGAGGAAGGGGAGTCATTCTGCCCTCCCTCTCCCTGTTCCTCTTCACCACCCTCCTCCAGGGGGAGCAGAGGGAGAGGAACCATGCGACCGGCCAACGGGGAGAGCTGTGCCTCTCCGCTCTCGTTGTCATCCTGCCAGGATTTAAAAGCTGGGACGGGGTCTGGAGAAGAAGGAAAGAAATAAAGAGAGAAGTCAAGCCAAGTAAAAAGAGGACAAGGAAGGGAGAGGCCAGATGATTAATCCCTCTCTAACAAGTGCATGAGAGAGAGAGAGAGAGGGGTGTTATACATATCATGATGGACGGATATGTACAGCAACAACTTTATTTATTTTTTTACTTCCATACCTGCTGACTCACTCTAAGCCTGATTACCGGTGTATTTACTGTCAGTGCTATGCTGCCAAGTTGAGTCGAGGAGGAAGAGAGAGTGTAGGAGGGGTCGTGACCAATAAGAGCAGCAGAATCAGAGTGTAAAGTAAAAAAATAAGAGGGAAGAGTGAAGAAAGAAAAAACAAGTCCGCCTGCTATCTCATGAAATCTGATGGAAGGAAGAATGTTACAGGGAGGGATTTATCACGATCAGCGTCACCACACGCACATTTGAAAAGCCGAGACTATTTTAATTATATTTTAATATAGTTTCTTTTATTGTTGTCACCTGTGACCACCATTAAAAACAATAACAAGGACGGGTGAAAGGAGGGAGGGGTAGACTGGTGAATGGGCGCTTATGAAATTACTTACCTTGGCCTTCCTTTTGCAGATGCATCAATGAGAAGTCGATGGGAGGGAGGTGGAGATGGGAGGGGGGTGACGCTGTTTGGATGGACGGAGGAGAAGTAGAAGAACGAGGAGGAAGAGGGACAGGGAGAGAGATAGCACAGAAGAGGAGCAGTGAGGTCATTCATAACTTCACTCACCAGCATTCATCCAATGTGTGTTGTGTTTAATTGCAAACAAATGCCACCAACGTCAGTTTTTCATCACTTATATGAGATAATTTATCAAACTGAGCAGGTTTGAATTCAGATCTCAGCGACGTATTTAAGCTTAGAGTAAAAATATTCCATAATTTTTATATTTAAGGAAGAGTAATTCATACAACAATCTAAATGAAATGAAATGTTCCCATTATGTCACTTTTATTAGATAAAAATAAATTAATTTAAAGTTTTAAAGGTCTGTCCCTCTGCATAACTTCTATTTCACCAATACCACTTTAATTTTCTGTGAATATTTATGCTGCACCGAGCAAGCTGGAATTCCCAGGATATGATGGAACTCACCTTCCCATTGGTTGTCGGGAAAAAGCTGGAGGTGGGAGGAGTCTGGTTGGCATGGTGACAGGTGGTTCCAGTTGGGCTCGCTGGTGTTGGCGTTGTGATCACAGCAACATGAACTGGAGTCCTGGAGGAATTAAAAAAAAAAATCAATAAGAGATGGAAGAAATAAGGAAAATGGACCAAATAACTGAAGTTAAGTTGGCAAGTGTGTTTTTCAGACCAGCACCTTTGTAACCAATTTCACCTAGCAACTTCCCGCAACCACTTGCCAACAAATCAGGGAATAAACATTTTCCCCCAGCATGTGGTGGTTTCCATGGGGTCACTGACTGCTCTGTAGGCCGGTGTAATTAAGGCCTTAACAGATACTTAAAAGCTTTACTGTGAAGGTCAAACCCAACGGATGACATAAACAATGGCTATAGCCATTGTTTATATACAGTCTATGAAAGGTGTACATTTCCACATCCTGTCACTTACACAGCTTATGGTGACAGTGTGCTCCATCGTCACAAGAGGCTGATTGTCCTGCCTGAAAATGAAGATTAGAAACAAAAATAAAATTAGATAAACACTCAAAATTAAACCATAAAGGAGATAAACACATTAACACTCCACGAGGGGATGTACGTTTTCAGTACTCTTTGGTCCAAGAACAAGAAGTACTAATATGTTACCGCTGTACAGACTCATCTGGATAAATGTACTTTCCAATCATACCACTGTCACCATATTTAGTCTTCCTGAAACCTTGCCTGGATAACAGCTGACGAAGAGTCACACCACAGTCACACAACGAAATAAATCTTTCCGCTGCATGAATAATTCGACGATGAAAAAACTCACACAAAGCTGTAACCAAAATCAGTGCTTTGTGTAGTCAGTATTTTGCCCCTCTTGTTATCTTTTGCCTGTTTTAAATAAATAGGTGTGAAACAGCATTTGTCAGTTTTAACACTGCATGCCACATTGATGGTGGTGTACTCACTACAGCTGTTAACAACAAGCTGGGGGTGTAATATCATCATACGACATGTGAAACTACACACACAAGAAGGAGCATAAGTGAATAAGTGTTGGGATTGAGAGAGACTGGGATAAAGATGCATTTCAGATGCAGCATAAAATGTGAGCTCTGGTTGAAACAGCGTGTCAAAGCAATTTGCAGCAGGCAAGTGGCTGATCAGCACAGCAACACTGCTGCCTCTCGTTTGCTTTGTATCGAAACTGAACTCTGAGGGTAAATCCAGGCAGCTGGTGTTTGTGAAGTAAACAGCTCACCTGGCAGTGTTTAAGTTGTTCTTTGCATCTGTGACAGACTCTGCATCCAGGTCCATTCCTGAGCTCTCCTCCAGGGTGGGGACAGAGTCCAGTGAATTCTGGGGAAAAAAATACAAGACAGCAAGATTTTTTGTTTAACTTAAACAGGAATAAGCAGAGCAAGAGACAGGAATGGGCAAGAACACAAACTGAGTTACACACTGGAGTCTAACATAAATAAGTAAAACACTAATGATCCAGAATACAGTGAGATAATCATACATGCATTAAATAAAGCTCTTTCACCTTAAATAGTTAATAATTTAAGGCTCCTTAATGCCAAAATTAGAGGTTAAGTGCCTCTGCTCATCGTCAACAACTCTGTAAACCTTGAAAAAGTTACTGGAGTTCTTGAAGTTTGTGAGGCTTTTCAGTCCTGAAAACAAAAGGTGGAGAGTTCCACGTATTTAACATGGGGGTTGTTCTCTTTGGAGGTGGTTTGGAGAGTGGCTGACCCACTATTAATCATGTGCTTTAATCACGTCATGGGCATTATCACGAGCCAAGGTGGGAAAAAAGGTGTGGCTTAATACCATCACAGAAGTTAAGGGTGAAACTACTGTGAAACCTTGCCCCACCCTATCATGTGACCTGCTGACTCACATTTGAGGTAAGTTGTGAGTGAGATTTGAAAAACCTGGGAAGGGTTCTCAAAACTCTATTGAAGGTTGGCTTTTGGCTCAGCTAAACACGTTTTTTAGGGTTTTCCACTAGCTGGTAATAACGGGTACCAGGTACTTCTTTAGTACCTACTCAGCTGGGCTTCTGAGCGGTCTGAGGCGATCCGAAAATGTGACATTAACAGACCGCATGGCACCGATTGGCTAGTCAGTGGCATCACTTGTTGAGTCATGAGAGTGACATGCATTTTTGTGTCAGAAACAAAAGACGTCACAGGACGTTGCTATAACAACCTCATGCACATAAGTTGGTACTCAATTGTAATGGAAAACGACTGAAACCAAATAGAGTCAAGTCAAGCTGAGTAGGCACTACAGGAAAAGAGCTGAAAAGCTACCATCTCTGTTCATAGATTTTTTTCCATTTAGTCCTCTTTCAAGCCATCTGTCTTTTCAGTCCAGAATGTGAACATTAGCATTGTTGAAAAAGAGTTTGGGAGTTTTGGATGAGAATGAAATGTCTTCGCAAGCTTGAAGACGTCCAGATGCCTTCTTTTTCCCCCTCAAGTTCCTAAGTCTAGCATCACCTGAATGACTGAGAACCTATACAGACAACTCTGTAAGAGCACAAAAGTCCTCATCATAACTTTGGAATGAATGAACCATAGAGAAGACATTTCAAAGTGTGTATATTATGTGGACATACACATATTGAACTTATTGTTAATAGCACATGGCACAACTATACAACTTTTTAAACATAAAGCCAGTGTAAATACATGCATGCATGTCTGTGATGATGTAGTACAGTGGAGCAGCTGTCATTCTTTGGCTCTTGGCTGATCTATTTAAGGACTTGGATCAAGATCATTGTTTCAGTGACAGCTTCTCCTCCAGCCGTGGGTCTCATCTCCCTGCCTACCATGTTGTCTCCTCCTCACCTCTCCATCTGGAAGCTAAAATGGTTCTTGGGATAAAAGCCAGTAAGGCTGAATGGGGGGCACTAGTTACGGAGTTTTGATTTCCAATGAGACAGCTTCACTAAAAATGTATGTGATGTGCACAGGAATACAAAGATGTGCCTAAAACTAAATATTGAAAATAAAGAGAAACATTACTACCCTTCAGAATACTTACGTGAAATGCACAGAGACACACTTAAATTTGAAACATTTCCTGTATGTGTTAAACAGATAATGCATCTCAAAGCATCATTATCTGAACAATAATTTTATCAGTTCTTATCTATTCTTACCAAAATGTGAAGAAAGCAAGGTCAAGAATTTGCAAAGCCCTTGAAAGTAGCTCCTTGTTTTATAATATAGCATTCTGGCGTGTGATAGGTATAAAAAGTGGGAAATGTGTTCGCCAAACCTTGAGAAAGAAACTACTCGGCACTTTTTCCAAGTACAAAATGACCTTATTAACATTTAGTTATGACTAAATGTGTCTGCGTGTTTGTATTTGTTAAACAACCCTCTTGTTTCTCGCTTTCCCAGTAAATTTCCAGCTATTGCAGCAATCAGAGCAGAACAAAGATGGGACTGTGCTGATAATATCAAACAGATTTTGCCTTGGAATGAAGCGACACACTGAGATGGGAAGGAGGTTAGCTATGGCAAGCATGCTCTGAGCCCACACAGCAGCTTGCTACGATTTTCTTTTGTGTCTTATCATCTGATGTCACTTTCTGTTTGAGCACAGGGGAGCTGCTGTTCTGCCAATGTTACAGTAACAGGCAGCGTGAGCAACTAAAATAAAGATTCCCTTTCTGGTTATCACGTCATGACGTCCCCCCACTGACCTGCGCTTCTCGCTGATTTTGTTGGATGTGCTGCTCAGGCTGTGTGAGTGGGGTCTCCCCTTCTGTGTCGCAGGGACTGTCTTCAGGGTCAGTTTGTTGCTCCTTGTCTCCATCACAGCCCTGGTCTGCAGGCTCACTGGGACTCTCCCTAACATATCACAATGGAAAGATTAATAAAGCAATGCAATTACCCACATTTAAATATAAATTCATAACTTGTCTCCAGGGGAATGCTATGCAAAGTAGCATAATGCTAAAGTAACCTACAGTACAACTGCTTTAAACGTGTTTATCTGTAACGCGAACCATCTGGCTGGCTTTGTGCCTTTGTACACGAGATTTGCTATCTCGGATATGCTTCTTTAGAGTCATCTGATGCCACTTTAAAACCGCGAGCAATCATGTTTGTACCAACAGGTGCAACTACAAAGTGCAACAGACATTTAATTCATGCGTGCATAGAACTAATCTTTGTGGTTTCAGGTCTGCATGTGTTGCACTCTCACCCCTGGCTGTCGTAGCTGCTGAGGTCTTGGTCGATGGAGTTTTTCAGATCAAAGAAGTGCTGCTCCACTGCAGCCCTGATGGTCCGCTGAATAATACTGGGAAACAAAGCAGAAATACAAGTTAAAATGATGTTTAACACTAACCACTGGCCAAAGAGTTTAGACTACCTTTAAAGAGGATAAGCTGAGTTTCAAAGGTTTACATAACTAATTTGCATGAGATCCAGTGACCATGTTTTTTCCTGTTTATTCAGTGCAACAACTCCACAGAAAAACAAAAATCGATAAACTGAAAATAAAAATATCCACCTGAAGTATCCACATTAAACGAGCCACAGCAATAATCCAAACACCCAAGATGCTGGGCATGTTTCTCTGACTTATATCGAGTAGAGAAAAAGTCTGTGACGTCAATAACTGTTTTGATAACCAAAACGAAAATACTTCAGCCATGTTGCAAATAGTCAAAGCTGGAGACTGATAAGTTCCATCTGTCATCCACCTGACAGAAACATGCACACTATTTAGGCTTGTGTATGTATTTTTGTCTGAACTGCACTACAACACGATATATCAAAAACCTACAAAGATAAAAACTGATTTGCAGATTGTAACAACTACCCAACACTATAGCACTACCATTACTATTTTTTTAATCCTTCAATTAAGCATGTTTTTTTTTTTTAAGTGATTAGTATACATGCTTTAAAAACGCTCTCATAATGCCTAAAACTGTTGCCATCAACATGACATCCTTAGTTCAGTTATACTGACGAGGTTAGAGGGCTGTTTTTCCAGATTTAATTAAGATGTTTGTTTTTAGCACTACCTCTGTGTCTGGAACCTCTGCTGATCAATTAACAGATAAATGGCACATTTATATGTTCATCTTTGTTGAAAGACAAGAAAATATATAGTAATTAGGTACATATAAGAGACATTTAGTGAAGTTTAACAGTGAATAATATTCATCATTTTCACTCAGTGCTTTCTTTCCCCTTCTGAGCTATTTAACAAGTCCTTATTAAGCCAATGGTGCGGCCCCGGTCTAAAAGGATTAATATGGAGCCAGGGAGAAGAGAGGAGAGGATGTTAGAGCCTATAAAAGGTAACATCAGCAGTCACACGCTGACCTTTTCTGCACCGACATGCAGCGCCTGATCCACAGGCTCTACTGAGATTCCATCTATCTGGCTTCAATTACTGGACCATGTTTGTTTGATCATAATGTATTCCTCCCTCATTTACTCTGGCTTCATGCAGTCTGTGAGTTTTGTCACTGTTCCAGCTTAGACAGCGGCAGAGTCTAAGTTGAATGGGAAAAGACCCAACTCCCCCATACCAACTGTTCACTCACTTCATCTGCTTTCATCACGTCTTATTCCAACTTTTCCTCTATTTTTTATATTTCTATCATATAACTTCTACTCCTTAAGCTGATCCTCAAAGTAAATGTCCAGACAGTGACAGCAAGTTGTCTCAGGTACTGTAGATACGCATGAATTTAACACATCGAGTACTTGATGCTTGAAAAATAGCTGTAGGGGATTTTCTGCTATGTCCATTTAAGGCAGAAACTCAAAGCTACTGAGCTGAGGTAAATGAAATGTAGGTGTCAATATATGAACACACACACTCAAACTTCCCCTCCACCTCCAGGAAGCTCTACAATAATAACTACACTGCACATCACACACAAACAGCCACTTCCAGAAATAAACACATAAGCAGTAAAAGATGATGCACTTGCACTCTTTCCTACTTACATAGACACAGAAAGAAGCACTTACACTCACACATCGTCCAAATTTTTACCTCCCAACAGAGAAGAGGCCTTTCAAACACATCCTGGTAACCATTAATGCAGCCAAAGCCTTGCATTTATAACGCACTGCTGGAAACGCGCTCGAGTGACTCCTCACAACTCACTAGATCTCAGAGGGAAACTCGGTGGGACCTGCAGGTTCCCTCTTTTTAAATTTAAGGGAAACTTTTTTATTGGCATGTGCGTTATAAAAATAGATTAAACTGCTTTTTTAAAATCTCCACAGCAAAAAACTGTTTCCCCATCTCCATCATCATGTCTCTTCTTCTTTTTTTTTAAAACCATCTTTACTATTTTCTGTTAAATTGGTGGGCAGCTGAACATGTGACAATTTAAACTCCTTTGACTGCTGATTGTAGTGAATTCCAGCTTTATGTTTAATTCCTCATTATGTAAGTCTTGAAATAAGTAAACCCACATTAAAGCGCTGCACAAAGAGAAATAATCGTATTCTGCTTCCATGCTGAGCAGCGTCGAAGAGGAGGCGTGACAGTCATGTGATTGCAGAGTTCGTGTCCTTGAGACCGTCAGAGTGCCATGCCATGCAAAATGCTTTACTTTAGCTTCCTAATCAAAACACAAGGCCGGCTCTCCTCCTTCCTGCTCGTCTCTTCCTCTAAACCTTGTACATTTTTTAAACTCACTTGTCTCAGCATTGGCTGCACATCAATCTCGATTTCTATTATTTTATTCGCCTCTTGAGAAAATGCTATTTGACTGCCTCATCACGCTTAACATATAATATGGCTCTGTCTTTCTCTTATTGATTATTTGCAGTTTCATTAATATTATATTCTAACATGAAATGCCTTTGTGGGATATAATATTAAGAATTATTGAGTACGTATTTTATTACAGCTTATGATGTTTATGGTAAGTTGTTGTGAATGCTGTAATGCGTACGTGAGCGTGAGTTTATGTCATGTATGCCCTTGTGAGTGTGTGTGTGAATATGTGGAGACTTACTCAGCAGAGTCAGCAGGCAGGATGGATATAGGGGAGAGGTGGGAGCTGTAGAGCCAGAGAGAGGAAAAGGACAACAAGGTTAGAACATCACGCACTCCTCGACTCCTGTCCCACACTGACCTTGGAGGAGGTGGGCGTCGAGCCGCAAGAGTCAAAACAGGGAAGAAGAATGCTAGCAATGATGTTAACAATGAGTATGTCTGTGTATTCTACACATGCATTAGTGAGACAGAGCAGAGATCAAGCAGTGAGGTAGTAGAGGTGAAATCAATGAAAAACATGTAAAAATTAGCACAGTGATGTCTCAGATGCCCTGAAATGACAATTTCAGCAAATGTATCACGCATGCACACGCGCACAGTTTTAGTCAGTGGCGCCACTCTGGGTGGGCAGATTGTTATTTAGGCTACAGAGCTCTGCTTGACCCTGCTGATCAGATAGACGGCTGTGTATGTAATGTCATACTTGTTCTTCCATAAGCAGGGAAGTGTGTGTGTGTGTGTGTGTGTGTGTGTGCGTGTTTGTGTACACGGCATGAAACAAGAAGTTGGTTGTGATGTGTCCCGTCACTTGATTCACAAACACACCCACTGACAGGCACGCCAGGATTTATATAACACCCCCACCCACCCACACACACACACACACACATACCTAAGACGTGTCGGTGCTCTTGGACTTAATCGAACGACCTTCTGCTGTGTGTGTGTGTGTGTGTGTGTGTGTCAGACAAGGGGTCAAGCTCAACTCATTAGAAAAACAACAGCTGACGTTATGCAAGCCTTTCATGTGTATATGTGTGCTGGGTCTCTCTCTCACGCACGCACGCACTTCTAACGCTACAAGAAGTGCTCAGGTTGATCGATAATGACTGAATTATTAATGGCAGATAGGAAACCATAATGCCCTCTCTTTATTCTTCTCCTTCTTGCTACTTTTCCTCTCTTTTCTTTCTCTGGGGTGTTTGTCTTCCATTAGCTATGTTTTAAATCAAATCTGCTTCCGTTTATCACTCTGTCGTTTCTTTTCATTCATGCTCATTCAACCCCAAAAAGCCTTTTTAGTATCATCACTGCATTTCTTGAGCTCTCCTTTTTCTTCCGCTTTGCTTCTTTTTTTCCATCTTACTGACTATGAAGGCAGCAAACATCCGACATTCCCTTCCTGAGAATGTAGCCTTGATCATGAGTGAGTGTGAAGGCAGGACAGACAAAAAGGAAGGCGCTTGTATTGCAGAGATCTAACAATGAGTCAACCAGAACACACACACACACACACACACACACACACAAAATACTAATGACAATGTTTGATTAAGTATACACACTCTTATGCACACACTTTTCATAAACTCAAACATCCATTGTGTGATTCTCCAACGCGACTCCAACTGAACTGTGTTTACATCAGCCCATTCGTCATGTGAATCCCTCCTCTTCTTGTTTTTCCTGTTAGTCAACATGGAGAACTGCCCTTTGAACAGAATTGCATCCTGCAGGCTCCCTACAGCAACAAGTATCCATTCAACATACTGATATAATCTGACAGCAGGCTCTGCTGCTGAGTTGTACCCTAAAGGGAGACACTGGGTGGCTGAATCTTTGACAACAGAGCCTAGATGGGGCCTTTAAGGACGTTACGTAACTGCCATGGGCCCTAGGTACAAAATATCTCATCGTGCACCATTAAACCCCAAAGAATTCCATGAAAACTTTTATTGGTGCCTTAAGGGTGTCCCCTGGTCTTCTTGTTGTCCCTATTGGAGAAAGGAAACTTTACTATCAGCATCAGATGAGCCCTGACAGCAGCTAACCTCCAGTAGTTTAACCTCTCACCTAGTAATGTGAAACTGTACCACAAGATATGTCAGCACAATGAAACATGTTCTCTCTGTAGTAGTTCTTATGCCAGACATCCTTCCTGTTCAACCACTGAGGGATTTGTCTCTCCTTCCGGGATCAGGCTTGAAAGCTTTGGCCTGGTAGATGCATGTGTAACCCACTACACCATGGTGCCACTTTAATTTAGTACATTTAAAATTCAGATGAAACGCAACTGCATGTAAAATTGATATGGATTCAACCCAACCTTAATAAAACTATCTTCTTTAGCGTTGACAGAGTGTCCTCAAACCACGTTAGCAATAATAAAACTTGATAAACTTGAACTTGATGTGCTGTCGTTTAGGCCCTAAAACTAGCTAGTGTGCCAAGACTGTAGTAGCTGGCCTACGATGGCTCAGCTTTGCTTCATGTAGTTGGATTAGAGCAGCTCCTAAAGCCTCAACGGCAGACACACATAAGCCCTTAATAACATTTTAAGGAACCACACCTTTTACGGCTATTTGTTGGCTTCAATACTCTAAACCCTTTGTTAGTGACCAAAGTATAAATAGTTCAACTTTCATTTAGTCTCTACATATATGATGACCACTAAACTTTGCCTTATAGTTCAAACAGATTATGACTGATTTTTTTGATTTTACTAACTGCATTATTATCTACGTCTTAAAGGTACAGAGACGAGCACGTCAGAGTAAAAGGGATGCTTGCCAGAATCACTCAGATCACGTCAGGTTAATCTGCTGCCTCCTACCTGGATCCCTCTGCTAGAAAAATCTCTCCTGCAGCAGGGTCAGTGGACACAGTCCAACTTACACACCACCACAATTAGCACTCTTGTGTAAACTTTGTAGTCTTGGATATAGTAATCATCACAACTCAGCTCTTAACTTGATATAAATAAATATCAATAAATCAATATAAATATAAAAACTATCATGTAAGTTTGGCCATTTTTCTTGAGTTGTATTACATGGGTTTCCATTTGTGAAGAGCAAAATTTAAACATTCAAAACATATTTACTGCTGATTTACCACCAAAGGATTATCTCAGTCAGCGCTGCCACGGTCTAAACACGACTGTTATTTCCATCTGTGTTGAAAGCTATCCTTCCATTTGCTGCTGTGCATGCTGCTGAGGTAATTCAATCATTATTCAACAAAGCTGTTTTTTTTTTTTTTCAAATGTCCTATTGGCTTTCAGTAATGGAGAAAAACTTGTAAGATTTAATATTATCTCGCAATCACACATTTTATACTTGCAGCAGGGGACGTGACCTTCAGGTATTAGGAGATAAAATCATTAAGAAATGTGGCTGAAATGTGCAGTATTTACTGGACTCTATTTTGAGTTTGTGCAATTATCTTAAGTCTAAAACATTATAGTACCCTGTGTGTATCACAAATTTAGGACACCAGTATCGGTTTCGCACAGATAAGAGCATGAAACGCAGAGGTGAACCACTGTGCTGTGTATCAGCGCCATCCAGTCAGCTGACTGGTGACTAAACGGCTAAAACATCTCGGAAAGATTGTGGGTTACTGCAAAATAGAGCAGAGGGACTTTGTATTATCAGTGATGACACTAAAGAATAAAATAACTAATCAATTACCCACTTGTATTATTTTCAATGGTTCTTCTGATGCAAAGGCAAGAATATACGAGTGTGTGTGCGCGTAAGGTAAGTTAGAGTGAGATGTGATTTTAAAGAGGTGCTGTTGTCAGCAAACCTGACTCGGCTCTGCTCTGGCTGGGAGGTAATAGTGACTGCAGCATATATATATATATATATAGATATATAAACCAGCATGTTCAACAAAACATAGCTCACTGCTTTAGCTCATTACCCACTTCGGACATAAATACACCTTGCCTGCATAAGCCTTTCCTTCCTTAGCACAACCTGAAACACACAGAAACACACACTCACTTGCCCACTCTTCTTCATAAGCATCATCTTACATCTCATAAACAGCTCTCCTGGCTGTGTCTGAAACTGTAAACATTTATAGTCCTTCATGGAAGCGCCAAAAATCCGTCACAGATGTTTGTATTCAAACAGATCACAACCTAAACACAGACCAGGTCAAAGATGTAACATCTGTTTGTTTCACTGCCTCCATGGTGCTCATTTGTTTGCTTCCATCATTTGCTTTACACAGCTCAGATTCATTCATTTTCTCTTAATTGTCCCGCGGCAGTTTGGCCATCAGAGAATATTGATTTGATTTTGGTTAAGGTGGCTCAACAAATCCTCCTCATTTCTCTTGCAGAGTCATGATGAACTGATGCAACATTGTTAAGAGCTTGCACATTTACAGATACCCTCACTGTTTTATTTTAAGTTCAACTTTGCATTATGTTTTTTTAACATGTTGATGGTTTAATTCACATTCTTTCTATGTCAGAAAAAGCCTAAAATGAATCAATTATTATTTTCTTGCTAAATGAATTTGCTTGTAAAATGTGAGGTAACAGCATTAAAAAGAAAAGAAAAACGATGGCTGTAATTCCACTGAGCTCAAGGTCACATCTTCTAATTGCTAATCATTAGCTGAACAGCATCAAAATCCTTACATCTGAGCAGAAGGAAACAGAGGTTTGGCATTTGGCACATCAGGACTTGTTTTACTTTAATCAGTTAGCAAAATTTCTGTTGATAAACTTCCACACGCCTAATTACTCCCTACTAACTTGCCTTTTCTTTCCTTCTATGGTGCAAAAAGTGCTGACACACTGTCATCCTGCACTCTTGTGTTATTTATATTCAGATTACATAACTTAAAAAAAATCTGCTGTCAAGTATATACTTATAACCCCTTTCTCCTCTCTTCCTCTGGACTCCTATACAGCTCCCTCTCTCCTCTTTCATCTCTCTGGTAAATAAACACTGAGCAACAAGCACAAATCATCTTCCTTTCCCTCCATTTTTCCATGTACAATGATGTTTTAAATTCCTAACATTTCCACCAATTCATACCTAAATCAAAACTTCAACTATTCTTCCAGCTGCTTCTTACAGTCATTTTCCCTCAAACAATCCACTTTTCCCCACCTCTTCTCTTTATTCACTTCATCAATCATCCAACCACATATTTGCTTTCTCCTTCATCCATCTATTCATCCATGAAATCTTTCATTCCAGTCAGACTACAGGAGTTACATAACCCCTGATGTTTACCTCTGCAGCAGAATGTCACAGGCCATTCTCATTTTCCCAGCTGTGTTTCCTCTCACTGTGATCTACTCTTTTTGTTTAGCTTTGGGGTTTTTATGCCACTGGATCAAGCCTGCAGGCGGTTCAGTTTCTGTCAGTTTCTCTGTTGAGTATCTTCTTTCTTGTCTTTCCACTGTACTCAGCAAGCCAACCTGTAGGTTACTGAAGTCCAGTCTGAGAAGCGAGCTTGACTTTTAGCCAAACTCTGCACGATCTCTGTGTTTCTCTTCTTTTTGCCTGTTAACCAATTGACACATCTCCTGTAGCAGCAGTATCCAGCTGTTAAGCTTGTTCTTCCTGAACTCTCAGTTTTTCCTTCCTTCTTCGAGTACCTGGCAGGTCTGTAGATCAACCTTGTATTCAGAGGTTATCCCAGTTGAGCACTTTGAGGTGTCAGCGTCAGTACAAGCAGGTCTAGCAACAGAGCCAGGGTGTCAGCGGGGTGCATGCTGTAGCGTCCTCTAAAACGGTGTGTGTTTTGAATTTATGAACAAGTGTGGATGTGTGTGTGTGTGAGTGTGTGTGAGTGAGTGAGGGTGCCTCACTCTGCACTCTGTCTGCAAAAGTGCTGCAGTAAATATCCAGAGCTCTGCTCAAATATATGAGCTTCTGATGTAACCAGGCAACAACCCCAGGAGGACCAATGGGATGGGAGGGGCTGAATTTGGGAGCCAATTGTAAAGAGGGAACAGGGAGGGAAAGCTATGTGGGCCAATCTTAAGGCAGAAACTGGGTAGAGGGTTGATTTTTTTGTCCACTCAGTGTCGACTATGAACTCAGCAGTTTACAGTCAGCCCAGTGGGCTGTGTAATGGCGCGCACGCACAGACAAGATGCACACAAACAGATGCCTGTGTCTTTTAAAACACCCTGTATGAGCTTTTTCCAAAGGAGAAGAATTAAAACATTTAGAAAATATAGACTAAAAAGGCACAGAAACAGTGTAAGAAAGAAAAGGGCGTGAAGGAACAAAGAGGCAAAAATATTTATACCAGTGAAAGAAGGAAGAGGTTAAAAAAAAAAAGGGAGGACGAGTATGAAACAAATGGACTAAAGGTGAAGACTCCTATCAGTGTGCTGACATTGGCTATTCATCGACTACAAATATCCCTGATAATCATGACTCAGACAAAGCAAGTAAAACTGAATGGGAACCGTCTCGATCAGAAATCCTAAAGAAACATCTGTGGGTAATCTATAATTACCATGGTTGTATATATTAAGTTATTAAGCTTTTTTAAAAGATGTATATTCAAGTTTTAGAGAGCTTTAGAGTCTCGTAGTAAGAGCAGAGAAGAAAAACAATAGACTAAAACCATTATAGCCCCTGAGATTTAGAGGCACAGTGCTCACTAAGCATGACCTCAGCAGAAAGACAAGAATCATGAATCATCCTGAGCAAACATTTGAATAATGAAACCACATTACGACATAAGCTGCTGGGTAAAAGGCAATACTAAATACAAGACTAGCTACATATTTTACAAGAAAGAAAACCAAATGCTGATTTTGTCTTTAAGCAAAACGTACCTACAAAAGTAACTACACTTAAAAAATAAGCATTTTCCATTTGGGAGCTTCAGTGTGACTATGAACACAGTGTGTTTATATCAGACAGTGTGCGTCTGTTCTTCTGTTCTGGACAAACTGTAAGGTGAAGCTTCTGGAAGTTTCCATAAAGAACTGTGAAAGTTAAAAGTTGATAATTTTACAGCTGCCCAAGCAAAATTTAACCCTCACATACAACAACTAGAAGAAGTTTGGTCTAAGTTCTTGTTTTCCTGTATTGTTTTTTTTTAAAAGGAAGAAACTTGTATAGATTTCCAGTGAATAAATATTTACTATAAATTTTCTCCTTTCCAAAGTAAGCACCAACAGTTGGCAACAAGTCCTGATGTTTTTTCACTTTTTGGTAGCCAGTTTCAATATATTAGATCTTTATTGACACTTGGTGTTCTGTGTTTATGATTCAACTGATCTTTCAATTAGTTAGCACAACTTCAGTGATTATAGTTTGGATACATTCTTTAAAAACTTGACTTTAAACTTTAAATTTGACGACTGGGTATTATTATATATAACTGTAACCGCCATCAATTTGAAGACCATGGACTTGCAGATTATTAACAGACTACAAAAACTTAAAAAAACCAAACAAATAAATGCAACTTCTGCAAGTGGTCAACTACTGACTGTATATATGAAACGTCCTTTTTCATGACCATCATAGATAAGAAATCCGCTCAGTGGTGTACAAATCCTGCTAGTTCCAAACTTCCTAAAGGATCCAACTTTAGATTCTGTTATTTCCATCTGGGATACACCTGTCTACACACAACGTTCCAGGAATTTCTCAAGGGAAGAAACAGACGAGGAGAATGTGTAAATGTTATGAAGCGTTCTTCTTGAATCATTAACACTACTTTGACTTTCAGCCTGCCTGGTATTACCGCTGACTTTGGTGACGTCTAAACTAAAACTTTATCTTCCATTTATAACATACAGACACAACAGGGGCAGCATGTTGACAAAGAGGCTTCAGTGCCAATCAGAATAACTGTTTTATCTATTGTGATTTAGAAACGTGAGCACTCTTTGGAAAGGCTGATAGAACAGCTGTCCCTGAACTGTGGATGAGCACTGATAGCACATGTCAGTGAGTGGTACAATCTGGGTCAGCTGGTATATTATTGTGCCTGAAGCTAGTGCCAAGGCCACAGTCTAGAAATAAAGGGCAAAAGGACCAGGAGACCTGTTTGAACATTATTAATGGGTTCAGTGGGTTGTACTGACAACAATTCACCAAGCCATAAGAAACCAGTCCCATCAACTTAATGTAGTGATATAGAAACATATAATTAAAGCCAGAAACACACTGCTGCTGAAATGCATGTGTCAAAACAGCAGCTTCTAATGTTTTCTATGTATAATTAGAAACCCTGCTGTGGCTAGTCGCACAATGATGTCCACGACATTTCACACTACTGCAATAACCCTTTTTCCCCCTCTTCACCTACACTTATAAACTTGGTAAGATGTGGCTCTGCAGACTGGCTCCACAACTAAGAAATCAAAGTTTAAATGGTGGATCCACATGGGATTTACAGCCATGTATGTTATTTTGTTGTCCCACACAGACAGGTTGTTTAGCGTGGTCCGAGTCACACTTGGCCCTTATTTGTGTCACTTGATGCACGTCATATGCCATGTTGCAGTGCTGCTGTAGCTGTGTGTTTTCTCCTTTAGGTGTTTGATAAGGGAGTCAAGCTGAAGGCTTGTGTTATCGTTTCCAGCGCACTCTAATCTCTGTTCCATGAGTGTCACAGTGAAATAGATGCATGGAGACTAGAGTTGACAACAGCTGTGCAACAGCTTTCTGTCATTAAATTAACTGCAATGACAGTTTTGTTTAACTCTATTTGATTGTGTTGTAGATTTTTATTTATGTTTCCTATTACTTTTCCACTGCCTTGACCCTCTGATCCAGCACCCTCCATGTTCCAGACCTCTTTGTTACAATAATCCTCTCATGCTGAAGAAAATACACTATGACAGTGTTGACTGGTGCTGCGTATCCTTTGAAATGTTTTGATTATGTACTGATCCATCACTTCCTGTGTGCATGAAACTGCTTTTGCTATAGAAACATACATCACAATTTAAAAATGCTACAAAAAAAAGAGAGAAAGAAAAAGAAGAATGTTAACAATGGAACAAACTCAAAAAGAATCTAAAACCAACTTGGTTTGTTTGTATATCTACCTTTTTTATTTTGGTGTCAGCTATAGAAAATAAAGCAAACATGACCTATCCATTAAGTAGGTTGAAACGCCAAAAACAAAAAGCTGATATCCCTGTACTGACCTATATACAGTCCATGTACAGGTCACGCAGAGATCTTATAGCCAACATATTCGAGTCATGGTTATGTTAAGCATGGGGCAGGGTGCAAGTAAGGAAAACCAAATGGAGAACAGCATCAACACATGTCAATACGTACTGAAGGATCGTTATTTATAAAATTTATGGAAGCAGACTGCAGAGCAGAGACAGCCTAGAACAGGTTTACCTTATCAATTTGTACCAGAAAGCAGCAAAGCCCTGGAAAGCAGAGCTAATTATGTGTTGGATTTGAACACAAAAATCCGGCAATTATTTTTTTCGCTTTTGAAAAACAAGACAGGGTTGTTTGAATTGGGACATTTTCTCTCCTCTCCTTTTTTTACATGATGGGTTTCTTTCAGCATTTGTGATAGATGGTGCTATCACAAGCTTTCAGCTCTGGATGAGGATATAAAACTAACCATGGTTTCTGTCTCCTTTCTGTTCCTCGTGTGTAGAGAGTTTAAAGGCCCTTTTACGCCGTGTAAACTCGAGGGAAGAATTGTAAGAGACCTGTGGTACAATTTGTGCCTGTTAATCCAAAACAGTGGCTATGAATTACACCTGATAAGGACTCCAGCGGTCAGTCTGGAGATCATTTTGGACCAGTGCAATATGGCATAAAATGATACAGAATACACAACCAAGCTTTCAAGATCCAATTCACACAGGTAAAAAAGTGACTGTTTGTCTCGATGTATGCTCAATCATCCAGGTAAGGAAATCCCAAAAAGCTGATTCTGTTCATCTGAACGATGGGTTTTCAGTTCAGAAACATTTCATCACTCATCCAAGTGACTTCTTCAGTCTCAGCTGACTGCAGGTTTCCCAAACATATAAACAGTTCCTTTGCATATTGTCCGAAACTAGGACCAGACTAACACAGATCAGTTTCATGATTATTAATATCCAAATTGTCGTGACCATTGACAATTTGGTCAAAGCCAGTGTAGGTGACCCAGAAGGGACGAGGTCAGACATATCGGTGTCAATTTATGGGTGTGCACATGAAAATTGTTGGCACAAATGGACAGAACAAGGCGCTCCAGCCTGGTATGGTGTCCTAGTGAGATATACGAATCATTTCCACAGTCACACAAAATAATCTCATGCGTGATTTTTAAGTACACGGATGGTAAACTGCTTCACGAAGAGCTACACAGGTCAGTCACGCTAGACTGGTACCTAGCGTGACTGACCTGTGTAGGGTCTAAAAAGTAAAAAATTGAGGCCGACTTGTCTTCAAAGATAAAATTGAAGACAAACGTTTGCTAATGTTTTTAAAATCTACTGTCTGGCTGACATTTTTCCTCCTGAGGTCTAGTATTGCATTATCACTCAGATTGAAAATCAATAAATCGTTCACAAGTAGGGACATTTTCCAGTTCTTATCTCGCTGTGGCGCTTTTAGCTGTCTGAATCTCCATTCCCTCCATTAATCCATCGCTCTCCTCCTGCCCTTAGCCTACTCTGCTGGGTCAGACGTGCTTTCTAAGGGTGATGCTTCTCATGCTGCCAGGGTATTTCAGTGATGCCATGAAAAATACTTTCCACACACGGAGAGAGACCATAAGCATGGGCAGAGAGGGAGGGAAGTAGTGATGGGGTAAGGAGAGAGATCAGAAGAGAAATGCCAGGGAATATATATAGATCTGAAATGAGTAGAGGCTGTCGGAATCTAAGGTGTGTGTGTGCGTTAGCTGTCAAAGTCTATTAAGAGGGCACAGCAACAGCCACAGAGGACAGCCTTCCCTGTCTGTCAAGTCTAGACAAACAACTGAGCCACTGTTAACGCTGAATCACTAGACGGGAACTTACCTTTTTAGAGGCTTGTCAAAGCATATGGCATATACATATATGGAACGGCAAGCTCAACTCAAAAAAAGTTTTGAGTACAAAAAACAGCCCCAACCTGATTTTCAACAAAAAATTTCTGTGTATTTTAACAGAAAATTAGACAAGTCTCCAAATCTGTTGTTAAAACTTCATGTAGTTCTATAGAAATGATACTGTTTATTGTCCACATCTCATAGTGTTCTACCTAGCAGTGCTTATCCTTAAATGGTTTAGGGAGTAAGGTTTGTAGTGGGATCACTGGTGTAATTATGTGGCAATGATAAATAGTTAAAATGGCTCATGGATCTGTCAGGAAGATCCCTTGGCAGAACTTTGCTAAGGCCCCAGAGAGGTCAGGACTGGCTCTGGATCAAGCACGCTGTTGAAATTAATAGACTCGACTGTAAGTGCAGTAAGTGTTTCCAGCTTGCTTCCAAAAATGTGGTAGTTATAATTGTAGAAAACTTGAAAAGAAAACAAAAAACAAACCCATCCAATCATAACCAGTACCATCCTTAATGCTCAAATTCTAAACATTTATGCATTTAATTTAACAAGCTTGTGAAAATGTCAACTCTGAATACACAAAAAATAAATGTTTTTTTCACATGATCAGACTCGAGAGGACTAAATAGGACTAGGAATTAAAAAACAAAACAAAAAAAACAATCTCTAAATCTGTACATTATTGAAATGGCTCTGTGGAATACCCTGGATGCTCCATGGTCTACAAATACCACAGTAATCCCCCCAGACCAGACAAGAGGTTAGTCAAGGTCAAAGGGATGATGGCTGCAGGCTAGCCACGGCTAACCGAGATTTAATACCAACTAAAATCAATCCCATGTGACTTAAGGATCAAAACCATCTGATGTGCATTGTTTAATTTAAATAATTTACTGCATATAATCCCCCCTTCGTTTTCATTGGCAGTCTGTGCACCGTTGTACAATAGCTGCAACCTTAAATCTTCCTCTAATAAAGCTCACACAAATATAAACACAGTCACGGAAAACATTTTGTATTGAACCACAAACAAAACATTAACTGCTAAACCACTCAAATACCAAAGATACACACACTCATACTCCAACTTGATCCCTGCTGTCATCACTGACCTTTTATACTATAACACGGTTAAATATGTGTACAGTGGGCTAAAATGGGACCACGGCACAAACAAGATATCATCCAGTTAACTTTAGAAGCATACACTGATCTAAATACATTAGATATAGTCTAGGCCCATGCAATGCAACTGCAAAAACACTAAATTGTCTATATTAGTACACATCAAAAGGGTCTGACTGAGATAGTCAGAACATAAAACAGACTGCTTTCCTGTGTGGAGAAAACTAGAAGTAACTAATCTGTAGGTGTTACGATCCAGATGCTACAAATGTGCCATACGGGGCGACTGTGGCTCAGGGGGTTGGGAAGGGCACCTGTAACCGGAAGGTCGCCGGTTCGATCCCCGGCCTCTCTGTCCTGGTCGTTGTGTCCTTGGGCAAGACACTTTACCCTACCGCCTACTGGTGTTGGCCAGAGGGGCCGATTGCGCGATATGGCAGCCTCGCTTCTGTCAGCCTGCCCAGGGCAGCTGTGGCTACAACCGTAGCTTGCCTCCACCAGTGTGTGAATGTGAGCGTGAATGAATAATGTCATTGTAAAGCGCTTTGGGTGCCTTGAAAAGCGCTATATAAATCCAATGCATTATTATTATTATTATAAAAGATGCCCATTTCTGCTAATATATAAATAAAAGAGGAACTGAGATTTCACATGAAAGAAGCTATTTTCCACATGTAGGCCTGCAGGTGTGCCTTGAAAGTTTGGCTTGTCTTTTGGTGCGCCTTGGGATTAAAATGTTTGTCTTTTTAAAAATCACTGTTTCTAGGGCATCATAAAATGAAATGAATCAATGAGTGAATGAGCTATTGTTCCTACACTGAGAGTCCATTACAGACCAAACAACATCTCTCTTAATCAGACTGAGACGAGCAGCTGATAAAGTGACCACACTGCTGGTTGGCCTGAAGGCATGTCGAAAAATAACACAGAACTGGAACGTCTTGGTTTTTAATCCAAGACATGTCATATCCTTTATCACATGTCATATGCTCTGCCTAGTATGACTCTGACACATCATGTGATCTAATAACAAAGACAGAGATGTGTGACCGCACCTGGCTGCGGGGTTGTCGTCAGTGTGTGTGCGTTGCGGTGAGTCGGAGGCAGGGCCATCCTCCCCGTCCTGAGGCAGCTCTTCACATTCTGCCTCACACTTCTCATCATCCAACAGCTCTGTGATCTGCAGACAGAAATATAAAAGGATGTAAATGAGGAACACTACAAACACTAAAACGATTAGATTTAAAAACAGGATTACATTACGGAACAACAAAGGTTACATCAGAGTTAACCACAGTCCACCTGTACTTGTGCAGGTGTAGCATAACCGGAAATGTTTACCAAAGCAGTTTCTTAAAAGGTAATGCGATGCATGTTTATTTTGCAATAAAG
This sequence comes from Oreochromis niloticus, assembly GCF_001858045.2. NCBI lineage: Eukaryota > Metazoa > Chordata > Actinopteri > Cichliformes > Cichlidae > Oreochromis > Oreochromis niloticus. Next base: position 14,279,371 of record NC_031966.2, on the reverse strand, counting down.
ATTTCGGGTAGCAACGTGAAACATCACTTTATTTATCTGTATCTCATGCTGAGTGCTAATATACACGCTATACAAAGAAGAGGGCCAACTTCACTGTTAGGTTTAAAGTTATAACATGTAAACATATCCTATATTTTTATTTTTCTGTGACTTTCAGTGTCTAAAAATTGCAGAAATCAAATCACTTTATATAAAGCTGCATATACTCTGTGGTTGCAAGACAGAACCAAGATGTTGCAGTTAGTTTCATAAGATATCCAAATATAGATGACACTAATGAGTAACACATTGACAGCACAGATGTAGTCTTCAGCGGGGAGGTAAAAAAACATTTCTTTGAAGGACAGATGGAGGGGGTGACGAGTGGACAAGAGAAACGAGAAGGAGGGAGAAGGACGGGAACGAGGGTTTAAATTCGGGCTTGAGGATGTATCATTTTCTTGTTGACGTAGCAATGTCCCGATGCATGATAGTCACATTCCAAAACTGTAATAAGGAGAAACCAAACCACCAGTATGCAGCACGTGGAGCTTTGCTGTTTGATATAAAATAAAAATTAATTAAAAATTAACAAGTGAATGCATTTTGCTTTTAAATGGCAGATACTCAACCTTATTTAAATGTCAAAATACATCCACAGCTGTAAACACACTGAGCACATAGTTGACATGTATGATACATGTGGGTCTGTGTGTGTGTGTGTATACTCTGCAAATATAGAAAGGTCACAGAAATGGGTCAAAAACTGATGATTAATATAGAAAAATAACCACCAAAAGACATTTTATTTAATTGCGGATGTTTCTAGATGTTAACTCAACCATATCACACAAACTCTGTGAAAACCTGAACACACACACCAGAATGAAAAATCACCGTCTTGTTTTTCCTTTGACTCACACAGAGCACATGTCCTATGTAGGTGCAGGAAAATCCTTTGATTGGCCTGCACGAGCCACATACGCAAAGCTTTAACGGAGAAGAAAACAGGGTGATGGAAAAAGACGAGCTGATGCTGCGTGTTTCTAGTGCAACCTAAACTCGACAACAAACTATTGAGTTTCTTTTGCCGTAGCTCCAGTTTTAAGGCTGAGATAATGTAAGAAGGTGTGAATACGATGAGGAAAAGGTCAAGCGAGCGAGCCGAAGGGAAAGAAGACGAGAGTGATAATGAATCTGCCAGCAAAAAGAAAGAAAGGGAGATGGGAAGGAGATGGATGTAGGAGAGAAGGTGGGAGGGGGAATAAATATGTTGACAGAAATAACTCATCATCATTCTGGTAGGTGACAGCATGTGAACAAGCTGTACTTTATGCTCCAGCTCAAGGATTTCTTTTGTTGATTTAGTAAAATATGACTTTTATAAACAGATATTTTTTCCTGTGTAAAATCATCAGCTGGTTCTTCAGGCTACACCTTACGCTCACATTGGATTAGACACAAGTCTGACCTCAACTACAAAAAACCCAGAAAGAAACGTGGATTAAAAGGTTAAACCAGATTCACTGTCATGAGGTAACAACATCACCCTGTTTGCCCTTTCCTGTGCCTCTCCCCTTTGGTCTTCTCAGCATCTGCTGCTGTCACTGCACTGTCACTATGGAAACACCTCTGTTAAAAAAAAGCCCTGATTGGCTGTTGGGAAATTCTTGCATCGTCACATGTGCAGACCTAGGAGGATGACTCACAAGATTCCCTGAAGTAAGAGAGAGTGTGTGTGTGTCTGTGTGTGTGTGTGTGTAAGTGAGACCAAGTGCAGAACGTAGACTTTTAGACAGCTTCAGTCTCAGTTTTTATGACAGAGCTTCAATTAAGAAGTGAAAATATCCTTTATGCCAGCATGCAGTTAAGCTGAGCTACGGGGTGATATTTATCTTTACGTGTAGGTGTGTGTGAAATACTGATTAAATTATATGGAAGCCTGACACATAATTATTAATCTCCTGAACCTCTAAAGCATCCTTTGCTATTAACACATAAAAAAAAATACAAGTGCACTCTCATGCTAATGTTTCACAGGAGCTGGAAAAATAAGCAGCAGCTCATGGTGATGTTAAGAGAGGACTCTGTTCATTTCTGCCTTCACATAATCATACTTGGACTTTTCTAGAAGCGACCCTGAATTGGATAAGTGGAAGAGAATGGATGGATGGAAACCATGCTACCATCGGAAAATATTGTTTTGATTTATTAAAACTCCAATTTTAGATGTTTATATATGAATGCAGAAAATTCATCTCTAATCTTAGACATTTAAAAATAAGAACACAAGTTTCCTTGCTTGCTTCTTTCAGCTGCTTTTCATTAAAATGTCTCTGCTGAACCGGACATACAAATAATTATCAACCAGAGAGCTGAAACAATAAATATAGAAACTGTCATTTAGCAAACACCTTCCTGATGTTAAAATCCAGATCAGAATGTTTTGAGTGTAAAATAATTTCAGATTACATGATTGGCACAAACAGATACAAACGCACACAGCAGGAAATCACAGAAAGACTGGTTAAACATTAAAATAAAATTATGCAAAACTCATCAAAAATTCTTTGCAGGGAAAATTAATATTGAATTCAGTGAACATGAACTGGGATCAAAGATTTAACAGAAGCGTATTCTATCGAGGCTGCTGGTCGGTGACATGGAAAAATTGGTGTGGATATGGTTTAAATACAAAAGCCCCTGTGTATCCACATTAGCGGCTGACATAATGAACAATGAATCTTGATTGTATAACTTCCCCCTGGGCTAGATGTGTTCATTCAAATGGTATAAACGGAGTTATGAATATGGTCAACAATGTGCTGAGTAAGTTATCAGAAAGCCTTTGAGGTGACGTAACAATATTAGAGGATAAGAGATGTTAAATCCCCCTGTCAAGTTGACCTTGCTTGGTCATTCATTGGGTTGGTTATACAGTTATAACCCCCCCATTTAGGGCTGTGGAAATCTTTAATCAGGCTAACTTATCAAATTAATGTTTAAAAACAGAAGATGCAGTGCTTTTAGACATCAAGTCCCAGTGACGATAGACAAGTGCGTCTCTGTATGGTGTGTGTGTGGTCGAGTGGGTGAAAAGACGGGAGAGAACACCCTAGAACAAAAGGTCACGACATTGGCCCTTATTTAGCGGTCTAGTCCAGAGTTTCAGGATGGAGAACAAGGAACAAGCTGCACTGACATCATTAGCTTGGCTGTCAAACTGTTTGTGGGCCAAGAACACAGAACAATCACAGAACAACTGATTGGGATGGGCATTACTGATCTCAAACTGTGGCCTACATTTGTGGTTTCCAGGCGGTCATTTGTAGGCTCAGAGCGGTTGTTACTCTTTGAGACTAAAGAGAACAAAAACGACAAACAGTTCTTTCTCATTTTCAGATTTATCTACTGCGGAGAGGAAGCTGAACTGTGAAGTGGACTTTTTTTTAAGGTGCTGGAAGTGTAAAGGTCCAAACTGTTCAACTGAATCTCCTCTCAGTGCTTTATTGCTCATTCTTGCTTGCAAGACTGCACTGTTTACTTCCAGCAGTACCACTGGAGAACAGCCCTCTGGCCTAATGTTCCTGCAGTGAGTGGGCAGTGTGATCTAGATCTTAGTCAAAGTAAATAAATCAAGAATGTAGCTGTGTATTTATAAGACGTTATTGAAAAATCCGTAGATCTTTGTGTGTTCATACAATATATCTCTCCACAGCTATTATACATCTCCTCTGCTGTCCAACTAGGCCAACAGATCCTCCTTAAATAACTCCACATTCCAACTTAAATAGGCTACCACTCAATAATTTATCACTCGTGTCAGAGGTCCAAGCAAGTGTGTCTCCTCCATCCTAAGCAGGCTGTTCACTGCTGCTGAACACCCTGATATTTATAAATTTACTACATCCACCCAGTTGGAGTTACTGTTCACAGTTCTGACCGCACCTGTGCTTTCATTAAGGCAGTAATTAAGTAGACAGCCAAGTGTTTCATACATGGAACACATAATCCTAGTTCATCTAGGTTTTAAAATTATAACCTCCTTTCATTCACTCACTGATATAACAACTAGAGATGGACCGATCCGATATTACGTATCGGTATCGGTCCGATACTGACATAAATTACTGGATCGGATATCGGTGAGAAATTAAAAATGTAATCCGATACATTAAATATTAAAAAAAACACCTCACAAAACTTGCGACAGGGTGTAACTCGGCTCATAACCGTAGCACGTCGGAGCAGTATGCCTCACTGATAGAGCGGCTGTGTGTATTTGTAGCCTCGCTACCAAACCAGCGTTTCATCTCCGAGAAAGTTATCCCAGAGAGAAGTAAAGCAAGTGTGTAAGTTCATCTCTGAATGTTTGTAAAGCGTTCCCATGTTAAGCTTAACAACCGATATATGGAGCGACTGCCTCTCTCTCTCCCTCACCTTCCTGCCGCTACTTCAATCGTGAAACTGCTTAACGATCAGCTGATCGGCTTTTCTGTCGCGAGTCCGTCTCTCTTCTTTGTTTTTGGCCCACTTTGCACCAGAAAGAGGAAACCAGCGGCTGAACAACAGCAGCACGTTTAAACTTGATAAGCTGCTGTTAGAATTTTTATTTAATATTACTTTCTACACCAGGATCCTTTTAGCTGACGGCTGGTAACTGTGCAGGGGCGGATCTAGCAAAGTTTAGCCAGGGGGGCCGATAGGGCATGAACAGGGAAAAGGGGGCACAAAGACATACTTTTCTTTCTTATTCTCATTTAAAATGTCTAGCTTTTAATAAATAATTATGTGAATCTTACACCCAAAGTTTTAATCTGATGTAAAATGTATAGAAGTCCATTACTGTATATAGTAACTGTTAAGTCTAATATACCCTAGTAAGCTATAGTACTTTTTCCTTTGGGAAGGTACCATCTGTGCAGTCTGCAATTCTGTTGAAGAAAGATGATGAATCTATTTAATTATTCTTGAAAAATAATTTATTTCTGTGCTTTTTTTTTCACCCTGCATCAAATTAAAGTTGATTACATCGATTAAGCATCATGAGGTGGAGGGTGGGGGGTGGTTCCCTATTTTTTTTTGCTGGGAGTTTGCAACCCTATTAGTTAGGTTGCTTAATATTTCTGCTAAGTACTCTTTAAAATACCAGAATAGGGAGGATGGAGTAGGTTTAAGTTTATTAGATTGATCAGTGTTGCTGAACTATAAAATATTTTGGGTGCAGTGTATTTTTTACATACAGGTATAACAGAATAGCTTTAGTGTTATTGTTTATTTAAACTTGAGTATGAACTTATACAAAATGCAGCAAGATATTAAAAAAACAGTTTTATTGATTAAAAAACACACTATATCGGATTCATATCGGTATCGGCAGATATCCAAATTTATGATATCGGTATCGGTATCGGACATAAAAAAGTGGTATCGTGCCATCTCTAATAACAACTGCATGTATATACATTGCAGCTGCACTACACTGCAGCTATTGATTATTTTAGTAATAGAGTAATTTTTTCAATTCCATTTTACTTATACAGCGCTAAAGCACAACAACAGTCACCTCAAGGAGCTTTATATTGTAAGGTAGACCCTACAATAATACATACAGAGAAAAACCCAACAATCATATGACCCCCTATGAGCAAGCACTTTGGCGACAGTGGGAAGGAGAAACTCCCTTTTTAACAGGAAGAAACCTCCGACAGAACCAGGCTCAGGGAGGGACGGCCATCAATTGATGGATAATCTATTGATTAATCCATCAATTAATCGAGTAATCAGATAAGAAATACTTTTGTCTTAATAATGAGCAATAACAAATATTCTAAAGAGAAAAAAAAACAACACAGGTCTTTCACAATGAACTGCTCATTGGTTTACAGTTTAGATATTGCAAGGTTTTAAAGTTTAAGTGCACACTGTTAAAAAACTAAACCCTTTGTGTGTACATGCCATATTGAAATGTTGTTGTTTTTTTTAAAGAAAACATTTTCTCAAATGTATAAATATATAAATAACCTCAGTACAGTTAAAGTCAAATAAAATAAGATATATACGGAATCTAAACTGAGGCATAAAAAAATTTACTTTAATCAACCTCCCAGGAAGACTTTCTGACATTAATAAAAGTTTTTGTACTGCTGAAAACAGACGTTATTATGATGTAGACATTAATTATAATAATATGATAACTGAGTGTCCGACCTAACAGAGTCTTACTCGCTCATGAATTATTATTTAATAGAGTATTTTATATTATTTCTTTATTTCTCTATTTCTGAAAAAGGTTATTAAAACCCCTGAAATATACATGGTCTAGTACACCCAACGCCCCCCTTTAGACTCACCCCTGTTTGCTACAGGTATCGCTCCAATGTAAAATAGGACGGCTGCTTTCAGCCTTCAGAAAGCTGTATAGTTTAACCAGTCTGGTATCAGACTAAGTTAACAGTTCATCTGCGCATTTTAATACACGTTACTGCAGATTTTTTGCTGTCTTAAACAAACAGCGGTGGATGGAGCGGCTTCAGAGTTCAGTTTTCTTCATGTCAGCGTTTGTTGGAGTCTGCCAGCTTTTTCCCCAGTAAAGGTTTAAATGGTGATCACAGGAACAGCTCTGCTGTTTTTGACGTAAGGAACACTGAGCTCACCGTCTCGGTAATGGCTCCGCCTCTTTTCTTTTTGCTGTGTGTAAACAAACTTTGGCTCCACGTTAAACGGTGCCAGCGTCATCATCACTGCTGCTGCTGTGACATCAGTGTTTTTGTTTAAAACTGTGTGGGCTTAATGTTGTTAAACTTTTTATTCACACGCTGCTCCTAAATCTGTTTGTACTGCAGGTCTGTTTGAAGTCGCAAATATGGGCGAAGTACTTGCATTCCTATGGTGACAACGGTGCAGAAGCGAATTTTTTGTAAGCGAATTCTTCGAATTACTCCATGAATCGTTGCAGCCCTGCATTAAACAGTGCAAAATGACACCTGGTGCATGAAAGGGTCATACGGCAACGCAACAGGGAGCAGAAAAGTAATAACAGAAACAATTACCCACATACTAAGTCTTCTCTCAAGCTGCCTAACAAATGCATTATAAAACTTCTGTTGCTGAAGCCTTAACTTATGTCCACTTTGGGCACAGGGGATGTACAAAGGGATCTGAGGTCTTATTGAGACATGAAACAGAACAATTATGTAACAAGAAACGAGCTCAAGAGCAAAAGGTCTGAGGTTCAATACTCAAATTAACTTCAAGCCTACAAGCCTCATTTAATCTGCAGAAATATCAACTGTGGCCTTGAGATCACAGGTATTATTATTAAGATGGGACAGTGTGCACACTTTTTATGTTTGTAATATTGGTAGTGCAGTGTCGCTGTCTGTCTAAAAGCTATGAGTCAGAACAGAGCAGCATTTTAGTGCCACAGGATTGTGGTTGATTAGAGCAATAATATATTTTCAAGCTGGTGTGTATCCAAAGAAAATGTGGGCTAAGGAATCAAAACACACTATCAGACAGTCCAGCCAAGCCAAGCTAAGCTACACCAAAAATGTCACAAGCCATCTCAGTAGAGAACCCAGAATATTTTTCTTTCATATTCCAAGTAGAAACCCTGAAACTAAGAAGTGTGAATCAAAAAACAAACCTGTTAGTATCCTCGCAACAGCAACAAGCATCAGCGTACTCTTGTTGTCACCCAAGCAGTAATTCAACTGACTCCGATCGTGCGATAAACAAGCTAAAATCCATCTTTATATTCATCTTTGTCAGACCTATTCCTGCCTTGTTGTGATCCAAAGGTGAGCACAAACACACTATAAAAAAAACACCTACCTTCCACCTTTCTCCACTCATTATCTATCATGCACTTCTCTGTTAAGCTGCTTTTACAATGTCTCTCCATTTCTTAGGATGAACTGGTTCATTTTATGTGTGCTAGCTAAGCTCGACGAAGCATTTTCAACTTACTCTTTAGTTTGTAACCAGGCTTGATTCAAGGTCTCCTGTGTGAAAGCAGGTGTGTGTGGGAGATAATCCCCTTCATGAGAGTCATCCCCAGTGTAGAGCAGAGACTGGAGGTGTGAGTTACATGGTTACATCATCGCCGGCTTCTTTTCCTATCCTCCTCCCCTGTCTCACCACCTCTACCTCCCTCCCTTTCTCCTTCCCTTCAGTTATTCCTCTTTTGTCTCTGCACTCTTGTCATTTCTCCCCTATCTTTCTGACTGCTTTCTCTCCCCCTCCTTCTTCAAACCACCCACTTTTTTGCCCTCTCTATTACATAAGACACATGGATCAGTGCACAGATATGTCTTTACAGATTTGCTTCTCTGTCTTCTAATTCTTCATCTGCTCTCACCTCCTCCATTATGTCTCTTGGAAATATTATAGTCTCATTCATCTGACAAATCAGACAATAAAACCGAGGTCAACAGCTAACAGAGGGAATGATATGAAGTAGTTGCTTGAAAGAACTTGTGCTTTATGTTGTTTTTTGTTTAGAGCGCAATTACAATCTAATTAGCTGTCTTTCACAAGGCAAAGCCTTTGAAGAGGTTAAACCTTTTCCTTGAATAAAAGGAAGGATTTGGCAGATAATAACTCCAAGGACTCAATATTACGAGGCAAGTGGAAGCAAAGTCTGCAGTGGTTCGGTTAAGAGCACACTAAAATAGAGGCAAAAACTGTGTGAAGCGAAGAATAAAAGATAAGGAGAGGGGAGCAAACAAAGCAAGCAGCTGAAAGGTTTTGAATAGGTGACACAATGTAGATATATAGCAAAGTTTCTCTTTTTCTTTTTGTGGTCATACTTTTACAATGACAGGCTGCCCTTTCACTCCAACATTTTTAGGTTATCTTTAAAGACTCCCTGCTGTGGCAAACAACGTACTCTTAAATTAAAGTAGCACAGCATTTGAGATACTGATCAAGGGTTGCCTCTTTATTGTTGCATTTTTGTTATCACACAAAAGCACAAGGGCACTGTAAAGTTAAAAGTTAACTACGCCTTTCTTTGTACTGTGCACGACAGCAAAGAGAACGAGCTGTTAGAAAGCGGAGGAAAATGTTTGGTTTAAGCTCAGGTGTTTCTATAAAACTACATTCTTGTAGCTCTGTGTAAAGTATGCAGGGGTGTGCCTTTGTCCTTGGGCGGGAACACCTAGATCATTCTGAGAAAAATTTTGTTTACAGAAAAATGCTGCATTGTTTTCCTTAAACACCACTGCTTACATTTCAACAGGAAGTGTTATTTACATTTCATTACAACAAAACTTCAGCCTGATCTTCTAGCTAATTAATAACTCCAGTTAGAGATTATGTAATTTTGTTACAAGGAAAGATTTTTGTACATAACAGGTTTGAATCAGTTAACGTGATGTCTTCTAGATTTCTAATAACAACATCGTCACTGGAGTCAAAATAAAGCAGAATTGTTGTTCTCACGTTAACCTTTAAAATTGATCATTTATTACATCTAACCTACTGCTGCTGATGCCAACAACAAATTTTAATAATTTATAAAAATGAAGAACTCAGCGCAAGACAGAACGTGCTTGTTAGTCCAAAACAAATTCTTTGAGAAGGAAAAAAAAAAGATGGAACAATCACTTCAAGCCTTTTTAATTTCTTTTATGCTGTTGGGTGACATTTATAAATTTCATCTTTCGCTTTTCATAAGATTTGACTGCTATCTCTGTGAGTCAGCGCTGAAAAAATTTCCCCTTTGACCCTGGCACGGTTAAATGCCACATTCTACAGCCAAATGCCACCAGAGAGGACGAAGAAAACACAAAGAGGAGGAAGACAAAGAGGAATCTAACAGCTTTTGTGAAAGGGCGCTTTTGTTCATATGTAACAACTGAGGCCAATAAATTTACTTTTTCACAAAAGTTTTATTTTCCGCAAACAACTTGGCAAGAAATTTTAAATTTGTCTTGTTTTTCCATTTTATTGTTTTGTACTTTGTTTTTATTTGCAGATTTCTAGTTATTATATCAGATTAAAAGGCATTTACCATCACTCTCTAGATTTAGAGACTGTGTTTATTTGAGGATAAAAGGAAAGCTACAAAGACCCCTATGGGAGAATGACCGGGGTGAACAAAAAATAGATAAAGAAGACTTTATTGATCCCAGGGGGAAAATAATCTGTTACAGCAGGAGGGAAGACAAGTGTGGGCTAGAAAGACCAAAAGCTGCATTAACGAGTAAGCTCAAAAATAGACGACCTCTCTGTGGACTGTGATAAAATGTTTTGCCATGACAGCAGAAAATATATTTACTATATCTTCACCATTCACAGTCATTAATAAACTCAAAAGCATTTGCGAAATCAAGTGTAGAAAGTGTGCTATGCTAATTATCGTCATATTATTGGACACTGACTTCCAGTACGCAAGGCAGAAACAACCATATTGAGAGGTGTGGTATAAAAGAGATGGGTCGAACCTGTTCATTGATGGAGCTGTAGTCATTGGTGGTGGAGACATCATCGTCCTCTGAGTCAAACAGGCCCTCCTGATTGTCCAGCAGCTCTGCCAGGACTCTGCTGACAGACTCCTGGTCCCGAAGGTCCTCTCCTTCTGTTGACAGACTGCAGATGGAAAATGACAGAAAAGTTTGAGTTGGCTGCACACTGCTTCCCACGAGAATAATACTTAGTGTAAAATAATAAACACCCCTCTTTTTTAAACTTCTGTGTGTAAGCGTGTTCCTGCAAGTGCCAAAAATAAAAAAATTGGTTCACTCTTTTAAAAAAAATAGATATTCAGCTGTCACTCTATTCTGTGGCTTCATTAAATGTGATGTGGTCTATGGCTTCAAGAGTTTCCTTCCACTGATTTTACAGCTTTATGATAATCTGATAATTTGCACTTGATTAATCATTTCCACTGAAGATGTAACAATGAAGCTTTTGAATACAGTACTGAATATATACTAGTGACATATCCACACCATCCTCATTAAGTTAAAAGTAAACATCTGTAAGATGGAGATGGTAGCTGTGTACAATAATCAAAATTATGATTTGAAATTCTTAAATAACTGCAGAAGAATCTTACTGGAAGATGTCGGGTCCAAAGACGGCGGCCAGCGCTCCAACGTTCCAGCTCTTTTGCTGAAGTGACGCCACGCTAGCCAGGAAGCGGCACAGGAAGCGCAACAGACCGTAGTTCAACTGGGGAAGGTCCTGAAGCAGATACTTCAAATTTCTACACAGCTCTTCTTCATTGTCGTAATCTAGCAATGTGAAGACAAAAAAACGGATATCATTACTTAAGCCAATATACATTCATTTCTTTGCTTAATCACTTCCCCGTCACTGGGGCTGGAGCTCTTATTAGGCGAGAGGCAGGGGACACCCTGGACACCTCAACAGGTCATCACAAGGCTAAGAGTATTTACACCTATGGCCAATTTAGAATGATCAAAAAACGTCTTCATAGCAAGCAGGTCGTGCTTGCTATGAAGAAGCACAGCTAGCGAGAGCTCGACCCCACAGACAGGATCTCTTATGTAATTATTTTATTTTTAGTTGAAAAGGGTGCAACTCTTATTTCAGAATCATTATTAGAACTTCTGTTGTAGTCTGTGTTGCTTCTGGAGCTTGTTCTCATAACTAATGATAATGTGGGGTGAATTATGGGTTATCGGGTCCTTCTTGGTCCTTCACAGATAGCCTTAAAAAAAAATCTTATCAAGAGAAACTGCACACACAGATAACATTATGCTCCGTTTAGTTTCACCTCTGGGAGAGGTGAAACTAGGTGAAACAGAGGGTGACAGAGAGGAAAATGTGCAAAAAAGGCAATCCTTTTTCAAGTGCAGTGGTGCCATTACAGAATATAATAGACTGAGAAATAAATGGCATGACATGGAGTCTCGACAAACACCCAACCAGTCTTCTACTATAATCTGGATGACAGCAACCGGAACAACCATCATCGTGACAAGGGGATTAGAGCAGATTATCTGTGATAAAAACAGAGGGGAAAGAGGACAGGCCAAAGAGCTGAAACAAAAAAGGGAAATGAAACCCATGCCTTTCAATCACATTTTTTACCCAAATACACAAAAATCCCTCAAAAAGGAAGAATTAATAACCACTGAAAGACAGCAGTTCTCACAGGGACATTGTTAACACAACCTTAGATTTTGAATTTGAGAAGAGTGTGGACAAGCAGGGGCACAAAGAATGAAGAAAGGAAAAGATAAAGGCTGCGCATCAGTGTAGCAGATATGCAAACATACAGATAATTCAGGTTCTCGTTATGAAAGAGTTTGTTTCAGCCAGTTTTCCTTTCATGTAGTGATCAGACCACCGTACTGTGTACTCACAGCTTATATAACCAGCATCAGCCTACATGGGCACAGCCTTAACAGCTTAAAACAAAATCAACTTGGATGAAGACCCAGAAATGATGCAGAAGAGTGTGTGCTTGTGCATGTTTTTAGAACAGCTATGGTCAACACTCTTTTCATAGGAAGTACATTTACAGACTGTGCAGAACAAACTCAAAGCTCCAAACTGGATTTTAGGAGGACAGGGTGAAAAAGGAGGTTAACTGCATTGTACTGGATAAAAACAGACTGTGGGTGAGTGAAGAAGAAATTCATAAAATGGCATGAAAAGAGGAAACACAGCCACGGTCACACACCTTGATAGAGCTGTAGTATACGTCCCTGTATAGCCGTTGGGATAACGGGCTCAGGAAGCTCCTGCAGGAACAGTCGGAGCAAACTGACCGCTGACGCCAGATCGGCCTCCTTCTCTAGCTTCACCTCCTCACCACTGTCATAGCGCTGACGCAACCAATCCACTCGCTCTGCATTGCCATTAACCAGGAAGAGCCCCTCCAAGTCCAGGTGACCTAAAGACACAAACAGCAGCCGTTATGAATATGTTAATTATCAACTCAAACTACTTCAAAACCATTCATGTTAATATACAGTTCAAGTTTCAGTATTTGACTAACTTGGTTTGCTTATTCATTTTTATCGTGATTTTTTAAAATTATATTTATTATATAACAATCAAACCTTTCTCATATTTGCATAATTGTTAAGACAACCTCATCAAAGCCCTATTGTGAATAACAAACGGGTGTTTTCATGCTTTAGTCTTTAGAGGGCTTGGCAGTAGCTAGGGTGTGGCACACTTTTTTGCAGCTAAAGGTTTGTCAAATTAAGTCCTCTTGTAGAGGTGATCAGGAAGGTATGCCAGGCATTAAAGTAGTTTTGCAATTTATAATACATACTAGGTGACACTCTGGCTTTCTGTAGTTTGGTTTGCTTGCTTTGGATTATTTGCATGTAAGTAAATTTTTTAGTAGTTGATATCAAAAGCAGAGAGAAACAGAGACACTGGATCCAATCAACAATCCCATTCACAAGCTCATGTCTGTCAGAGAGCTCTTTAACAAAATCAGGCATTACAGAGTCCAAAACCGATAGTGTAATCACATGCTTATTGTCACCTTGTAAAGTGTAACAACTAGGTTTAGCACCAGGAATACTATTATATTGTCATTGGTGTTTTAAAACAGTGAAGATTTTTATGCTTTTTTTCCCCCCACTGCTTGGTCATGTTAGATTTTCCAAATAAGGACCTGAAAATTACCAACCTGTAAGGGAAGTAAAAACTAACCGAGTACTGTAATTTTGCTGATGCACAATGATTCAGATCCTTCACTGTTAAACAACTTACAAAAGAAAGTACAGTGATGTGTGTGTGTGTGTGTGTGTGTGTGTGTGTGTGTGTGTGTGTGTGTGTGTGCGCAAAGACATTTGGTTATGTGGATTCTTCCCTTATCTATCAGAAAAAGCATGACCATACTGTAATGTCATTCGCATGTGAGGCAGCATCACAGAGTGTTTGTGACAGAAAAGCTAAACCAATCTGCAAATCTTGTCAAGGCTTTTTAGACGACATTTTTAGAATAACCAACATTTTTCCCCCTTGTTTACCAAACATATCAGTTGATCTTGTAAAACGATATCCTGATGTTATGCACTGCAATGTCACATGAATCTGCTGCAAAAGATTTTTGGTTCTTTTTCTGGATGTGTAACTACTACTTGGCTGCAGCTACCTGACCAACCACTTGTAAGTTGTTGAAGTAGCTTGTAAGTTGTAAGTTGTTTATACAAATTTGCCCAAAAATGTACTGAAACATATACAGCAATACGATGCATGTCATTTCACAGTCTTTCCTTTTCTTTTCAAGACGGCAACAGACTGAAAGGGAAAAGAGAGTAGACTTTACTAGACTCTACCTGTAAGAACAAAAGAAAAGGGGAATATTTGATAAAGGCATTAAAAGCAAAGCTCCAAAGAAATACATTGACTGCATGCATTTTCACCTGAAAACATCTTTTTAGTGGTGAGTGTTCTAGATCTGATGACTTATCGCTATCACAAATGTGCAAAAATGATCTGTTTTTGACAATACAACAAATATATGGTGTGGAAAAAAAAATCTATCTGTGTAGGGCTAAACTGATTTTCTTCTCATTATCAGCAAGTATTGACACATACTATCAATTGGGACCTAACAGTAAAGTAAATATTAGTGTGAATGTTATTTTAAAGGGGCAGATTTAAAGACAACAGGAAATGGTTAAAACTATATTTAAGTGGTAATGGTTTGATGTGTGGATTACATTTGATTATAGCCTCACTCTCCAGTTTCTTATCCGTTAACAAGCAAGATAACCAGGTCCAAATGATGACAGGAATCCTGTGGGACCTGCTCCCTTTTATATCTCCACAAAGCAGTCTAGATGAAGAACACCAGAGGTACACAGAGTGACAGCAGAGTTACACTAAAATAAAATAAAACGGTCTCTCTGTCTTTGCTGATCCATTAAAACACTGGGCATTTGCTCAGACATGCCTCTAATGTCTTCAGCTTTTGGCCACTGTCTTCTTTCAAAATGACATCTCACGTCATTTTCCTGCTTCAACTACTACCAGGCATCCCAGAGAGACTGAGGCCTTTTCACTGTCTTAGTAACTTCCTGACAGGCAGCACCGCTCTAATTAATGCACCAGCAGAGACCCTGGAGACTTATTACATAACCTCATGTGGTCAGAGAGCCCCCAAGTTACACAAATCACCAACCTGCTTCACTTGAAACAATTTGAAGTGGTACTTCATTTCAGTAGTGTTTAAAAAAAAAGTTCAGTGACAACTCCAGTGCTTTTGGGGATCCAGAAAAAGCGTATGTATTCAACACTTATTTACTTTAACGTGAAAATGTACCTAGTGTGTCCAGCGTCCCATTGACCTGCCCTGTAAGATTTATATCAAAGATGAATCCTATTTAAATGATCAGGATGCTTCCTGATAATCATTTTTTATTACTTTAAACCATTTATTGCCTTCTCAGGCAATTCCTTCATTTTATGTGGGATATATTTACAGCTGTGGAATTGCTTTTCAATCTCTAATGATACAAAGTACATCAACTGATCTTTACATGCTCTGCAATTTTTATCTCGTGAAGAAATTTTGCACACAGTAAGGGTAACGAGATACAAGTGTCTAACTGATATAACAAGGGTTAAACCAACAACATATCTTTAGCCTAAATACGACTGTCTGGCTTTAAAGAGCTATAAAACAAGTACTGATAGTGTAATCTAATCAGCACCAATATACAAGCCCAATTCAGATATGGTTAGTTTAAAAAACCCAACAAAACTTGGATCTGGTGAAAGAGTCAGGCATTTTACTTCTCATCTTTCAGACTGAGCTGTCTTAACTGCCAACTTCCTTTTTGTAAGAACATGACAGAAGACTGAAGTTACTGTTCTGTGACGCTCATACAGAAATGTTCTAGGGGGCTGTAGGAAAATCCAGGGCGAGCGCTTGGTAGGTTACTCTCTTCACTCTCTTCTGTTTTCACAAGTGAGGCTGAAGTTGACAGAAGTGTTATGTAACAGAAGGAAGCCAGCCGTGGAGCTGTCTGCCAGGGCCTTCAGAATTTATCTTATCAAAAACTGGATCCCACTAACAACATATTTTGGTTTTATCATGATGTAAGATGCTGTAGCTCAACAAAAGCAGGACTGAAACATCAGAGGCGTAATCTGATTTAGCTGAGCATCCAACATTTTGTACTGAGAAATTGTTTAAATTTTTGGCTCGACGTGTTTAGTTAAATAAGCAGAATTACATAAAGGTGCAACCCCTCGAGTCAAACTACAGCTAAAACGAAATAAAAGGATTTTGACCTCAGCTGCAGAGTTATTTCTACATTAAGTAAACTAACATTAGTGGTAATTACGTAAGATTATGTAATGCCTGTATCCTGCTACAAATTAAACGTTCCATGTAAATATGACTCATAAGTTTAACTGAGGGAGATGCAGCAGATCCTTACCAAAAAGAAATGAAGTGAAAGATCTGCTTCAGCCACATGCAACATTTAAGGCACCTCTTAAAATTTAATCACAAAAGACGTAGAGAGGAGCTTTAGCCCTACATGAAGCTCTCTGCTTCTTTTGTATACACTGAAGGTCCTTTGGCTATTTTAAGTTCATTTAAGAATTAAGCTACTTTCAGTAATATTGATAATCATTTAGACTATTTCGCTCTGATTTAATTTCAATAATTACTTCCTCCAAATCTTTTCCCTATTACTGGGCTATGTACCAGAGGCCTTTAAGGTGACAGTGATTAAACCATTACTTAAAAAGCTGTCACTTGACCCAGCTGTCTTAGCTAACTATAGGCCAATCGCCAATCTTCTTTTTATCCCCAAAACTCTAGAAAGAGTAGTTTTAAAACAGCTAACAGATCATCTGCAGAAGAACTGTTTATTTGAAGAGGTTTCAGAGCTCATCACAGCACAGAAACAGAAGTAGTGAAGGTCACAAATGATCTTCTTATGGCCTCTGACAGTGGACTCATCTCTGTGCTTGTCCTGCTAGACCTCAGTGCAGCACTTGATACTGCTGACCATAATATTTCATTACAGCATTTAGAGCGTGTTAAAGGTACTGCGCTGCAGTGATTTGAGTCTCTCTAATAAACTTCAATTTGTTAATGTTAATGGGGAGTCTTCTTCACACACTAATGTTAATTATGGAGTTCCATAGGTTTCTGTGCTAGGACCAGTTCTGTTTACTTTATACATGTAGAGTATACACTTTCCCTGCTATGCAGATGATACCAAGCTCTATCTTTCCATGAAGCCAGATGACACACTAATCAGTTAAACTGCACAAAACTGCAAGTTTTATTAAAGACATAAAGACTTGGATGACCTCCAATTTCCTGCTTCTAAATTCAGATAAAAGTGATATTATTGTACTTGTCTCTACAAATCTTAGAAATATGGTATCTAACCAGATACTTAACTCTGGATGGCATTACCTTAGCCTCCAGTAACACTGTGAGGAATCTTGGACCCGTTTTTGACCAGGATATGCATTTCAATGTGCATATTAAACAAATATGTAGGACTGAATTAAACTGAACTGAATTGTGTCTCAATCACTCACCGTGCTCCTCAATGTAGTCGACAATATCTTTTACTAGTGCAGGAACCTCATGGCCGCTGATTGTGTGTGTGTGTGTCACATCCTCCAGAGGAACACCAAAAACCCGTGTGGTGCTGGCTGAGCTCCCGCCCTCGTTGCCTGGCAACGGAGACACGCTCTTCCTCATGGCCCCCTGCTCCTCCTCCTCCTCCTCACCACAACCCCGCCAAGACCTCACGTCTTATAAAGGAAGAAATGGGTGAGATTAGACATAATGTGAGAGAAAGACAGAATGCAGCCTGGCTTAGAAAAAAAAAAAAAAAACACCTTCGTCCTTGATCATGTGGGCTTATAGATACCAAGAGTAATTATTTAGAGGCGCCAGTAAACAGTCATGGAGGACATACAGGACTGACTGGCTTTACGAACTGTTAAATGCCAGTGAGTGGGAGGGGGCAGGGCCACAGCTACCTGCAAGGGCATTTTGTAAAAAGAGGGTAGGTGGGGGAGAAGGACATCTTATGTCTGTTTTGTTTACAGTCTTCCAAAGACTGCATAATCAATTTACCAATAAATAAAGAAACAATCATTTTTGAGAAGCTTTACCCTGCAAATATTCAGATTCCAATTTCCTTTGACTAAAATGTGTAGTCAATAATCAAAATAGCTACTGACTAATTGTCTGGTTTTCAGTTTGTAATACTGTACCAGTGTTTTTATCCTATAAGAAATGTTGCATGACAAATCGCTTCGTTTGCTTCCTGCAGTCTTATATTACGTCTTCTGTCGTCCTCTGTAGCTTCTTTAGAGGTGATGACATTCAGGATGGGATGAAAATCAATGCAAAATAAGCAAATGAAAAGTCTGTTATTGACGTTGGTTGTTTGGTGAGTAATCTAAATGCAAACATCGACAGATGGTGTCCAGTCCACTCATCACTGGGGGAGGAACATCAGTTTATCAGAAATGTAATCTCAATTTGTTCCAGTGAAACTAATCTTACAGTATTATGTAACTAATGATAGCGGTCTTTTAAATGTAAGCAAGTAATCTGGCCTTATTTACAATAATGACATACAATGCAATATAAACATAAATGACATACAATATAAGTACATATTTTAATAGTTTCAAACATCAATGTTAAAACATTTTGATTTTCAGATGAAAATAGAAAAATATCAGCACTAATAATTTAAAATATTACAAAGAATGCATTGAACGTATGTAGATAAAGCTACATATATTCAGTGTGCTTCTCTTTTACTCTCTTGATATCCAGTTTGTTTTACAATATCAAGAACTACTATGTTTAAGCCTACTTTAACAGTTTGTTTGAATTATTACGTGAATACCTTAATAACATGTACCAATGACTGCTTATTTTACAGCCCCTGGCAGAGTTCATCAGCTGTAGGTAATTAATTCTTGGCTGTAGGATGATGTGCTCTTTGTATCCTCAAATCTGGGCTCTTTATGGCACCAAGAATCATAAAGGTAATAAAATGAAATCTAAGAAATAGTTTATAAGGAAGTGTGACAATGAGACATTATGATAAACTCGCTTTGGCAAGTTTACCACAATGTTGACTGTATTACATAAGTTCCAAACTGCTTAAAAAAAAAACTAACGTGCATATGTGCGTCTTATCTGTGATCATGGCTTAGAAATGCACCGAGTCTATTTTCCCCTTCAATTACGCATGTGGCTCGGTAAGTGTTGTGTGTTTGTGTGCACTCACCGTGTAGCAGTGAAAGTGTGTTCTATCCTCTCCTCCCCTGGCCAGTAAACCACTGAACCATCTATGGCTGCTTCAGGTTGTGGCAAAAGATGAGCCGGTAGTTCCTCATTGACAGACCGCTAATCCCTCGAACAGGATTCCCTTCTAGCTACACTGAGAAGAGAACCAGGAAAAGAAAAAAGATGGAGGGGAAAAGAAAAGGAGATGATGGCAGAAGAAAGACAGGATAAGGGTGGAGACAAAAAAGATGGAACGTTTTAATTAACCAATCACTGGTGTGTTGAAAAACATAATTAGTTACTTTCTGTAGTAACAATGGGTTTTATGTGGGCTATAGTTTTCCACTTCCAGTTTCTATTCTCAAGGTTTTATTCATACATTGCATGTTCATGGTTATTTAGTGATGAAAGATCCATTGGGCCCAATACCAAAACTGGAATCACAGCAAACCCACAACAGCAAGTTTCAGTTTCCCCTTCTCTCCTTCTAGTTTTTCTATGCTCCATGCCCATTTTCTTTTCATCTTTCTTCATTAAAATCCTTTCTTTCCTGTTTCTTCACTCCCCATTCTGTTTTTCTCCTCTCCTTGCTCGCTAATAAAATCTTCAAGGTTTGAGATATCAGGCTGTCTAAAAGTCAGCTGGAGAGCTGAATACAATAATTAAACCAATAAAGATTGTTCTGGAAAGCTGTGCTATAGTGTCTTACAGGCCTGTGCCTGCCCATATGCACAAAGAGTCCCATTTAATCTGTCTATGTTAGGTGTGTTCCTATTGACTTCCTGCCCCTTTACAGTGTGCATATATGTCTCAATACCGCCATTGTATGAATGTGAACTATTATTTGCCCAGAAAGGACATGGCTGCATGTTCGAATACGTGCAAAGTGAGTTCCAGCTGATGAGTGTACGTGTCTGAAAGTGCATTAGGAGGAAAATTGTACTTTTGCTTAACTGGTCAGTATGGAAATACGTACCACAAACTGTATTTTATGTTGATGAAGCAAAGGAAAGCCAGGTACAGTCATTTAGGCTCCAGGCTCAACGCAACAGTGTACAAATGCACTTTTCCATTTGACTCCTTTCTTCCCTATCTTTCCCTTTATTCACTTTTTGGCTGTGTGTTACACAACCCACCTGGCCTACTTGGATTTAACAGTTCTACATTAAGAGAAGCGCAGTAGTAGAGATAAACAGGAACAGAAATTGGCACGACAGGAAAATACTGACAGGTAAAAGATTTGCCTCTCTTTGCAAAAAAAGTAAAATTTCAAAATTACAACAGTACCTAAATCTCCTAAGCAGTCATCTGGATCATGTAAGTAAGACCATCAAATGCAGCCAGTTACAAACCTTTTTAAGAGCCTTGGCAACAACCATATGGAAATAAAGCCCTGTGCCACGTTATGAAAGCTATAAACTCTGAAAGCTGCAATCTCAAATCAGGAAAACCGTGAAAAAAGTCCAGGGCACTGACTTAAGCACTAACAATAAAATGAGCTCTTTGCCATTTTTGGTTAATATAAAACCTAAATCAACCATCAGTTTACTTGGAATCGTATTTCTGGGTTTTGTGGGACTCAGCTGAAACATATTTTGCATATTATAATTCTCAGGCACAGCCATGTTTCCTTGTTATACACAATGTGTGATTACATGTGCTATGTTGTGATGAAGAAAAGAGCTGCAATAAATATAGAAACAACTGTTTTCAGGTTTGGTTTTTAAGGCAGCACACATAATTATTGTCTCCTGTGCCATATGGTCTGTTTGGGGACTAAAGTTTTACTTACTCTCCTATCTGCTATTTTGTTTGAGTACCAGTGTTCCCATCTTACTGAACTGTTGTCTGCAAAAACTAAGAGAGTGGTATTTAATATCATAGCTTTCCCGATGACTACATAGCATATTTTACTTAAGTTCATCAAACTGACTTTTCAGTATCCTTGTGTTTGCCCACAGTTATTACTAATAAAGAGATTCTTCAGCCTCCGGTTTTTCTAAGGCCAACTGAACTGGCATTGCTAAGCCTCTTTAAAAGCCAGAGAAAATCCCACTGTTGCAGCTAAAACTCTTGTACTGGGTCAGAGCCCACACGCCACACGGCCTTGTTCTCGGAAAACTAAGTCATTATGCAAGCCCTAACTACTGTTTCTGAATATTGTTAGATGATTATTAATTCACCAGGCTGAAAGCTTTAATAGCAGAACACAAAAGCCTGACATTAACAGGCAGGTTCAAACCACTTGAGCATTGTCAGACAGAGGAACAGACAGATGAGGACAATCTCTAATCAAGAGATTAGACAACCAACTAAACCAAAGCCTTACCTGCTATGAAAATTTACTTTAAAAGATCTCTGCAGTGTTTGGTCAGCAATAGAACTGCTTGTATGCTTCTGTCTGATTGTCTTAAACCCCTATACATTTTACAATGTCCTTCTAAACAATAAGGGGCATTGTTGAACGTGATAAATTTTGCTTGAGGAAAGAAAAATAAACCTGAATAAGAATGAGGAAGGAAGGTGTTCAAAGAAAAAGACACACACCCAGAAAGGTGTACACAGAGACACACGGCTAAACAATAAGACGGTAAAAAGCCATGAGCTCACACATTTCAATTGGGAGGGACCGTGTGGTCCAATAAAGAACCGGAATGCATATCATTTGGGAACAGGCAAATTCTTATTGTTTCCCTCGCAACAGCTGCGACAGATGATGAAATGACTGGAATCATTTGTTTCACATTTGCTTATTAGATGCCAAAACATCATACTGTTTTGGCATCTAATAAACATTCAGGCGTATGGCTCTGCTAGTCTTCTGGCATTTTCCAATTGTACTTTATAGTCTCACTAGAATAAACACGGTCAGTTGATGTGCTAAAGAAAGCACAGAAGATAAGCTAAATTAACTGTTTCACCCTCTGAAAGTCAAACACTGCTAATGAAAAGACTTGGTTAATGTTTGACTATGAGGATTTCTGGTTTTTGAGCTTAAGGTGCAGAAGGGACAGAAACAAATTTGAAATGAATCACTTATGATCAGAACTTTCAAAGTAAAATACAAGTTTGCAGAAACTGAGTTAAGGTGGCAAGATTTTTTTTCCAGGGAATATATTCACAACTAATCATGTGATTTGAGTCAGTTCAACTACACCTGCCGGGAGAATCAGATTCTGGATCGTGACTCTATCCAATAAGCTTGCCATGTGACTTGTATCACATTTCAGTATGGCAGCACCTGTGTTCACATAGATATGAAACCTGAACAGAAAGATCAGAGGTTCCACAATATGACTATAAACAATATTAATGAAAGATAACATAACCACATTGTTCACTGACATGGTCCAAGTGATAACAGCAGCAAAAAAAAAAGAAAAGAAAAAACTATGAGAACAAAAGACTTGTTAAGTTGAACCTCTGATGTGCAAAACAGTGTCTTTTCCATTAAAACAGAGTCCATGACCACAATGGAAATAAAATATTCACAGGGCATTATAAATAAATCAGCAAATTCTCCCCAACGCACACCATGGTGTGAAATCTACTGAAAAAAAGAGATCAAAGTGGTTCAATTCTGCAGTCTGTGATCAGTTGCCAAACTATCATGGTCAAACTAAATGAGGGAAGTACAAAGTGACAAAAAGAAGGTTGGAGGAAGTAGCTGGGCCAGGAATTCTCTTCATAAGAACAAACCCAGAAACTGCTCCTGTTTCCTGCATTTCAGTAGTTCTGCTTTTCGTTCTCAATTATGTACTGTCTTAAATTTCTGAGCTTAAAAAAATATTTGCATATTTGAATTCGTGTAATAGTTTATTGGAACTTGGGTGTCTACGTGACTCATCTGCCTCACAAATCTATTCCGAATTTCTTGAACCTTGCCCCTGAACAATTCTTGCCAAGTATATTACTTAAACACATTAAAGAAAAAAAACAACTAATGAAACTAAAGTAAAAACTAAAGTAAAAAACTGAAGTAAAAATTTTGATACAATAAAAACCCAGTCTTAAAACTTAGTGAAACATAAGACCTAAGACGTAACATAAGACCTAAGGCGATAGAACGATAACGATATGTATTGCGAAATAACTTTTTCTTGATAGAAAAATTAAACTATTGCGATAGGCCTCATCTCTCTTGTCCTCTTAAAAAAAAAAAAAAAAGAACAGCCAATCCAAATTAAGTAGCGCAGAGCCGAACCAATCACAGCCGCAGCGTCACGTCACGTGACTTGTTACGTACAGCACAAGTGCCAAGGCGCACATGTGTATTTGTTTGGGAAGCAGCCAGCCGGGCTGCCCAGGTAATGGAGGAAATGAGTGTGCCGACTAGAGAAAAATCAACCGAGAGCGTGAGCGAAGGTTACCGAAGAAAAAACAGATGATGGTTCCAATGCCGGAGAGAATGTCGAACGGAAAGGCCATAGAAGTTCCGTAGTGTGAAGGTTTTTCGGCTATTTCAAGTCTGACAAAAAACAGAGTAGCGCGCACTGTAAATTGTGCCGAAAGTCTGGAAATACAATAAACCGGTGCATGCTCAATCTCTGACTGAAAGCGCTAATTCGTCATTCGGCTTTTGTCAGACTAAAGTAACTGTTAAAACTGTTTGAAAAGCTAAGCTATACAACAAGGAGAGATTGAGAATTTCCTCTTAGTTCTCAGTTTATTTGATATCGACAAAAGTTAGTCAATTTTGTCTGTTCTTCTGTAAAACAAACTAAGATTTATTTTTAGAATTAATATTTTGTTTCTAAGTGGAATTGACAATTTAGTGGTCTGTTTTGTTTGTTCTATTTTGAAACTTAAACGCTTTAGCGGCTGCCCTTTGTGTAGTTTGCAATATTTGCCTTTATTTATCTGAAAAAGTCTCATGTTCCTTAAGTACATCTACCCTGTTGAACTTATTATGGGAAATAAATATTTAAATCAAAACAAGCTGCTGATTATTTCACATTTTACTTGTGAGCAACGGCACATTTAAATCTTACAAATATAGTTATTTGGCTTATATTGTGATGTATATCGTTATCGCCTGAAATGAAAAAAACATATCGTGATATGAAAAAATCTTATATCGCCCAGCTCTAATACATACAAAGAAAAAAAATCTTCAAGAAAGAGATTTTCATTCTCTTTCCTGAAAGTCTTAAAAGGTAAAACGTGAGAAGAAACATGAATCCCCTTAACTTTATCAACTTTTATGGTCTGCCATAAAACCATTATTATGGCCTCATATTTCCACACGCACCTACTGTGTTAGGTGTATTGGACTCAAGTCATTTGTTACATGTATCCATTGGTTGTTAAGTCTTTACTTAAGTCGATAATGTTGGAATGACCCACACCAACCCCACCCCCAATAAAAGGTCTGTCACTGAAGTACTGAAGATGACACGTCACTTTAAGCACTCATCAAATGTTTCAGGCATTGGTATTTATCATTCAGGGTGTGTATACTTAAACATTAAACATTTTCTGTGCCACCTGATTTGCAATCTGAGTTACTGAGCACAAAGTGGTGGCTTTTAAATTGAGACTTACTCATTTACTCAGATACCACTTACAACATGTCACCTCAGAGAAATGGTGTTAATTTTCTACTACCTTGAGCCCAGTTAGCCATTCGTAATGTTTAACTAATTTAAAAGAACCTGAATAACACGAAGCATATCAAAAACCTGCTAAGCACAGCTAGTGATTATGTTGATCCCAGCAGCTAAGGTGTTTTTACATACACAGCTGTATCAGTCTCAGTATGCAAAACATTAACAGATAGGGGTTCGAAAAATAAAGTTTGCAGATGAAAGCCCGTAAAAGAAAGTACGAACACAAAGACAGGAAATACAACATCTATTAAAACATTTATAAATCAAAAACATATAGGTGGTGTGAAAGCTGACCTAAAACCTGTCTGTGCACATTTTAAGCTGTCTGGTATTAGTGCCAAGTCTTTTCATTTGCCTTGTAGCACTAAGCCACCCTAATGATACACCCTGTCCCAGCAAAAGGATGTTGTTGTAATGTTGTAATAACTTCCTTGTTTTCTTCTTCTTGTATCTGTACATTTTAGTGACATGCTGTTAGCAGGTAATGTTCACTATCTGCATGAATGGCAACAACAGAGAGCAGGAATTTTGGTGAAAAATAAATACTCTGTCATTTAGATTCTCGCTGCAAGAATTACAAGTTTGATACTTATTTTTTTTATTTTTTTTATTTTCCATTTGTAGAATTTAAGAAAAAATATTAAGTAATTTAAAAAAAATATATACACAGATAGCACTATCTTTTGTGTTAAAAAGCCTAAAGGTTGAATAACATCTAATGTTATTACATAAACTGTTCATGGCAAGTGTATAAAGCAACAGAATAGAAGGATTATATATAAATAGATGTAAATATAAATAAATACATTTTCCTACTAAGACTCAAGTAGATACTACAGCTCTATCTAGCTTAATCTGTAGATTAGTTTTAGAGTTGAAGAGTATTATTTAGCATTCAGTCATTTATTAGTACAAAATCAAATATTTTGTGGATAGTTAACATTTTTAATTTTAGGTTACAGTTTTATTTTATTTTACAATTTTGAAATTCTAGTCTATTTCTTGGAGGCAGACAGCAGCAGGTCAAGTCAGGCTCAGAGTCTAAGATACAGACAGATGGGGGAATACAGAAGGAGTAGAGTTATAGAGAATAAAAGAGCATCATAAAGAGAATGGCTAAACAGATTGGCTGAAAGAATAAGAATAGGAAAAGCAAAGGGGAAAAATTGAGTAGTGTATCCACACAAAGACGGCACATCATTTTTACAATTTGTTTGTGTTTTATTTTTCTTATGCCTAATGAGGAAAACTGGCAATTACCTTGCTCAATCAGAATCCTGTTTGTGTGCAGAAACACTAATGAAGTCACAGAAGAAAGGGCAAGTGAGGTAAGGAGAAGATCAGGAGAAAAAAAAGGCAGTAAAGCTGGTGTTTGCCCTTGAATCATCATCAGCAGCTCACTGCTCTAGCCTAGTTTAGCTGCTCCTTCTGTGATAAATTAATAAGCACATGTCTTTGGGGGATATCTTCTTTTCAGGCCTCTCTTTCCCTCAAGAAACATTCACAATCTTCCTGTTAATTATTTTGAAGATGCAGGGGTCATCTAATAAAAATAACCATTTCAAGATATATTTCTATACCATTTCATGTCAAATGAAAAGCAAATTGTACTTTAAAAACTAGTTCAATTGGCTGTCAAATGTTGGTTAGCTTGATTTTCTTTGAAGCTAGAGAATCTGATGAATATGACAGATCAAGGGGGTGAACAGAGCTAAATCTTGTTTCATGTACTCCAACAAATCCAGCCTATGCAGCACGCGTCATATCATTCTGGACAGTCATTTAGAAGATGCAACCTACAGACATTTTTGGAAACTGTAACAGATATTGTCTGCTACTTTATACTGATATTTTATGGATAAACAACCAACTGATTTATGAAGGCCTTTGAATTAATTTGTCTTAAAATTTCATCCGACTTATGTGCCTTTCAAGGGAAACAGTAAAAAAAAAACAACCTTTCTTAGCTTCCCAGAAGGGCTTTGACATTGAAAAACGCTCTAACGCCTACAGTGGAAACACAAGTGCAGCTCTGTGCAGCCAAATGTGGGAGTGGAGGGAAAGCAGCATTTTGTTTGGGACATTTGCATAAAGTTTGATTGGTTGCCATCTGGGTAAACAGACATACAGAATTTATTTTTTTAACACTTTACCAATAACCCAAATCGGATTTTTCTTCAACTAAAGAAATGGTTAAGGTCATATTTTATTAAATATAACCATCTTAAAAAAGGTAACTTGCACACGAACTGTGCAATCTCCCAGAGAAGTCTATTATACAGTATACATACTGTATATTACTGTCTAAGCATTGGCTATATACTGTAGCTTTACTGTCGTGAATTATACCATGTCTGGATGACAGTAGGCCATTACTTGAACATTCAGCAATGTTACATAAAAGATAAAAGTGACTTTTGATAGTGTATTATCAACTTTTAGTGCAGCCTCTTTATCACGCCAATCCCGATAGAGCAATTATGTAGTTGAAGATTTTTTTGTTTAGAGGCCTTATATCATAAACGAATTATTATTTTCCTCAGGCCTTCAGAGGTGAAAACCGTGCTTTAAATTGTCCCCCTGGAGCTAACACTAATATATCCTTAAAAAACTAAGTAATAATAAACCAGTGGTTTTTGATCAAACGATAGCATCTACAGCAACAAAGTAATTACCCTCTATCAAGAAAAATTATGCAAAAGATTATGAACAAGAACATTAATTACTGTAAAATTGGGGTTTTAATTCAACAGACTGATTTCAAACTGGTACTGTTAAGTAACTGCAGTTGTCATTTTAACATTCAGGTGTGGTTCACACAAAATTCAGCAGGTGTATAATCTATGGATAGGTTTTGTATGGTGATATATATTTCATGTCTTGTATGCATATTATTTTGGTTATTTATTTTGATGGTACTGATATCTATTAAATACATAGTAAATACAATTGCTATGTCTTTCTTTTTTCTTAGTTGCCATGGTGACAAAATATGCACCACTGGTGTGAAGTACACTTCCTACTGAAATACACGACTTACACATTTGAAAGTAAATGTTTTGTTTCCACAGCTTTCATATACCTCAACACATTCATTTCAGTTCACCATCAAAGCATCACAGATTAGGTGGTAGCCCGACCTTAGCAGAGCTTGGAGGAGCTACTGGGCCCAGCTTGCTTTGAGGCAATGACGTTGAGCTTTATTGATTTAGCATCGATCTGTATCACCTCTTTCTCTCACTCGTTCTCACATTGATGGAAATTTCCAAATGTCTGCACTCCAACTTTGGGCCAGTATTCTGCCGGTATTTTACTTCACTGTTGCCTTTGTACATCGTGTATGTCTGGCATCTCTGTGAAAGCAGTGACGGTGCAATGGGAAAGTCAAACTCAAACAATGAGGAAATCCCAAGCCTGTTGTCCAGTACCACAGAATGAACATTCTTTGCATTACTATACAAAGACTGCATGAGGCTCAATTAACACAGAACTAATAGCCTACACAGGATAGTACAAGTCTTGTCATTCCCATCTGTGTGTGAGCTCCTGTGTGTAAACAATAGATCAAAACACCAGCTGTGAGCATAAGCTGACAAATGAACAGGCTGAAGAGCATTTAAACAGTGACCAAGCAAAATCTGATACGAGTTCAAGCTATAGTTTCACAGAGAATAGAGGAAGTGACATTTTAATTATAGCTTTTGCTGCTGTCTTTTACTTCCTTTAACTGCATCTTTTTATATTTTTAACTTGTTTTAAGTGAACAAATCTACATGGTGGTAAGTAGTTAGGCTAATTAAGAAGGATATTTTAGCCATTACGTTTAGGCAGTTTTGCATTCTCACCAAAAAGGGCAGAGAAATGAGCTTAGATCAATGAGGATTTGCTTCTCAATAATTGCTCTGTAGCCACAAGTCAATGCTTGTTCTCCACATGCATCGAACACACAAAAGAGTCGATTTTCTCTTCAAGATGCACTTGCTAAATTTTGTTTGCCATTTTTTACTATGATAAGAAGAGAGGTATAATAGATAATTAAAGTCAATGCAAATGACCAAAAATGTAATTGAAAAAGCACCATTTTTTTACCCAACTCATTCCACGTGTGGAAAAAGGAACAGCATGTACAAAGTATCCAGAGTAATGATGTAATTTTCTTTTTGTAAGTAGAAACCCATCTGGGAAAACTGAAACACACAACAGAATCTAGAAAGACTGTGCACTTATTAAAGTGTAATGTAAACAAAATATTAAGGATGGGAAACAATTCATATTATTGTTTGCAGACTTCAAGGGAACTGTTTCATGATATTATAATCACTTAGTTGTTGTTGTTCAACCTAATGATTCTGATACTTAAAAACTAACATAAATAATTATTAAAATGTAGTTTCCCATGCATGTCTAGTTTTATATAATGCATGGCCTTTGTGTACAACTTTAAACAGTTCTAATGTGTTTGCTATGATTTTTATAAATGTTTAAAAATATTTCCTTAATTTTACTGATTTATATGAACAGTAATAGAGAGTATCCATCATATTCATGTAACATTGTAACATAAACCCCTAATGTGCCCAGATGAAAATAAACCAAAGTACATCCCATTAAATGAGTTTCTGTGCAAAAGCCAATGCTGAACAAGTGAGCAC
Organism: Oreochromis niloticus; assembly: GCF_001858045.2. Taxonomy (NCBI): domain Eukaryota; kingdom Metazoa; phylum Chordata; class Actinopteri; order Cichliformes; family Cichlidae; genus Oreochromis; species Oreochromis niloticus. Next base: position 14,249,897 of record NC_031966.2, on the reverse strand, counting down.
AGCTGATCCCAGATCTAAGTAAGAAATGACTTGACCTGAAATGGCTCCAGAGCAGTGTTGAGAGGTTTTAATAGCTGAGTTTGCTGCCAGCAAACTAACTTTACCCTTCAATCCAAGCCAAACAGCACTACTGCCAAATCAAGACAGGAAAACTCACCTCTGAGGTCAAGGTCAAATTAATGTATTAGCCATTTGCAAAGCCTCGCCCTACCTGTAACAAGTATAATTCAAGAGGTTTGAAAGCATGCAGTAACAGCTGACTGACTGTTGGCTTTACTGACTGCAATTTGCCTTAAACAGGACTTAAAACAAGGGTGAATTCAAGTTTTGTTTTTACTGATCACCCACCCCAGTTGTGATAGTATATGTGAAATATGTGTGAAGTCACTTACATACATTATAAAGAAAAAATAATCAACAAAAGTGAGTCACTATTTCTTTCTACTAATAAAAAACAAGGAAACTTGGGCAACTAAACCAATTCAGTCTTTAGTTTCCAGTAGCTGTTTTATATATATATATATATATATATATATATATATTTATAATTATGCAAACCAAAACTGAAAATAGATATAGAAACCAATACGCTTAGAGATATTTAGCGACTGGGGCTTTCCAAAGCAGGAAGAAAACCACAGACTTAATATACAAAGGTCTGCAAATATTGTAGAAAATAGTGCTAAGAGTTACACATATATTTTATGGTCATTGTCATTCTGTATTTCCAGTCATATGACCTTGCTCACCATGCAATCTCTGTGGTTGCTCGACACTCAGCAGATGCTGTACGGCTAGGGCACTGCCCTTAAACCTACTGAGAACACGGTGTCAGCCCCAGATTACTTAACCCTAACCAGCTGCTCAGTACAGGATTTCTCCATCTGCCTAATTGAATACTGTAGCCCTCTGCTTTTCAAATGAACTCCAAACTAAAATTAAGAACTGCTTTCATCAAATAACTACAGCAAATAGAAACAAGATCAAAACCAGTGAGAAGTATACTGTTTATCTACTAACATACTAAACAAAGTGAATTATTTTAAACGTATAAATGTAATTATCAATTTCTGATGTGGAATTTTCAAACATTGTAAATACAAATTATCAAAAGATTGTAACCACTCTCTATTGGACTATTGTTGCTGCCCAAACAGTTCTGACCCACAAAGCCTGGAGGCTGCAAGGCCTTTTAAGGTATTTCGCACTCAGACATGAGCAAAAAGATCCATCAAGTCTTTCAAAGTGTAATAAGGGTTTTGGTTTACTTCCCCCCCCCCAAACTCCATCTCTCTTTTTCATAGTTTTTCCCTTCATGGTACTCATCACTGATCTTTTAAAGATGATCAGTCAGATCTTTACACAAGACTGATTCTCTAGCACTCTCCATAGATCAGTTTATACGTGGGACATTTAGTTTATACCAGACCTAAGTGCTATCTATCCCCCTTACCACTCTCCTTGCTGACCACTTCTGCAAAGTATTATTTCATACCACAAGGAGCTTGATAACTTACATACTTTTTAGAAGTAGTCACAAACTGTACTTTCACGTGACTTCCTGATTTCATAATTACCCGACACAGCGATTTTTACTGAGGAAGCTGTCATTGAGGAAACAGTGATAGCTCCATGTTTGAGAGCACTTAGCAATTACATCAAAAGGATCATACTAGTCATATCTGTTGGTGGAAGTCCTAAAGCATGTACGCGTTTGGCATTTATCAAACCAAAGGGTGATTTTCATCATTTGTACAGTTAAAGTTCTGATATTCTTTGTTATTCAAGGTAAATGACAAAATATGGGGAAAAAAGCTTCTATGAGGTTTTTTTTTTTTTTCTCATGTAGAAGCTTTTGTTTCTTCAGCCACCCAGTGAACCATCTCCATTTACACAGTCTTTGAGCCAGGTCAGTGACACACAGCATGACACTGCCTTTGGGCAGTTTTGGTTTAATTTACAACAGAAGGCAGTGCTTTGGATTTCCTCAGCTTGTAGCTACATACTTTGATATTGTTACTCCTTTTCATGGGAGTTTGTTGTTTTCCATCACTGAGTACTTAGTCTTGTGCTTACACATGACATACAAACATACAAATGGTGTTTTCACCAATTCTACTAGTTATAAGTTATGGAGCATATTTGATATACAAGTGCTAACATAAACCTAATGAGATTTAACTTTGTAACTTTCTGGTAGTATTGCTCCAGCTTTAGCAAACTTTGGGGCATATTTAGTTTGGCTTGAGGCCCTATCCACAGCATCTTAAAAAAAAAAAAAAAAACATTCAATGACCTGGCAACAATAGTTTCACACTCCAGGCAGCTGTGTGATTTTGACACTGCTGTGTGTGCGTGTGTTTTTCCTTCCATATAAAAACTATGGGTCGTCTTACATGTATGTCTTATCTGACACTGTAGGAGGCTGGAGAGTTCTGACTCTGTTGGTATGTGCATACGTGAGAGACTCCATATAAAGGGCTGCAGGTTCAGTTTAAGTACACTTAATGTGAATTGAAAAAAAAAAAAAGTAAATTCCTTATGCATCTTAATGACCTCCATATTCACAATTATCCAAAATAGCTGGGAATCTGTATGGAATATTGGAGCATTAATAGCTAGTTACATTTAGTTAATAGGTGACTAGAGGTAAAATAATTACTCTAATTATTAAATTTCCAGCTGTTAACATCTAGGCATCTCATGAAAAAAAATACTAACTTATCCAATTATTCTTGAATGTGGCATATGGATCCCCTACTCAACCCAGTGAGCTACGCCAGCACCCAGTCACTACTCATTTTTTATTAGTGGATGACAACTTGAGTATTTGAAAATCATACCGATTCCTGTCACAATATGAGAAATTACTGCTTTTTCTCCCGTATTTAGGGCTTAATATGTTACACTCCACTCTAAGAGTCTCTAAGAGTAAGAGCCATTGTCACCATTTTTGGAAAATTTACAGTTTCATCCATCCATCTTACCCAACTTACGGCTGGAACAGTTCTCTCAGTTTTCATGTAGTGAGAGGTAAAGTACTCCCTAGACAGGCTGCCAGTCTGTTGTAGGGCTAGCATAAATGGAAAGTCATCCCTTCACACTCACATACACACCTATAGCCAATTTCGAATCACCAGTTAACCTAACATGCATGTATATACACTGTGGGAAAAAAGTGCATATACATTGAAAAAAATCACTGGAGGAGTAATAAAAATTTAAAATAGATTTTAACTACAGTTAAACATTGAGTTAAAGCTAATGCAGCCCATTTCAAAACCAATCACAATAAAATCATACTGATCAGTTTTTATTAGAGAGAGGTTTGCGCTCCCATTATCCAGTCCATTTACACCAACAACTCCAGAACTCAACTCTAGAATGACCATAAAGCTGAATCAACACTTTGCGTAAACAGTTTCATCAAACATGGAGCATTATAACCTTTATTAAGGTAGACTTTATTGGAGGACTGTTGTATAAGACCACTTTAGATTGTAAAGTACTGTCAGATTAAATCCAAGGTGTTTTTACAGCAGCTGACTTTACAACTACTTTTCATTTTTTCCACTGACCTGTATAGATCCACCTGTTGTTTCTTAGACATTAGAGTTTTGGTAACAGGTTATACTGTACTGAGAAGGCCTAAGACTAAAGTAGATAAAAACAATTCTTATTTTATATCTGAAGAGCTCAACACAATATAGAAATAAATCAGAGGTTGCTTCTGTATTAAATTACTGCCAGGACAGTTTTGTGACATAAATAACATATAATCTAATTTTTTTTAAGCTTTTTGTTAATAAACTAGTATCAAAAACAAAGATGTTGTCTGGACAGCTCTTAACATAACTGTTAGAAGTCTTTCAGCCTTTTGTAACAATCCTGGTATATATTTACCCATTATAAAACTGATAAAATTGACTCATGAAGACCAATGCAAATGTTCTGTTGATATATTAGTATATCTCTAGTTATCAAAATGCCATCCCCATCATTTGGTTAGCTGATGATGTCAGAGAACAACTTAATTACATATTTTTTAAATTTAAATTTCATAAAAAGCTTTTCATAGCATACTTTGAAATCTAGTTAACTTGTTTTGTCTGACAAACAACAGAAATGTATCATTTACTACCAAAGTAAAACAGAGCTTTTTATTACAAAAAGCTCGAAGCCTGGTGTTTATGACTGTAAATTACCCAGTGGTGAGCAAAGGTACCAATCTTCATAAATGCTGTACCAGTTAAAAGATATAACGCCCACCGTGTCTTTTCAAATAGCTTATATTATTATTTATCTTATTACTGCCATGGATACTGCTGAAACGCATGAGAAGGGGGCTTTTATCACTGTACAGTCTTCTTACTCACAGTTCCTGTCCTATGAATCATACACATTAATAAGGACAGCCATTACAAATCTGCAAGTAGCTCTCTTCAACTGGGAACAATCATAGGACACAAGTTGTCAAACAAACTATTTAATTAATAACTTCATATTTACACAATTATGCCACTTAACAGCATACTGGGTAATTCCTCAAGGCTAACAGACTGTTTATCCTGACAAGTCCAAATGGAGTTTGTATCAAAGCTTTACAACAAAGACTTGCCATATATTGACTTTATTTAAAAACAGGGGCAAAGGTAGCATTGCAGCAAACATTTTATTTTGAAGTTATTATGTACCATTTAAACACAATTTTAAGACAGTTGTGCCCAACTGCTGATATTCGAGTCCCTGTTGACTGCCTATCAACTCAAAGCAGCTTTCTTCTCTGGCCTCTGGCACAAACAAGGTTTTTTATCCAAAGATTTTTTGCTCACTGGATATTTTCCCTTTTCCAGACCAGACTCAACTTCAAACTAGATTGTGAGAGTACTTGTTTTACTTATGCATAGTACAGAGAGGTGTGTAAGAAAATACTCAGAATAGCCCATCTGGCACCAACAGTCATACCATGTTCAAAGTTATTGAAACCACTTTTCTTCCTCATTCTGATGCTAAGTTTAAACTTCAGGGGGTTGACTTGACAAAGTCTGCATGCCTGAATCCATTGAGCTGCTGTCATGTGACTTGCTAATTAGGTATTTGTGGATGAGCACTTGAAGAGGTATAACTAATAATTGTGAATGTATATTATTTAGGTGCGCTGTAGTTTGAAATGCATTCAAACTAAAAGGGTTTAACAGAATTAACTCCTACAAGTCATGAAGTGAAAAAATTATTCTGAACCTATATGGTAGGCACAGAAATAATATTACTAACAACATAGCTTGATATACTGATAAATTCCTCTTAACTAATGCCTTATTTATGACCTAAATTGGCCAAATATTTATGAATAATTATGAATTACAGTCTAGTTTTCATACACATGGAAGTTGTTTAACTTATGCACACTATACAGCGTATGAAGACCAATCCGTCATGCTTCTTGACATGTTGCCGGATGCCATTATGCAATCACCAAGACTTCAAAGTGCTCAGAAATAAACGTCAGCCTCTCATTTGAATGTAACGCCATTGCTGAAGCAATTATTGCACATATACATATCCTCATCTGGATCAGCACAGCTTCATATCAAATCATGTGAACCTAAACACTGGCGAACATTCCAGCACACACAGTTAAATGCATCCGAGCAGGAAGCATCTGTGTCAGTGATGAAGCTTTCCAGAGATAAACAGAACAGAAAATGAAACCACCATCTACAACTCGGGAGAACGCGAATTCCAGGAACACAGATTTCAAAACGGTTTCCGTATAATTCTGTACAAAAAACCCGTCATAACCGGGTGATTTTAAACTATCCTACTGCGTCTCATATTCTTCATGCACAACCAATATCACACAACTCCATAATTTATATATATTATCAAATGTACACAAAACTTTAAAAAAAAAAAACCCGCATTGAGTATTTTTTTTCTTGCGGCACTGATAAAAACCTTAAACACTCAATTATTTAAGAGTTTCTTTTTCTGTCTCCGAGTTAGCTTGCCGTGCCTGCGGAGGAGCCACAGATGTGATGGAACTGCTATTCGGTGCTATCCGTTAGCCGCTAGCTCACAGTGACCACAAATGTAGTCGCAAACGGTTTTAAGCCCGGCTGTGCGCTTTAATATTAGCCTCTACGTAAAGACACATGTAGAGCAGATATATCCTATCAGGTATACATGAGAAAAAATGATATAAACACATAATAGAAATGGTCAGACAGAGTTAGCTTAGCAGGCTAGCATTAGTTAGCGTTTAAGATGCTGAGAGAACCAGAAGAAGAGCTGTTAGCAAGGAAAGCTAATCAGACGCTCCGGGGTACCTTACCAGGTCAAAACAAACAGGAAAGCGGAGCGAGATGCATTAATTTCTTGTTTCGTTTTTGAAGCCGACGTCTGGTGAGACGGTAACTTTGACGAGATCAAAGCAAATAATGTAGAAATATCGTCGGGAACATTGCAAAGACACTCGAAATTAATGTGGTTCCTGTTTTTTGCTCAGACTGGCTCGGATGCCCGTTCGCAGGTCGTTGCTTGGAGAGACTCGCACACATACACACACACACCCTCCAGGGACGAACCTGCCAAATACTGGCCCCGCCTCTTTTACTGTGAGCGCAGCAGGAGACAGCTGCCAAATACTGACCCCGCCTTGCAGACAGCTGTAGACAGGCAGAGACGGCTTAAAACGCATCTGTGGCTGATTTTTTTTTTATCTACTTATAACAGTAATAATCCAGTGTCTATTCCAAGTATGTGTTTTATATATATATATAGTTGCTAGGTAAATAATAGGTGATGGGAAATAGGAAATAGGTGCAGCGATTTACTCACAAATGTGTAAACGTAAAAGTAAGTACAGTATGTAAGGCAAAAACACACTTGGGCTTATATCTCTTCAGGAGGCACCTTGCTAGCGCAAAAAACATTTTATTCGTGGCAAACTGTGTAATGTTTCACTTTTTTTTTTTTTTTTTTTATAACCAAATGTGTTTTTACAACATTCTGCTAGTAACAAAGTGACTAAAAATACATTTAAAATTTGGTTTTGGCTATGTTACACTATTGTGCAAGACTGGTTCTTCCCCTGAGTTGTGTGGCTTTTTTATGCTTGAATGGCTTCACAAACAGTAGAAAATGTAAAAAGGCTCTGGTACAAGGAATGGACTGAAAATTAAAGAAAAAGCAGCCAATGTCTAAGAAAAATTGTAAAAGAATTTCAGAAAGCCTGGAGAACTGCTTTTAAAATATTACATGGAAGTCTGGCTCCTTGGAAGCAAAATATAAAGAAAGGAGTGGCATTAGACTTTTGCACAGTGCTGTAAGTTCAGTCTAATAATCTCTTTTTTATATTTTAGAAATAATAACGTACTATTGCTATTGTATGCTTGATAATACAAAGATTCTTTACACTTTTGCCACCTCATATTACACATTTTATTCAACAGCAATGCTTTACATCCATGTACCAAGAGATGGAAAGTATCAACATGTATACAGCCCCCATCAACACAGCGGTTTCTATTATTACTTGCATGTTAGATATGTGTTTGTTTGTTTTTTGTTTTTGTACATTGCTTCTTACAAATAAAACTAATGAATAAATGTATAAACTAAAACCTTTAACTACATATACTTTATTAAACACCCCTTTGTTCATATGCTGGCAGAATAATAAACCTGAGCCTTTACAACAAAGTCCACCCCATAAACTATATGTGTAACAATTGTAACCTTAAGGTCCACAGGTGTGCTTTTTTTTTTCTCGAGCTTTTATCTTCAATTTGCTGCCTTTCGGCAGATAGAGTTTGTGCAGTTACATAAAGATAGTTGCAAGTTAATTAATCATTAAATGAATAGTTTATGTGCCTAAACATAAAACACTGAAGTAATAGAGATAACATATTCCTGTATGAAAACGTAACCACTTTTAGAGATTAAAGTGAATAAAAGAGCATGACACGTATTTGATATCCAGCCAGCCTATACTGCACCTAGTGACATGATAAATACATGTACTATATTAGTTATGCATTATATTACTTAACATGAATGTATTTTATGTATAAATACAGTGGAGCAAAGTCACTTTCAGGATATTAAATGTGACCATATGGGTATTTACCGCCACCTGGTGGAATATGTTGTAAGAAAAAAAGGTTTCTTTGTTGTTTCAGTTGAACTATAATTCAATAGTTTAACTAAATGAATTAAATACAAACACAAACTGACACAAGCTCTATAGACACTCTATAGACACTTTATTGCTGTGTTTATTGTTTAACAATCTAAGGAAGGTCTAACAGTGAGCTTGGTGGGCTATTTCAAACACACACCCTCCAAGAATCTGTTACCAAACCAAGATTTAAATAGCAAAAAACAGCTATAATGCAGTAATACAATATACATGATGCTATAAAGTCTTAAGTTGAATTTATTCTTTATTCTCAGTAACGTATAGGCTATATGTTTCCACTTACAAAATGCTTCTTTTTATATATATATATATATAATGCACATTATTCAAAAGGTAAAGGAAATGTGGTGTTTTTGTATATAGCTTGTCCACAACATACAAAAAAATAACTCAAATGAAAGAGTTGGTTAGGTGATCTACTGAAGTCATCCATATAGGACTACAGGAAAAAGCAAACAAATGAAAAAATAAAAAAAAGCCCATAATGGCCATACAGCTTAAATTGTTGTGAGTGTTGTCTTCTGTGTGGGCAGTAATTGTAATTCAGACTCTTGGAAGATTCAGCCAAATCGTCCTTAGCAAAGCATTACTTTTCCAACGCCTTTCTAACGTCAAAAATAACACAAACTCCATCATAAATGACAATTCTGATAACAACCAACATTTCTACTATATGTATATATATATATATATATATATATACATATATATATATATATATATATATAAATCATACAACAAAAAAGAAGACATACAAAAGAAAATATTTTCTATGTAACCAAATCCTGATATATTTCATTCTTTTGTGCCATTGAGCTTCATTATTGTCCATAAGCTAACAAAAACACACCAGGAAACCAGACTATTTCACTGGGCAGAGTTTGTAACTATTGATAATGTCACTGTAATTTATTTTTGCTTTACTGTTGTAGGTGCAGTAAAGCCCAGAGCACATTTTACTTCTGTCTGACAAATATTTACCAAAATTACTCTAATTATTATTATTTTACATTTTCAGCAGGCGTTAAAGAGTTTAAATAGGTTTGAAAAATCAAGATGTTGTCGACTGGTGCTATCGCAGGACTGACTCATCTTTTTAAGGATGCCACGATATGTAGGTCAATTAAAAAAATCTTTCAGCCAGTGTGAAAATATGGAAACATATAGTCATTCGTCATAAACCGCTAGGATTCTTATATTCTTAGTGTACTTAGTAATGACCTATTTGGACAATTTCCAATAAACAGACTGTAGCAGTGATGGCACAGATGACCTGTTTTACTTTTTAATATTTATTGAATCTGCACTCTGCAGGTTAAGTATGAGAACAGTTTGCAAAAAATTTATTCAGTTGTCCCTCTGAAGATGAATTTTTATTAAGATGGAAATGGTTAAAACACTCACAGATGCGTACACACACACACACACACACACACACACACACACACACACACTGACTGTCGGACCTCCATAATCTGTCTGAATAAAAACAACTTCTGTATAAAATATAATCACACACTGACTGACTCTCCTCTACAGATACAGAGAATCTAATTTATGGAGAACCTTTATCCCGTTATTTCAACTGCGCCCTCGTAGCTAAACCTTATACGCTGATTATATAAATATACCTGTCATACTGAATAGTATACGGAAAAGTGGAAACTGCAATGATTAAACACCAATACACTGTATTTTTAAGAGAAATATTTGTCTTTCCTCAGAATTTCTTTTTCTTACACATTTTTCACCAAAGCCAAAACAAAACAGAAGCCCCTTTGAATAACAACCAAACAACCCTACAACTGTTTGAACACAGATGGCGTTGTCCACATTTTGACAAATATAACTACAGTGGCAAAGACTGGAGTGGTGAGTGACTGTAACTACACTGATGGCCAACTAAAGCGAGCCCACCAGCCTATGTACAAATTGTAGATATCTCTTGATGCGCTTGACAGATCTCAGGCAGAAGAAGTAGAAGTACAGCTTCAATGCAGATTACATCTTGTACTTCACAAAAGTAGTCCTGGTGGAGTTGGTGTCCTTTATTTGTCTCACACGATCCTTGTGTTGAGAGCGATGGTTTTAAGCTTCATACACCCTGTGGAAAACAAACATATATCTCTTACGAGATTTGCTCCTTTGGTTGGAAACAATATAGGTTTTTTTTCAGCCTCCTACAAAAGGTGTCCCTGTTTGAGTAGCGATCAAATGTTTACACGTAGTATGAACATGACTTTAATGCTTCTGTAACCAACAGTCCCTTAGAAATGCTGTTTTTGAAAAAATACGTCCAGATGACTTTTGTCTGAGACCTGACTCTGACCTCTGAAGTTAAAAAGACTAGTGTCAACAAAACAAATCAATAAAGCATCAGGATAAAGGATATGGTTTCAGCCCAGAGTCAGGGATAAAACTTGAAAAACTTTATGTGCACATGTTTATGAGTGGTTTATGCATTTCTTCTTAATGAAATGACAAAGAAGATATAACATGGTAATTTTTAAGAGATAATGCTTTATTAGGTACACCTGTTTAAGTGATTGTTAATGCATATCTAATAATATCTAATCAGCCAATCACATGGCAGCAATTCACTTAATTTAGGCATGTAGATGTGTCCAAAATGACCTTATAATGCAAACTGAGCATTAAAAAAGGGGAGATAATTGTTAGTGCTGGTGCGGGGTGGTTTAACTATCTCAGAAACTGCTGATCTACTGGGATTTTCCCACAAAACCATCTCAGGGTCTATAGAGGCTAATCCAAAGGGAGAAAACATTCAGTAACAGTTCTCTGGGCAAAACTGCCTTGTCAGAGAAGAATGGCCAGACTGCTTTTAGATGATAGCAATGCAGCAGTAAGTCAAATAACCATGAGTTACATCAAATGTGGTTTTTGAAGTTTTGTAAACATTTGACAATATATATAAATTATGGAGCTGTGCAATATTGCAAATACACGAAATGCTCTTTAGATTCTTACTTTTATTTACATTAACAAATCTCTAAAAGTGGTTAAGTTTCCATAACAGCTTATGTTATCTCTGTTACTTCAGTGTTTTATGTTTAGGTACATAAACTGGTACATTTATGTAACTGCACAAACTTTATCTCCCATGAAAGGCAGCAAATTGGACATAAAAGCTCCAAAAAAAGTACACTTGTGGACCTTAACTGTTGCACATATAGTTTATGGGTTTGACTAAGCTAACTCTGTCTGACTCTATGTGTTTATATCGTTTTTTCTCATGTAAACCTGACAGACGACCACTAGATGTCAGTAGAATGCAGATCACGCTCAATTCTGTTTTGTTATGCCTACCAACTCAAGAGTAAAATCCTTGCTAGGGTGGCCTCCGTAGGACAAACAATTCTAGCTGCTGTTTATCTGTAGTGAGCGTAGGCTGTCAGTCCGCTTTTACCTCAGCTGACAACATGGATCTAACATTTTTGAACTGGGACTCTTAGCGACACTTCCTTCTGTTTATCAGAGACAAACAGAAGGAAGTGTGATTTTCAGGACACTCGAGCCTAACATTAGCTGGCATAATTTTAGCTTATACCCAGCTGTTGTTGCTTTTTTAGTCAGGTTGTTATCATCTGTCCGGGGATGGGAGGGTCACATGTCTACTCTGCTACCATAAGTAATTGTGACAGTATTTGGAATAAATAAATGTGTTCATGCACGGTTTTGTTCAGATGCAGGACGAGGATGACATTTTATCTAGACTTATTTTTAAGTTTGTGAAAATGTTTAGATGTTTCGGTTTGTGAAAATCGATTTGCTGAAATATATAATTACACATTAAATAACCTGAAAACACGACTGACTGTACTTTTAACTAACATCACCTGAATTTTTTTTTTATTTTTTATTTTTTGGTGTTAGGCTATTACCTGTGCTTGTCCTTCCAGATGCGGAACCATTTGACCAGGTTCTTAGTGCTCTGAAGTTTGGGATGAAGACAGTACTCCTGCCCCTTGAACCGAGACACATTCTCCATTGTCACACTGAGAACAGGAGCCGAGAAGAAGCAAAGGTTAAATACTGATTTAAAAAAAACCAAAAAACATGACATGTAGGTTTTCCAGTCTGTATCAAGTACACATGTACTCTTAAAGTAACACTCTTATTTATTCTAATAAAAATTAAAAAAGATTTTTAAAATGTGCAAAAAGTTATTTTTGCACCTGTGACTGCCAACTATTCAGTAAGATCGCTTTTGACATTTCAACGACTACATCACTTATGAAAAAAAATAATATGGTGGCCCTAAAAAGCCAAGCACTTACCAGAATCTGACTGCTATCATATCATGACAACAAAAATGGCTAGTGAGTAAAATAAGAAAATTTCAGAATAAATGTTTTCCGTTTGACTTGGAGGGTTAAGTTCAGCTTACGAACTCAAGGCACAACTTCACTGGAGTAAAAACACTGTTGTGAGCAAGTCAAACCATCTGAAAGCCAGTCTGAGTCTGCTGAATAGAGACTGGTTAAGTAGTAAGACATCTGACATGTTTTTGCCCCAAATTTTAGTGGCTATTCTAAGCTGCCTCCAATAACATTTCCACAGCTGAATGCCCTCCGAATTCAAAAGATCCGCTTGCACAGCTTTGCCAGCTTTTTTGGCAATGAAGCAATATTATGGAGCTGCCACTTAAAAATGTGACATCTAAGCTCATTGAATCAGTTCATCTGTCTGTAATGCTCTGCTTTTGGCAACGACAGAGACAGACTGCCTGTATGTGGCGTATTCAGACGAAAGAAGTGAGTGTGGTAAATATAAAAAACAAAAGACCCACCATGCTAGGGGGCCTCAACATCCAGTGACACACTCAAAGGCTCACCAAACCATGAATGCTAAATGACTTGACTGCAAAGGAACTTGACTTTTGATACGAAGGCTGTATTCAGTGGTTATAAAGATTAGATTAAAGAGTTTTGCCTCTATTTTCCTGCCCATTTGGTTGTCCCTTTGTTTCACAATTGATGCCTTAGTTAGATAGCTCTATGTGTGCTTTCTTGTGGAAGAACTGAGTTCTGAGTGTGTTTGATGGATAGAACATGAAACTTCCTGTGTATATTGCATTTAACCTAATTTCCGTGATCGTTTGAGCTTTGGTTCCGACTCATTATCATTCACCTAGGTAGCCGAAGCACAGCCACTGACTTTGAAAACTTCCCTGAGTTATAAGGACATTAAAAAAAGGAAGGTGAACATGAAAGAAGTCCAGGGAAAAGACAGAAAATTGAGAGGACAGGTAGGAATAGGGAGAATGATATTTGGGGCTCCTAGGTTGTGGATGTTTGTGGTTAGGAGTGGCTGCTCAGAATGCCAAACTAAGCGCTGTAAGCCAAATGACCAAAGAGGGGACTCTCTTGCTCATTTCTCTCCCACTCTCTTTCTTTCTGTTGCTTTCCGGAGCCTGCTGAGACTCATTTTTCACCAGGCACTAACGGCTGGTGGGCCCCATCTCATGCTAATAGAGCAACCTTGAATGATGACTGTGTGGCGGGTAACACCCTCACAGAAAAACAGACCTGTGAGGTGATGCAGACCAAATACAATATAATGCTTCTGAGAGGTTTGTTTTTTTGGAATGCACACACAATTTATTTCTTGACTCACTTGATGCGTGACTATACATATCCCTCCGCTTTGCAGCTGTATTCCTCCGCCAGCCAGTCACGTTGCAGTTTATGTATAAAATATGTAAGGTAGGAGTCATGAATTCAAATAGCCCTTTTCAGCCTTAATCATGAGTAATGAAGTTTACAGAGTGTTAAATTTATTAGTATTTACAGTGCAAATTCTTGAGTTAAGCCCCAAAATGTTTTTTGTGAGGTTAGAGTGACCTTAACCTCTGATCCTCAAAATGTAATCATCTAAGCAAACATTTGGCTTTGCTTCTCTTAAGGCGTTCAAGAGCAATCACATTCATAAAAATATAACGTTGGGATAGATGGAGACAACATCTAACAGCTATTTTGTAACTATTCAGCACTTGAAAGTTGAAATTTTCAAATGAAATTTGAAACACTGATTAACACACTAAAATTTTCAAATATTATCATTTACTTGCTGTACTCAACAACAACCAATTACCATAAAGTACTGATTTCGGAAGGGCATCTGTAACAACATTAATGAATGATTTTAATAGTATAAATGTACTTGGAGCTTAAATAAATTATTAATGATAAAACAAAAACGGAACAACAGCAAACTTAAAACTTAATAATCAATTGTACTTAATTAAAATTGCTATAAAAGCAGCAAATTGTGACATAAGAGGACCTAGTTTTCTGTTAAAAATCGACTGAAACGATAAACTGACTTAAATGGTTGGATATTATCTCAAACCTTTTGTAAAAGGTAGAAAACACTTTGAGCATAAAAATCTGTCCACACATCACACAACCTGCGCGTCCTCTGTGTTATACTGTAATGTGGCAGCAGGTGGCAGCAGAGATTGTGCATTGAACACCAAGCAGAGTCCCAGGAGGCTGACATAACATCCCCATCTGCTGTGCCTTCATTTAGCTTTGAAGCAAAAACTTAAAAAAATGAAACGCACACAGCGTTTTATAGTTTTTCTTGGCTTGTGTGGGGCTTCATTCACATCAGCTGAAATCATGTAGTACAGACTGTGTGCATAATATGAATGTATTTATAAATTTCAGGTGAGAGTGTCTGTCTTAAAGCACTACGGGTTACTTCTTTTGAAATATAATTTATAGGAGAAGAATCCATTAACAATGGTGAAGTTCATGGTGCATTCCTCAGGAGCTCAAAATGAGCATATTAGCTGTATGTGTGCTTGAACTTTGACCTGAAAGGTTAAATGTCTGATGGCAGAGAGAGGCAGAAGGATCAAGTACTGATCTGTGATTTAGCCCATTTTTTATTGTTTAAGTAGAAATAGTCTTTTGAACACACAAGCATTACATTATTCTTACATTAACTAGACTTTAATAGATTAATAGAATAGATAGATTGATGGACTGCATCATTATGTGATGCTTACTTCTCACACTGCCCATGATGTCTGAATTTACAAATAAAAGTCTGGAAATGTTCATGCTTGAGTAATTGAACATAGTGGAATGTTCTGGAAATCGCTGCTTTCTTCCTCCCCTCCTTTTCAAGTAATAAATCATCCTCACCTCCTGTCTACAGGGAGTAATTAAATTATCAGTTTATCACGCTGTAAATCTTTCAGAGTGTTTTAGGCACCAACGAAAGGGTGTTCTCAAAATGTGCGCGCGGCTGCTGAATGTGTTTACAGTATGTTGGAGTATCATTATGGTTCAGGAACGGCTTTAAATATGCTGGTAATCTGCTAACTGTATGATTTGTATTCAAAGCATGTGCAGAGTACATGCTGGAAGAAAAGGGGGATGAATAACCAGAGGAAAGGGGGGAAAAAAGGGAACACAGGTAAGCAGGTAGGAAAATGTCAAGGGATTAGGAAAAAGAAGAACGTAAAGTAGGAATAAGAACTGAGGAAAAAAGCAGAGAGAGAAACGAGAAAAGGCAGAAATGACATATGGAGAGTGACACACTGAAAGAGAATCAAAGTCTGACTCACAATATCATCTTCTCCTGGCAGAACGGGTGTTTGGGTTTGATCTCCAGCTTCTGTACATCCTTGTATCGGATCTTGGGTCCTTTTCTGGTGCACCTGCACTTGTAAGCTGTTGAGAAATATAATGCACACATTAGACTGCTAAGACACAAATCTAATAAACTTGTCATGCAAGCTCAATTACTTCCAGTGAGACTGACAGATATTTAACTGACAGGGAAGTTAATTCTTTGCGATCTGACAGCAAACTGGCGTGGAATCACAACGAAGTACTCCCGCTTTATCTCTGAATTATAATTCAAATGACAAGTGGGTGTTATCTGTTTCTATATTTATATCTGGAAACACACAGCTGAAATTCCATGCTTTTACTTGAGTCACAGTCAAATTAAAGGCACATTAAAATAGAAATATAATTTGGCATGCAGTTAGACCCCTTTTTATATTAAGCATGACTAAAATGGAAACATTTGAGTAGATGGGGAAATTGGCTTGAATTCCACACTGTACGAGTTTTATTCTATTGCTGATTGTTCACTGCAAATCAGCAAAATTAAAGATGCTGCTTTTATCCCATTAAGCTCAGACGATGCATGGGTTCCTAAAGGTCTTAATGCCTTGCACGAAGAACTTGAGACTTCAGCTATCCGGCATTTAACTCACTATCATGTTGCTTCTCTATCAGACACTAATTTTATAAAATTCCTGCACTACAAGCACTAAGGGAGAGACTATGCACCTCTAATTCAAGCTACATGTCGTCTTACTTCTGAAGCATAGATAAATATTTAACAATGTCCGTCCATCATCTTCTGATCAACTTAAAATGATGCCTGTTCAGGGCAAGTTTTCTAGCTGTAGCACTGAATATATTACACAGAGGAAATTAGTTTTGCTGGGCTGTATATTTGTGATGGGAGGTGATGACCTGGATAGTCCAAGGTTTCCCTCATCCATCATCTGCTATCTGTCCAGACCGCCAGGCACTAAATCTGTCACAAGCCCCCACAGTGGAGGGCGACTGAGCACCAACATATCAGACAACAAAGGCCAATAAAAATGGGCAAACACTGGTGTTACTATATTGTCAAAGGCAAACAGCTTCACCACTTTACACACACCGAACTGAAGGAGATGCCTGTTGAACCTGTTCTCAAATGATGCATTTGTTTACTTTCATATATATATGGTGGTACTATATTGTATTATTCCTGGCAAATACAGACATAAAGTTTTCCCACAAAGTTTGACAGCTGCAGACACGAAAGGAGAATGAAACTATGATACAGAAAGAAAAATGTATTTTAAATAATTGTTATGTAAAAACTGAAATTGGAAAATGTTACTGTTAATTTAGTTACATATGGTGGCTTCGCTTGTCTTGCCAGACACTGTGTGTCCCAGAGGGCTGTTCAGGGTGCAAGGATGCTTGCCAACATAAGGCTCATCATAACAGCAGATTTCTTTCACCAGTGGTATTCATTATTACAGTTCAGCTCCAAGATCTCAGTGTTTATGGATACTAGGAAACAAACAAAGTGCCTAATTGAGTGCACACTACTGGTAACACATTGTTTATGCCAACCTAAATTCATTTTTGGAGCACAGGCATGCAAGCAAACGTACCACTGAGTCCCTTCAGCAATGTTGACTTCAGCTGTTGACTCTTGTTTCAAACAAACTCTGCACAGCATGAGTTGATTCCTCTATCTTTCCCTTCACGAACACAACACAACACACCAGGCGTTTGCTTTCACCTTCCACCTATTTTCCACCTACCGATAATTGTTCAGTTATCACAGCTTAAGCGCCACACAGCCCATTTTGAACAATGACAAACTTTAACTAAGATAAACAGGAAAAAAGTGTTTACCTTCTGCGCTCAGGCAGCATAAGGCCACCATTAACAAAAGCAGCACCGTCGTGCACCCACGCATGTCTTCACAAGTTCAAAAAGATTTTTTTTTAAAAGAAGTTCCTCAAAACCCGAGCCTTCCAAAGGAGTAAATACTGAAATATCAACAAAAAGTCTTTCGATATGTAGATAACATCCACTACTGGGAGGCAGACGTGAAGAGCAATGGGGTTTTCAGCTTTTTGGGGTCCCTTTGGAGCGCTGATTGTGCAACTCCGTCTGTGCGTCTCGAGCGCTTGGATGAATCTCCAATCACTCGTTTAGGTCTCTCTCCCCCTCGCTTGATGTGGAGAGGCAGGCAGCAGCTCTTTTAAAAGCTGCCCGCTATCCCATTCTCATTAATATGCACGACCAGACAGCGAATCAAACACTTGTTGTGTCCTGCGAGGGAGAAGTGGAGAACGTGGAAAGGGAGGGAGGGCAGGAAAAAAACAAAAATGCACGTATTGTTCACCAAAATCTGGATGGATGACGTCTGCTGGTCTGTTCGTCTGTTGTCCTGATTTCAGGCTGACAGACAGAAAACTTGGTGGGATGAAGAAAAACGCCACAATGACAGCAATAACAACAGAGCCAAGACAAAGGAAAAGTTCCTCCTCACTGACAGGACAGTGAAATTGAAGGCTGACGTGTACGAAAATACGTTACCTAACACACATTGTGGGTCAGTGAAGGCAACATTTAAGGATCAGAGACTTAAATTGAAGAAAAAAAAAAATCCGTGTGGTTGGCTAAAAACCGACAGGTAAAAATCACATGTTTAAGAATATATATGCTCAAAAGATTCAATTCATTTGCTGATAGAAGACTGCGATCTTTAGTTAAAAGCAGTTTTTTTAGGCATACACGCACATTGAAATGGTGGAGTATATTATTTTTCTCATTATTTTTTCCTCAATCAGATATAACCTATAACATAATAAATACTTATCAGTTTAGATAAAACGACCTTTTAAGATTCCCCTTGCCTAACGTCAGCATCTAGAAAGAAAAATGGAGTGATTAGTTTCAAAAGCCATTGTCACGAAAACGTAATGAAAGTCTTACAACCTCACGTTTGATCACATTTGCCACTTTCTAAAAGTCTAATTATTTTTAGAAGTTTGTGTCACTGTCTTTCTTTCGCTTTTTTGGATGTCACTCAGTGAAATTCAAAGCTGATATTGTTTCTGTGAATGCTTTTTGGGCTTATTCTGTTCCCTGCATATGAATAAATGCACTCATTGTATCTGGGGACGCCATCAGGCTGAACCTTTGGCCTGTAAGAGATAGCCCTGAGAAGAAGGTCTGACCCCTCCCACCTGGAACACACTAACCACAGGATTAAACCACATTCATCACCATCCAGCGTAATAAGATTTGTGTGTGTGTGTTTCCCATACTCACTCCCCACTTGTGCTTGTGTTCACCTCTTTGCCCCTTGCACTGATGCAATCAGATTCTGTCATAACTCAAACCAGCAGCCATGAACTGTCTGTCCTCACCATGTACCTGTGTGCGTGCATTTGTTCATGTCTGCATGACCATATTTGAGGGTGTGTATCTACACGAGTTCTCGCAGCATGTACATCTGTCACATGCTGCAGGATTACACGTGCGCACCGCCAAAACAGTGTGCAAATCAGCTGTGAACCTGTCTTAATATTACCACCTCTTTGCCAATTTCTTCTTTGTTCCCTTCATGAACAGCAGCGGGACAAGATGCCAGCTATCATTTTCAGTGGACTGTGACAGATTAGGATGTACATGACCCCTACAGGACATTGCTGCTGTGTGAATCCATCCCGTCTTTTTGATCTCAGGATGAAAGACAACGGTCAGCTGTCTGTTTCAGTCTTCAGCTGTAATGACTGAAAATAACTTGGACATGAGTTGTCTTCATCCATTAGATCATTGTAGCTACAAGAAAGAAAGAAAGGAAGTGAAGGCAGCAGTTAAAAATACAGGAGGACTTTAGCCAAACTGAATCTGTCTTGAAAAGAAAATAACATCATTTGTCAGCATTAATAAGCTGACGTTGATGATGCTTTGGAGAAACATTTTTTGAAGTTTAGCTAATGATTACTAACCAGAACATAATTAAAAACACTGACAATATATCAACATTTGATCTTTGTATTCACATAAAATGAACACTGGCAGCATTGGCAATGAAGCAGAGAGCATAGTAATAGAAAATGTAATTAGCGGACTAAATTTTCCACAGATGCTACATAGCAGTTGGCTCAAAAAAACAAAACAAAAACAGTAATAAACTATGGGAAGCCTTCAAGCAGTTGTTGCCAACCTTTCTTCTGTCTGGTGTAGCTCCACAGCACTATCAGAAGAACACGACATAGCACGTCCACATCAGTGCAATTCACACTCTAAACAGAAAAGCCCCTGCTGGACACAGTTGCCGTTAAATTAGTTAAAAAACAAGACTAAACTTGTGAAAAAAACCCATAATAATTCAACGTTTATATGTTGTATTTCTTCTCATATCAAGGAGGAAAACATATATTAGGCAACATAGGAAGTTTAGCTGATTGCATCAACTGTTTTCTTTAAGACAGCAAAAAAATCATCTGTCATTTTAGAAGTAAACACTTCATATTCTGACATCTTTTCTCAGCATAGAGAAAACGTCTCTTCACTTGATCAAGTAAGACAGCTGTTTTCTGAAAGTGGCTGTCAAAATACTCCAGCTTCACTGCCTGCCTGCAGCTGTGGCCCTCTCTTCAGTTCTTTGGACTGGACTGAAGGACTACATGTAGCCTGTACTGCTTGCTAGATTGTAAACATTTGTCTGTGATACTAAGTTACACTGTGTCCATTGGTTTTTAATGAACCTGGCAGCGCTGTAAACGCAGACCTAATCCGCAGGAAAACTGTAAAGTTTACCCCCAAATTAAACATAGCAGAAGGTGGATAAAGTGTAGAAGCTGTTTAGTTTGGAATGATGTGTAGTTAAAGAGGGAGAAGGAGAGAAAGTGGTAGACAGAGACAGACACAGAATATGTTTATGTTGTTGGGAGCCAGATTGAGGGTCTCAGTTAAATGCAGGCTTCTGTCTGTAACCAAAAAGCACAGAAACTTTTCAGGTTCAGCACATCTGCCTGTGTATTAGCTGTTAAGCTCTACAGCTGTTTAAAAACTTGAGAACATGTGTTTTAAACTGTACAGGTTTTTTTATTTTATTTTTTTTTAGTTTGCTGTCATAAGCTGTTGTGCTTGCTATAGAATGGTGGACATGTACCTGTATAACTGTGGTGAGAGCTTCACTCATATTGCAATAAGTCTGATCAGTTCCTGGTGAGAGCGGGGCTCCACCAGGGCTGCTGTTTGTCACCAATTCGATTCATAACTTTTATGCACAGAGATTTTAGGCTCAGCCAAGCAGCTGAAGATTTCTGGTTTTGTGGCCTCAGGATCATCTCTCTGCTTTTGATGATGTGGTTCTTGTGGCTTCATCAGCAGGTGTCCTCCAGCTCACTGTGGGGTGGTTTGCAGGCAAGCAAGAAGCAGTAGGAATGAAAACTGGCAGCTCAGAGTCTCAGGGCATGCTTCTCAGCTGGAAAAAGATGGAAGGCCCCTCTGGGTCATCTATGGCCATGAGGTGTGGGTAGTGACCGAAAGAATGAGATCACGGATACAAGCTTCCCCTGAAGGGTTGGACTCTCCCTTAGGCCTGGATTTTTCTCTCAGGTTTATGAACATGCTGGTTAACGAACACAAATGAGAGCGTGTATCTGTTTTGGACAGAAATGTGAAAACATACATCTCTTTTACTACTATAAGAAAAGCACCTCCTTGCTGTTTCAGGCACAAAACAATCTGGCAGATTTCTCCTTAAATGAATAACAAAAAAATGCATCATAGCTGTGAAAAGTGGTACTTTTAGTTTTTAGTTTTAATTGCAGTACGGACATGTGGGACACTACATACACGCACATAGTAAGTGAGTAATTAATAACAACTGCCAGGATGCTCTGTTTTGCCATCTCGCTGCAACAGATTATTTGCAAGATTGTGAATAAATCAGTGAAACCAGAATGTTCCTGTATGTATTTTACCATTGTTGGGCTTGTGGGCATTAAAATGTGTGTCTAGCGCTGTCTGTGTTTAAGGAACTGAGCTTCCAGCAGACAGGCAGCAAAACGGACAGAAAGGTATGCATAAAGGTTTGTTCAGACAGGCAGGTATGAGAAGACAATTCCTCAATTCACCCCCTGGTTGGGGTGAGGTACAAGGTGAGGCTAACTGCCCTGAGCAGAGAGGTAATTGGTGTTTAAACTGTCATGTTAACACGGCATGATTTTCATTACCTTACACCCGTCGGGGTGTAAGGTAAGGTGGTGGCTATATTTCATGTCCAAACTATCTCACCCTTGCCTCTCTAACTCAGCCTGAGCTGTTCCTCTGATGTTCTCTTTTTCAAATCTCTCCATCCTGCTTAAAATCTCCAACTCTTCCACCTCCAGTTCAACTGCTTGTCCTTTTGGTAGTGCTGTCATCTCCAAGAAACTATATTGAATCCCAGAAATCTATTTTTTTCTCTCACTTCTTTAATCCTGTTAATTGTTAACTTGGGCTGAATTCACCTCAGCATTTGTGCTTGTAACATATGCATTTCTGTAGAGTCTATTAATTACCCTCGAAATTCTAAATAAATTTTATATTGAAATACTTGTAAAACCCAGGTATGAATTCATCACAGTACAGAAACAGCATTAGTGAAGGTAACAAATGATCTTCTTATGGCCTCTGACAGTTAGACCTCAGTACAGCATTCAATACTGCTGACCATAACATTTTATTACAGATAGAGCACTTTGCTCTCAGATGGCTGGCTTTTTTGTGGTTCCTGGGATATTTAGAAATAGTATGGCAGCAGACCCTTCAGCTTTCAGGCCCCTCTTCTGGGGAACCAGGTCCCAGCTTGGATTAATGAGACAGACACCCTCTCTACTTTTCAGATTATGCTTAAAACTCTCTTTTTTGATAAAGCTTCTAGATAGAGCTGGATCAGGTGACCCTAAACCCTTCTTTAGTTACACTGCAGTAAACTACTGGGGCCTTCCCATGATGCATGGTGCTTCTTCTTCACTCACTTCATTTTGCTGTCTCTGTTTATACACCACTCTGTATTTTATCATTGGTTATTAATAACCTCTGTATTAAAAGGTTCCCCCACCCCTTCCCACTGTTGCCAAGTATTTAGTCAAACTGGGTTCCTTAATTGTTTATAATATAGGGTCTTTACCTTACAATACAAAGCACCATGAGGTGACTGTGATTTGGTGCTATATAAATAAAATTTAACTGAATCAAAATACTGGCCCAAGTGAAAAAATTCCCCTAATCTTTGATAAATAAAGGATTATGTTCTTATCTTTATCTGAAGGGGTCAAGTTGCTTCCAACTGGCTGCTCAGTGTCCACATGGCTTTAAAGCCAGTCACGTGAATGTGTATGAGAGATTTCACATTATCCTTTGGAGTAAAACAACCACAGCAACAAAACAAACTAATGTAAAGCGCAGCCCATTCACCGACTGTCTCCTTAATATAATGTGGAAGTCATAAGTGAATCTGCACTCTTTGAGGCTTGACCTAAAATAGCCCGAGCTTATTCAATAACTCTAACACTGCAGACATTTCCAAAAAATTCTCAAACTGAATTATTGCTTTTGTAGAGTTTGTCCTTCCTTATACAGTCCTAAGCTTAAGTGAATTTTATGAATAGCTTATGCTTCAATGACATAAAATGACCTGCTGAGACATGAAAAGAACAGAGGCAAGACAAGCACACCATCTGTTTCAGGTTGTTTGAATTTGCATGGCTTTTACAAGAGAAGCCTTCCATGAATATAAAAGTCTGTAAATACTTTTAGGGGCTGGGAGAGCATCTATGCAGGTGTGTACTGTCTTTCCATAAAAGTGCACTCGGGATTGCTTAAATTAATGTCACTTGGCACATAAACAGACTAGGCCATTAGTGCATAGCAGAGAGACAGAAAGACTGCTCATCTGTTTTGACATATTTCTGCAGAGAAGTATGTGAGTACTGCAGTGAAGTCTTTCGCCTGAAGCCACAATGGTGAGGGTACGTGAGAGGTCACAGTGGGAAGCGTAAGTAAGTATTTTAGTAGAAATTCTGTATTACAAAGACAGACTAATAACTACAAAAATAAGTAGTAGAATAAAGAAAAATAGAACTATCTGACAGTAAAGATAATGCAAAACTGGTGTGTAGGCTAAATATGTATTGTCCCCAGTGACAGGAATGGTAGGTCAGTGGGAAAACTCAACCAAACTGTCATGCACTTGCTCGAACTTCTATTCAATTCACCATGAAAAAAGCACATGTTCTTTCCCAGGACACGTCCTATTTTGAGGTATTTAATGACACTGGTCATGGCTTATGTTGGTGTTACATCATATTAAGGTCAGTTCTAAAACATCACTCACATTGTACTTACATGGGTCGCAGACATTTCATTTCCTGACATCCTGCCCGTTCTTATGGAAAGGATGTATATGGACATATTTTTTTCCCTTTTTTTTCTTTTTACAAACTTGACATTGAATTTAATGCATTTTAGTTAGCAGATTTTTTTTCCATCTTGCACCAGCTATCCTTTTGACACTCCTCAGAGTAGAGATGTTGCCATAGCAACCAAAAAAATCACGGGCAATATAAAAGATGGATGTAGCTACGGTGATAACACCCATTGGTATCTGAAGTCCTGTTTTGAAGCCTCCACATGGGCATTTTTGCTGTCACCATCTTTCTGTTTTAAAACGGATTTTGACTGCATCTGACTGTGAATCTTCATGCTCACTGGTCAACATAATATGACCAAGATTTATAAAATTGACTTATTTTTTTATTCAAATTAGTGACAGAGTCCATAAACTCGATAGTAAAGTGCTTACAGAGTTCAAGTCAGCAGGCCATTTTCCTATAGACTTCTATGGAACCAGAAGCCACAGGTATCACCCCCTGTTGGCCATTAAAAACAATGCAAATACTTGCATGTTGGCTTCACATTTAACAGCTACGTCCATCCTTATTTTTTTATATTGTACTAATCATACTGATAATATACTGATTATATAATATTATACTGACTACTTTTACAAAAACGAAACAAAAATACAACTGATGTGTAAAAGCAATCCATCCAGCCATCCATTCATCCAGGGCTGATTATCTGGGTCTGGATAGCAATTTTTACATGCCCAAAACATCATGCAAGACTTTAACGGTCTCCGGCGTCAGGGGCAAAATGACCAATGCCATAACTAACCTTTCTATTAAAAATGTACATTGACATAGATGCACAGATACAAAAGCAGACCAATTAAAAATTGGGCGAATGTAAAAAAACCCCCCCAATAAACAAACAAAAATCAATTACATTTTGAAGCTATTTTGAAAACTCAGATATGATATTTATCCTCTAGCCAGTAAAAATTAAAACCTATATGCTGAATTGCAATATCTCTACATAACCAGTACAAAACCCAGTGACATCAAATCTAGACTTTGAGATCAAAGTTAGGTTTTACACTAATCGTAACCCAGTTTTATTGATGAAGTCTGTGATCTCAGCCTTCATAGATTCAGTCTGAAACTCCATTGGATGAGGTTTCACAAAATGTTTGGCCCAAGATGTTTATGTTGGTGGATGAGCAGAGATCAGGAAGGCTAGTATCCATACTTTAGTGATGAACAGCAAATTTAAACCCAATAATTAGGTTTCAGTAATACATTCTCTTTGGTCACAAAATCCCTTTTTCCTGTTTGACCCACACATGTTTCAGTAAATCACATTTGTATGCCACTACTCAAGTCAATGAGTTTGTGTACATGTTCAATGTCTATACCTGACAGCCATCAGTTGTAAAGTCAGATTTCTAACTAGGGAAAACCTACATTCACTCACTCACTCACTCACACGCAGTAATAACAAATGGAGGAGGCTACTGCTGGGTAATGTGATTTGGTATTTCTAACACAGTCATTATAACATGCCAAGCACTAATAATTCATCTCTTGGCTTGCTGCTTGATGTTTTCCAGGTTTCTGTCATAACTTTGTAAACTTTCAAGACTTCCACCAAAAACAGATAAATAAATCTAAGGAACAAATCATAAACCCCTAGATAAAATAAAAACAGAAAAATTATTTACCCTGAGCGAGGCAGCGGGGTTATATTTCATTAAGCTGACAAAGCTCAGCCTTCATAAACCAGCGTAAGCTGAATCTGTAGTTCTAATGTAATATAATCACGGGAACTGAAACTAGCTTTAAGTACAGTATCTTAGAGCGGTCTAACAAATAAATCCAGTCTCAGTGTGAGACTGAGTTAAACAGATACACAAGAAGAAGATAAATATATTCATACCAATTATATTATTCCCAAATATAGCAATATGACTTTGCTGCTTTAAAAGACAAAACAAAACAAACAACAACAAAACTAATTAAAGCTAATTGTAGATGTAGTTCACCCCACCGCCCCACTTGCTTTTCCTGCTGAGGCAGGAATATATTCCTTAGTATGGCTCAAGATCAAAAATTGCAACATCCTATAATCTCCATTATGCAACTCTGTAACACTTTTAGATACAAAATATCTTGTTTCCTCTTCCCCCCGCTCTTTTTTTTCCAATTTGTAAACCAGGTTTTCTGTTAAAATGGATATTAATAAAGTCTAACCTCATTCTCTCCTAATCTCTGGCTCATTTAGAGCCACAGGGTAGACACCTGTTTTCACAGCGCTGCCACGGACAACTAAAGTAATCATGCATAAAATCTGCAGAATTTCTCCTCGAATCTAAGCCGCGGGAATGATTAATCTTAGCGCAACCAGCCTTGGTGTGATAATATGATATAAATCTGAAGGTCTAATCTTGTAAAACAACTCAATGCAAAGTGTAACTACACAGCGCCAGTACTGATATGAATGTGACAGGATTGCAGCCAAAGGAGAAAATACAATCAGTGTTTGTGAAAATGTCCAGTCGACAAAAAACCATCATGACTCATCTTGAAGTTGGAACTAAACTCGACTTTACATCAAGCGGAGGGAGCATGAAACTTTACTTCATCGTGTTACCAAACAGTGTATCTGCTTTATTTGGTTCTGCTGACAGTGTCGCCTCACTGTCTACTCGCCTGGTGTTGAGAAACAGGCAGTCTGGGTCTAAAGACAAGCAAATTGTCTGAAACAATAACTTCTCAGCTGACAACATGTTATTTAACCTAAAAGAATCTGAAATCCTTGGATACCTCAGAGCTGAAAATATCTGAGGACTTCGAACAATTTACACAAAAAAAATGTACCCAAATTAAAGGTGAAGAATAAAAAAATGAAACATAGATTATTGAAATGGATCTAATTCATCATATATAATAAGAAATGACTCTTCCATTTGTTTCCCGGTAAATCCTTCTTGGAAAATTACTTGCTGAAAATAGAAAAACTCTGTAATTATCAGAATGAAATGAAGAGTGTGCCTATCTTGCAAAAGAGTTTCAAGACTGGTTAAATAAAGGTTTTTCAATATATATCCTTAGATTCATTGTATAAAAATCCATTAATCTATACCTTTAATCCACTTATAATATAATATATATCTGTTTACTTCACGTCTTGTCTTGTTCATGACTACCTTTTTTCTCGTGTTCCTTTCTCTCTCTCCCATTTCCAAGTCAGATAGACGGTTCAGTAAACAGATGTGGGAGAGATGTTATCCACGTGTTCCCTGTGCAACGGGAAACCTGTGCTGTCCTAACATGAACCACTTTGTTCGTCAAAACACCTGGTCAGGAGGTTTCATGTTTAAAAATCTATTAAAAATTTGTTTTGAATGAAGAATAACTTCAATACACCATCTTGTTTAATGCGGATAAGACAGAACATGTTTGAATTTAACCACAAGATTTTGTGGACAAAGCTGAACGAGAAGATGGCTGACGTACAAAAGAGAGGTGGAGAGGTGAGATATTGTTTGTATGTTAAATAAACGCTTTGATTTGTCTGTCTTCACAAAAAAGACATAAGTATGTGTTCTTTGACATATTCAGGTTGCACCTGGAATGCTTTTTTAAAATGTAAATTGTCTAGTGAATGAAGGAAAGCTGGAAAGAAGAGCATAAACTCAGTGTACTTTATAACCTTTGTGCAGCTAGTCAGTAAGAGCACGGCTCAAAGTAGCAGTGACGGTGTTAAACAGCCCCTGCCCCAAGTCTTATCTTGGAAAAATGTGGTCAGAGTTTCCAAAGGTATTCAGCCATTGGACAAGCATGTGGTACCCCTTTTATAAGAAATTTAATGAAAGGTTAGTGGCTGGTTAGTGAGGAAATTGCTTTTCTGTTTTGTTAAGTTTCTCCTTTGAGCGATCCATTTCACACCTGTCTCACATCTGGTAATCGAGTCATCAAGTACGAAGAATATCCAGACTTCAGGTTGCAGAAGTTCTTTTCCAAACTGTCATGGCCAGTATGGTGAAGATTAGGCCACCTGTGTTACCTGCTCCTAGTAATCATTTGCTTTTGCTCCCTCGCGCCCTCTTCGATACTCATAGTTGCCTACTCACGTACCTCCTGGAAAACCTTGCTTTCCTGGAAACCAACTCACCTGCTGCATGTGGAAATATCAGGTTCATCATACCAGCTCCAACACTAGCTCTCTATAACCTGTCAAAGGAAGGACTCACCTGGTCACCTGCCTGCCTGCTCTTGGCATCAACTCCTGGAATTCCACAAGCTGCCCACCAACTCGCTCCAAGATTCTTAACCCTGCACACAAATAAGACTGTTGAGAACCATCACGATTCTTCTTACAATTCATACTCACCTCTTGGGCAATTGCTAACTCCATATTTTCCCCTCTGACAGAGCTCAGGAGTGTGAAGCTGCAGTGCTGCTGACACCCTTCCTATAAAATCCCTTCACTATTCTATCTTTGTCAGTAAACACAAAAAACCTGCCAAATGTGCCCCGAGTCTGCTCATTGAGCCTGTATTTTGCAAAAACATGACAATCTAGGGTTTATGTTAGTGGCCTTTAACACGCCTCATGGTGATATACAACTGTGACATTATTTGAGTTACAGTCGTTCTTGAATAATCTGCTTGATGAGTGGATAGAAGAAAAAAAATTGATAAGGCACATGATCAATAGTGGCTCAACGACCCTCTTAAGGGACAACTCCTACTCGGGCTTAAAATCTGGGATTCTCCAATGTATTGGTTTTAGAGCTGAAGAAACTTCTTGGATGAGAGTTGAAATGTTTTCAAGTAACTCAAACTGTCTTTTCTTTCCAAGCTCTTTAAAGACAAGCTAATTTGTTATAGTCAAATGAATCCATGCGTTACGTTCCCTTAAAAGGGTCCAGGCGATGAGGGGGGAAGTAACAAAAAGTGTCCGGGTCAGGAAAAGGAAACAGAGGCAAAATGGTTAAATCAAAGAGTTTTATTACAGTTTCAATTAAAACTAACTAAAAGAGACAGACAAGCCGCTATCACCATTTAAAGGAACAAACAAAACTCCAGCGTTGGTCAATAAAGTACAAAGTAAGTCAAAAACAGTGCAGCTCACTAGCTGCAAACACCACAAACACTCAGCTCACTAGCTATAACCACACTAATGGCACTCTGGCCCAGAGGTCACCTTTCCCTGTGCTTAAATACTTTTAATTACTGACGAGAGTCAGCTGCACAAAAGAAAAAAAGGTGGCAGCTAAGGCAGGAGAGATGGTCGGTCACGGCCACACAGACAACTTCTGGAGGAGGCCCTGCTAGGGCTGTAACACCATGTCCAGGATAAAAATTGTGGAGCAATTTGTTTTTATTCCATGAAAAGCCAAGAATGTGAAGAATGATGATAATGTGCAAACTGTGGCCAGGCCTGAAACAGCTGCTGATAACAAGACATGGACTCTGTGCAAGTATCTGCAAAGACAACATACTAACACATAGCCAGAACTCATAGTGATGCTAAGGCTGAGTGTATGTTGACCTCAGGAAAGCAGCCACAGCCTTTAACAGGTAATGATGAGTAGTGATAAGTCAGGCGTGTGGAAATTCTGTTAGTGTCTGTTTACATTGTAGAATCACAAAGTGCTATTTGGCTGATTTTCACCAGTTTTCCTGTTGATTTTGTGTTCATACAAGATAGAAAGGTCTTCTGTGTGTTTAGTTTGCTGGAAGGGATGTTGTTTTCTGAAGAGGTAGTTTTAAGTTTGTGCTAACTTCAGGTATAGATCTTTGTATAATAAGGCCAACAAACATGTCTCCCTAACCACTGGAAATTCCTGCTGATAACTAAACAGTGGAGAAGCTGCACAGTGAAAATGATATCAGAATTATCTGAAGAGATGCAGACTGGAACTACCCGGATCATGCTGGTAGATATAGAGAGGAACAAATCAAAGAAATAAAAATGTAACTGGCTGAAACCTGTGGGGAAGCAGCAGCAATTATCTAGGTTGTATGTGTCTCGAGATTATCAACACTTCTTCCAGAGATAAAACACACACACACACACACCTGAAGATGCCTGCATGTGGCCAGCACAGTGTGCAGTCCAGTTCCTCTTTAAATAAACAGCAGTTAGTGTCTGATGCTAATGTAGTTATTGAGATGCAATTTTGCTAATGTCCTCTGAAATGAAGAAATGTAAATACTTTGTGAAACCACAACAGGTTTATTGCACCTCCTCCCTTGTATTTAATTGACCCTGTTTGGCTCGTCATGTCACGTTCGTACACGAGAACATTAAAGCAATAAGTGACCCGTGGTTTTTATTATCCTCCACCAGGTCTCCGCAGGAAGGTGCATCAACATCATTAGAAAAATATGAAAGCATGCAAATGTCATTTTCTAACCCCAGTACTGAGATGTGTACAAATTCAGTTGCTTAAAATTACACTCATTTGGGAAAAACTTGTGGATAATGCTCCATGTATAACAACAGAAACTAAGGCTGAAAGTAATAAATCTTCACAGTTGTTTTACTCTTTTGTCCTCTCTCCAACATGCATATATTCATGTAAAAACACCCCAGCATACAAATTGCAGTAGATCAGTATCAGTGCTTATTTTTCTATCTGACTTGAAAATTATTTTATCTGTTCTGTGATAATGGGGGTTTATGGTGGCTCAAGTCCATCATTATTGTCTCCAATTTTTTGAATTAGATCCATCAGCAGAGAGCTGTGGCGCTCCTTTTTTTAGGCTTTCTTGTTTTGAATCGCAGCTGTGTCTATGTCTTGTCGTGATTCACAATGATTATTGATGATTAGAAAGTAATTTTGGTGAGGTAATCCCAGCTATGTAAAAAAATCAAACAAAATTACTTCAAAATTTCTCTGACTCAGGAAATAATAATATCCAGGTGCTCATTACACAGTGTACCTCACAGAAAAACAGCTGTGTTAGCTTCCCGTGTGAAAGCTGGAGGTCACATCATTCCCAAGCTCCTCTGAGTTTGTGTCCAGTTTTTTCCCCCCAAGAACTAATCAAAAAAGTCCACGAACATATCAGCCAAGGAAACACCTACACGGCTGGGTTGGGTCTTTTGTCTTCTGCCAAAGAAAGGATAAGCAGTGAAACACCTTATGAAATACATCATAAAAATAGACATCATGATAAAAAGAAAAAAAATCTAATGGAATACTAAGAATTTAACAGTCACTATGAAACTCCTTAATTAATAAGCCCTTGTTTGTACCCAAAGGAGAAAGAAAACACTAGGCAAATTTCACTATTACTCAGTTTGACCCACTTTTGCCTTCAGAACAGCTTTAAATCTTTGTGGCATAGATTCAGCAAGAGATTTTGGTCCATAGCATCACACAATTACTGCAGATTTGTTGGCTCCACATCCAATATGTGACCCTCCCATCCCAGAGGTGCTCTATTGGATTGAGATCTGGTGACTGTGGAAGCCATTTGAGTACACTAAACTCATTGTCGTGTTCATAAAACCAGTATGAGATGATCTCATACTGTTTTATGATATGGCACGTTGTCCTGCTGGAAGCAGTCATCAGATGATTGGTACACTCTAGTCATAAAGCAAAGATACATCAATAATACAGGAAGGTTGGTGCATTTAAATGATCACCAGGTGATTCTAAGGGGCCTAAAGTGTGCTAAGAAAATATGGCTCACACCAGCATGTCACACAGTGTTTCTTCTCATCTTGTCCAATTTGGTGAGTTATAGCCTCAGTTACTTGTTCTTAGCTGACAGCAATGACACCCGATGTGGTCTTCTGCTGTTTTGTCTGCTTCAAGGTTCAACATGTGTGTTCAGAGATGCTCTTCTGCATTTCTTAGTGGTAATGAACGGTTACTTAAGTTACTGTTGCCTTCAGCTTAAAGCAGTCTTGCCATTCTCCTCTGACACAGTGAGTTGGACATTTTCTCTCTTTTTGACCATTCTTTGTAAACCCTAGAGGTGGTTGTGTGATAAAATCCCAGTAGTTCAGCAGTTTCTGAAGTACTCAGACTGCCTGGCAAAAGGAACCATATCACATTCAAAGTCACTTAAATTACCTCCATACACTAAATCACCTGGTGTATTTTGCCACATTTTGCTTGTTTCTACCCAATAGCAATCTTATTTAAAATGTATATATTTTTATGATGACCACAATGAAGCCCAAAAGCTGAAATGCATTGCTTAAGTGTAAGTGAAAGGTGAAGTTTTTTTCCCCTTTTCCTCTCCATGTACCTGTAAAGTAGGAGAATTTGTGGCATAAATCTCTCCTCAGGTTCTCAAAAGTTCCAGTTTCTTTCAAAACTCCCCAAACAACATAATCTCTCTATTGCTTCTCAAGGAATAAAATGGTGTTTTGCAATGAGGAACTTTTTCAATCAGATCATACTATATCATTTTGTAATATGAGGAATAGTTACCCCCTCAACTTATTATCAAGTAATCCAGAGAAACGAATATCCTCCAGTGTTTTAGCACCATGTAACTATGCTGGAATAAAACTGAGAGTGTAAGCCTTGGTGTGTCTGGGACTTTGTTTAAAATGACCTCTCAGTGACAAAGAAAGCAGAATTTCATGCTTGTAGCCAAACATGCCAGAGTCTCTTGTTACCTTTGGAAGAGCTTAAATGTCATACGTCAGAAGCTAATGCTTTGAGATCAAGCTCAAACATTTCTTCTGTTAAAAATGCTTCCAGGAAGTTCAGCTGAATATCAAACTGTGTCAGTGAATGGTTATAGTCTGAGAATATTAAAGGGGAAAAAAAAGAAGAAATAAAAGTGTGATTGTCAGTGGTGGAGGCAGACAGTTCTTACAGGGGTGGCCAGACTGAGGGCATTTACTATACTGAGACAGAAATAATG
Organism: Oreochromis niloticus; assembly: GCF_001858045.2. NCBI lineage: Eukaryota > Metazoa > Chordata > Actinopteri > Cichliformes > Cichlidae > Oreochromis > Oreochromis niloticus. Next base: position 14,216,821 of record NC_031966.2, on the reverse strand, counting down.
TCAATCTAATTTAGTTTTTGGTCATTTGCATTGTCTGCTGATACAAACACAGCTGTCATGTAGATGTACATCACTACAGCTTTTTAAATGTAGCATTAAGTAGTTAAAAAAAATCTGGACGGTTGCTGTATTTCCATCCATTCACCCAGTCTCTTCCACGTATCCTTATCAGGGTCAAAGGGCGATGGAGCCTATTCCAGCTACCATAGGGCGAGAACCCAGGACAGGTTGCCAGTCCATCACAGGGCCAACACAGACAGACAAACAACCATCTGGTTGCTGTATTTATTGTATTTTAATTCTTGATAATTACATTTTAAATGGATGTATGTGCTGTTAAAATGTGTTGGTATGTGAAGTAAAGCTGTAAAAGTGATTCTATGAAATGGGCTCACTAGCTGTGTTGACACGTTAGTATCCTCCCATTGTTGATCTTGATCTTAGCTGTCAGTGATCATTCTTGCCTTGGTGAAGAGTGGTTTCCCCAGGAAGTCACTGATTTTTACATGTAAACAATCCTGCGTACAGCCTCTTTTTTAAGGATTAATCTGATTACCTAGCAACTATTACCACAAGAGCAAATAAGTCTAGTGAGGTGTATTTAAAGTTTTATAAGAAAATTGTGCTCAACTTAAAATCTGACTCCTTTTGGTTGCAAATAACTCACAGTAGCTCATAGTTATGCTATAAATAACATAGTGTCATCTCAGAAATGATATCTGCAACAATTTGTTATATTCCTGATATTTAAAAAACAAAGATAAGTGCTTTGTCAGGACTTAGTTATCCCTTCTGAAAACTAATACCCAAAAAAGTAAATCCAGTTGCCCCAGATGCACAGACATATACTGTATGTTAAGTGAAAACATGATAAAAAACATATCTTCTTAACCAACAAATTCTGCAGTGATTTATTTATTTTGGCCTGTGATTCTTGCTATTTGAGAACATGCTGGTGGTACAACAGGTGAACAACACTGGCAGATTTATTTTCATTCTAGGCTGTACATTAAGGCCGAGACCATGATGTAGGTCACCATGCTAATGCTGGCACGAAATGAGGTGGGACACTCTTGGAAACGTGACCAGACTCCTGAATAATTCACATGCCATGTAAAGGGACACCACAGACCTCACACAAAGAAAACCCACTTGCTCTGGAGCTTAAGGACATACATTGTGGTGTTGGTAAAGCTGAAGAAAGAAAATGAGCTGAATGCCTTGAAGGCATGGATACAGTTACCCACGTTAGAACATTAAGATGTGATTGTCATGTATTTTCTGAAAATAGGCATTTATTTAATTTGAAATTTTAATGACGAACAAATAATAGAAAACGATGAACTATGTAACAATGGAATGAAATAATGTGTCCATTAATGGGAATCTGTTCATGTTAAGCAACATGAACTTTAAAATCTAAAATGAAGCTTCTTTATAAATGAGTAAACTTTAGACAAAAGATACAAAAAAAATCTTTCATATCTTTGTAATAATATTTTAGTAATCAGTAAAAACTATCCAGATATCCACACAAAAGGGTTGCACATAATGACCTGGGCCTTAGCCCTACACGCAGCGACCATTCTTGCATTTTCTGGTCACTTTGAAAAAAATGCTTATTCCCTGACTGCTTGGTGAGTGGTTGCTGGTTGTTACTGGGTGGTTCACCAAAAATCTCCTTGTGATTGCTTATGGGAGCAGATTGTATTAGTCGATTGTAGTTGTATGTAAAACACCGACTCCGAAAACGGAGAACGTTCGCCTTCAGTGTAAAACCTGTGCCTTACTCTCGAAAGTTATGTTTCAAAAGGCTCAGCTTTTACTTTGAAGACCAACGGTCACCGTTTCCAGTTTGTGTTGCACTCTTCACAGTAGTTGGTGAGACAGCAAGACCGTGTCCTCCATACAAACTACAGGTGATTTCGGGGCTAGCAACCAGAACAATTAAAAGGAGGTTTTCAGTGTAACAAAGTGTACCTCACTGCAACTAATTTTACCCAGCAACAACAAGGATCCTCCAGCAACCACTGGTCGGGGAGTACACTTTTATTTTTAATTTTTTTGACCAGTGTTTAGGGGACTGAGTGGCTGCCAGCAACCACTTGTACCCAGTTGGGGAATACTCCCTTTTCCCTAGCAACAGGTAGTTGACAGGCAGTTGCCAGCCAATCTCTAGCCCAGTGCCACTGGGGGCTCAGTTGGCAACTTTAACAAACAGACAGAGGAATATGGGTCCTACACAGAAAGTCATGTCCACTGAGGGAAAAACGGCACAATATGAAGCTGAGGGCTGAAACATGAACTTTATCTGGCTACAAATATCACATCTCATTCAGTCAGATGATTGTTTTAGCTCTCTATGTCCAATCAGCTGTTAGCTTTTCTTTTAGTAAGCTGCTGTGATTAACTCTTTAAACTATCCACATTCCATTATAATAAATGCTGAATGAAGTCAAAATGTAGCTTAATTAACATCTGGATATTTGGACTGGACTTCAGTTCATTTGATGCTTAAGTTTTTTCAGTGTGGCAGCTTTTAAAAACTTACTTCTGGGTCTTCTTACACTGTAGTCAGTTCAGCTCACCACACTGCAGCTTTCTCTGTATTTTTTCACTTGGAGAATTCACAAGGAGGCACTTTGATGTGGTACAAAGTCTACTGAGGCCATGAACTGTTTTCTTCTCCTGTCTGGATGGGACCTAACTGTGCCAAGTCTCTATACGACAAAACTTTCTTTATGTGATTTCCTAACATCTTCCAAATCTGCCTCAGAAAATATCTGATCCTGTTACGAATGCTTGCGTTCTGTGGCTTAGCTGCATGCTACTGCGTTTGCATTTTGTACATCAACAATGAATAATTTCTGTTTGTTCTAGTTAAATCTGATCATAGTGATCTTAAGGTGCATGCATCACACAATGATCTCACTCAGGACCTGTCAAACATGTGTAACTCACACATATATGCTTAGACAAAGCATGCAGGTAAGTTTACTCACTCATGGAGGGATACAAGTACACTGACACCTGAGCCTTCCTTTTAATGTGTTAAGCCACAGATAAGCTTCTTGTCTCTCCCAGAACTGAGTGATTCTCTCCGTCATCCAGCTTCTCGCGAATTCAACTCTGTACTTGGTGAAATGCCACAGACAACAAAAGAAAGCAATGTTGTTGCCTGCAGTGGCGGGTAGGATACACAGTTACAATATCTGCTTTTGTCTATATGACTGACTTAACTCCTTCCACTCACGCAACGCCATTAATAAACTGGTTCACACAGGCCAGTAAAGCAGGGCACACAAAGCAGGAGGTGGGTGGAGGGTCTAATTTCACTTTATGAAGAGACTACACTCACTTTAAATGGTGTCATTTGTTATTTCCTTTGTTGTTTTATTTATTTATGTATTTATTTATTTTTTGTTGAATTACCTGTTGCTGATCTTCAATTTGATTTCCTGAAATCCTCCAGTGTCTACATTAGGGACTTTATAGCAGAAGCTTTCAGGTTTTGTTTTAATTAAAATAAATAATGCAACACTTAAACATTAGATAATGAATCAAATATTAAAATATTCTTGATAGTCTTTTGATGGTGGATAATGCCCTGAAAGATATCCTCCCAGACCTGGATCAGGGCATCAGTGAGATTCTAGACATTTTGTGCTATTATTTGGCAGCATCAGATGAACCAATACATAACATCTCAGAGGTTCTCTCTTGGTTTCAAATCTGGAGAACGTGAGGACCAGTCACCCAGTGTCTACAAACCCTGACCAAATGAGAAATGAGGAAGTCAGGTGTGGCAGAGAAGTATGCAAGGGTGGTACCAGACATGCATGATGACAGCAAGGCAGTGGGGAGGTGTGTGGTTGGAGTGACAGATGGGTTTAATGTGGGGGTGGGACTACAACAGACATTGGTTCTGTGGACAGGTTCACACATCAGGTCAGGAACCAGGCTCCATGGGCTATCATGTTTGCAGAAGACAGTGTGATCTGTGATGAGAGTAGGGATCAGGTGGAAGACGGCCCAGAGAGGTGGAGGTATGCTGTGGAAAGAAGGGACATGAGAGTTTGCAGAACCACAACAGAATACATATGTGTAAATGAGAGGGAGACAGGTGTAACTATGAAGATCCGAGGAGGAGAGGTAGTGAAGGTGGATGACTTTAAACACCTGAAATCAATCATTCAGAGCAATGGACAGTGCACAAGAGAGGTAAAGGAGGAGGTGAAATGGTGAAGGCAAATGTCTTGGCTCTTTGTGACAGATGTATAGTAGCATGGGTAAAGGGGAAGGTTTACAAGATGGTAGTAAGAACTGCTATGATATGTGGTTTGGACATGGTAGCACTGACAAAAAGACAGAAGGTATAGCTGGAAATGCTTAGTTTCACTGGGAGTGACCAGAATGGAGAGGATTAGAAATGAGTACATCAGAATGACAGATCTGGTTAAGTGATTTGGAGATTAAAGGTTGAGATGTACATGTGCAATGGAGGGATATTGATTATAGAGCTGCCAAGCATGAGGGAAAGAGCAAGACCAAAGAGAAGGTTCATAGATGCAGTGAAGGAGGACATGCTGCAGGGTGGTGTGACAGATGAGGATGGTGGGATAGGATGAGATGAAGGCAGACAATGCGGTACAAATGTAAAAAGTTCTAAATCCTGTTTTGCATGATTCATGTTACATACTGAAATAATCAATAAAAATGACAAGCAGATGGGTTTTAAACTATGGTTTAACCTACTAGTTGCTTACAATTACATTTATGTACTTGTCCACTTGCAAAGCTTTGTATGCAAAAAGGTAAAGGTCAAGTTTTGATTTTATATTGTTTCAAGGGAAATTGCAATCTATGGCCTTTTCCATCAGGACTGAGCATCAGGTGGTTATTACAAAAGATGCAAAACTGCCACACACTCACTTCACACACATCACTCATTCACTGAAACAGAGAAATGCATGTGCACACACAGCCATGGACATGCATACAGCTCGCATACATACTTGACTTTTCTAGCAACCCCAATACCACTTGCTGTGCTGAGATTTTTACAAAACACAGCCACCTTTAGCCTAAGCGCAGTGTGTGAGAGTATGCATGTCAGCTGGCACACAAACCTGACCAGCATCCAAGCAACTGCTGCTGACCTGCGGTGGAAACTATTCGTGAGTGAAATGCCAAATTCTAACACACACACACACACACACACACACACACACACACACACACACACACACACACACACACACACACACTTTTAATCTAAGACATATAAGCAAAACTGCTTCTTAAGACTTCAAATGAGAAATGCTGTCATCAGCGCTCTGGCTTGGCTACAAACACCACAGCATCCAAATGGTTGCGTTCCTTCCGACACTATGCTTTAAGTGCAAATGCACACACACAGACCCTTGTCCCGAGACTGAGCCCTCTCAGCAGGGAACGGGGTAATTTTTTTCCCCAGTCTATAAAAGCAGCTTTGTGTCCAGACTATCTGTTAAAACACACTCACACGCACATACACACACCTAAAGATTGTGTCCACATTTTAAGGCAAGGGCGCACTCACACATCAACACAGAGACCAGCTGCTTTGTACCCTCATTATGTAGTTGTTAGGCTCAGGCTACTTGGGATTACAAACACGGGCCAGGCAGATGTCCACTGGCCTAATAGTGCTACCGGCAGTGACACACACACACAAATACACACACACACACACACCCCAAATGTACTGACACTCTTTTCCCTCTGTCCTGTTTGCTCTTTAACCACATCATTTGGCCTTGTTTCTAATATCTGCAACCAGGTCGATTTTCCCAGGTAAATTCATGAATTGTGGCTGATAGATAGGCTGCATTACAGGCTACACTTTTAGTGAAGAGTGAAACTGTTTTTCATAAAACAACAGCAGGAAGAAATGTGTAGTTGTTGACAACAATTACTGTAAAATAAAATAAATCAGTGATTGACAGACATGAGAGAAAAATAAATTAAGATTCAGCTCCCTCGCAGAGATCGAGTGTGCGTGCAAAATGTGTATGCTTTGTGCACATTCAGTCTCTGGTTGATTTCCACAAGGAAGTCCAGCTGTTACCGTTATTTATTCCCAAACCTTAATTTTTACTTTGCAAATGTCCCTGCAGTAACGCTAAAAAATCTAGAAATGACTGAAAAAATATTGCTCAAATTGAAGCATGTTAAACTGAATAGGATGGATTGCCAGTTCTGTGCCATCCAGAGAAAACGCTTGTCACTTGTGTACGCTTCTGCACATTGACACGCGGCCTCTGAAATCCAAGGTTTTGAGGAGATGTAAACAGACATTGATTTACTCCAGGCAGCGTGAATTATGTTGAAAATGCATCCAAGCGAGTTGGAAATTTTTCAACACTAGGGACAAATTTACGCTTATCCCACCACTGGTTGGCTTCACTTCACAGATGTAAAAAAAAGAAGAAAAAAGAGACGATGAATAAAAAGAACATGTGTAGAAAAACACAAGAAACAGCAGAGAAGAAGTGGATACCACGGCAGGGTTTAACATCAGGGAAATTATATTGTAGAAGGCAAACCAAGATTGAGTGAATAAAATTAATCAAAGAACATCACTAGTGTTTTTACTGAAAATGTGTCAAGGTTGCATTATTTTCACTGTCTTGTAAGATAAAAGATTTTCATGTGGGTAAAATGTCACCTGATGTTACCACGCCTTTGCTGAACCCATATATGAACCCACGAGCTGCAAAGAATACCGATGGATGTCAGCCCCACTGGAGATTGTTAAGAATAAGTTGCATCACTGCACATTTGATGAGCAAGAGTAGCAACAATAATGCAGCGTTTTCTTCCATCGCTGACGTTCACAATCACGTTTGTTCATGAGTCATTAGAGGGCAAAGAAAACTACAAAGAGGACTGAAGAATGGGAAGGAAGCACCAAACATTCATCTTCTGTGTGGAGTCAGTGCTCTGTTATTTCTTCTATGGAATAGCTATAATGGTTGAATATGAATCTCTAAATCTGCGTCACTCGGATGCTTTCATGTGGCATCAGGCAGACTGGAAAATAACGCAAAGTTGAACAAAGCGTCTTTTTATTTCCACCCGTGACAACTGTTCATAACGACTGACGTATGTCAGGATTGTCTCACACCCACTCGGCACGCATAGTTTTTCAGGGCACACTTTTAGCTGCTCACTGCGTGGGTTTTTATTTCCACTGGAGTCATTCGCAATCTTATCTTTGCTATCGTCTTTGCAACACATTTGTATGCACACTCGAGGAACTGACACGTCAGGAAGCTGAGGAACTCGACCCACATGAACATGCGGCTCTGAGTAATTCAGGCAAAATCCTGCAAGCATTCTTGTATGTAGTTGTATAGCAGGGCGGGAGTCCATGACATCAATATCGAAATTATGAAAAATTGCAAAAACACCTCCTGTGTCATAATGGCATCCTGCTCTGACCAGATACAACTGCAGGTGTATCTGCCTATCATGTACTGAGATACAACCCCTTAAAGGGTTTGAGGCTAAGGTCAAAGTAAATAGAGTTTTGATGCTTGTGGATGCAGTCATACATCATGGTTTCCTCTTTGGTGTTATACTGCGCACCATACCTCTGCTCTATGCGATCTCTGTGTTTGATCCATCTACTGTACATGGTGGTTTCAAAAACCATGAATTCTAACAGAAGGCACCTTAGATGCATCACTACTTAATTTCAAAGACACCCCAACCGCCTGTGGGGAGACGAAGCAAGGTGAATGAAGACTGCAAACACTGGGGAGACGACAGCACGATCCATCCTGGGCTGCTGTCCCATGAAAGGGCACCACGGGCTGCTGCTGGAGCCAGACAAGACCTAATGTGCTTTTCTGAGGCATCTGTGAAAGCAGAAGCATGGACAGACTGTGACAATGACATTACACTGTTTATACACTATGCACTGGTGTAATCATTTAATATTGTGACACAAAAAATTCTATTGTATTTTTTTTTTTATATTTTAAAGGATTATTTCTTATTAATAAGCCATACTAGTAGATGTTTTTAATTCATTTGCCAAAGTAAATTTCTGCTTACTGCTGGTCAAATTCCACATTGTTCTCCTGAGAATGGAGCCAATTCACAGTAACACCTCCAACAATCTAAAAAGGGAACCTATTATCTCGACCTCTTCTATTGACAACACAATGAAAATTGCCAGTAAAAACATTTACCCCACGGCATTACATATTTGGATTGCTCCATAGGACCCCATTTATTCTGGACTGTCATGTGAGCATCCAAGCATGCATCCATGGATGCATCTATCCATCCGTCGCCTATCTAGGTCCTAGATGGGGGCAGCAGTCGAAGCTGAGATGCTCAGACTTCCCTTACTTTAGCCACCTCCTCCAGCTATTCCAGGGGCACTTCAAGGTGTTCCCAAGGCAACAGAGAAGTATAACCTCTGACCAAGGGCCTCCTCCTTGTTGAAAATACCCCAAACACGGCAAGGCATCTTACTTAAATGCTAGAACTACCTCAGAAAGCTCCACTTTCGGCTGTGACCAAATGAAACACAAACAAACGGAATAAGAATCAGTTCTTAATTTAGTGTTGATTTCCCGCATGATGAAGAAAAGGAAAAATGAAAAAAAACTTAGAAGAGGTGTCACTTGGGAGGCAGTTAATAGTTTAATTTCTTCAAATAAAACAAAGTAGGCACACACACACACACACACACACACACACACACACTCTTGCATCTGTGACATATCCTTGTTTAGCATGGTTATCTTTACAGTGACAGTAACAACACCTGTGGGCCCGTTTTGCCCACAGTCTCCTCACATTTATTTGACTTGTCGAGAGACCCAAACTCTACCGCACTATCCTGCAAGCTGAAAAGTGACGCTAAAGAGGTGCTCAGTCTGTCACAGTCTGACGCCCATGGATCCTGACCAAGCATCAGTGTGTGATGAGCTGGGAGTCAGAAGAGGTTGTTAAAACTATCGGGAGAGTCCAGGACAGCCTGGCTCCAGATGCCAAAACTGAAAACTGACACAAACCCAAACAGAAATCTGAGATCCCATTAGCAGCAACTTTACTGTGGAGCGTTTAGGGTGAGTCAAAACAATACAGCTTAGCTGGCTTATCTGGTGCCAGCTTCAGGCGTAAAATATAGCAGCAGTAGATGGAAGACAGCAACTGGAAGTCAAAGTTGCTACATATATAAAGTGCCATGTAGCACATTTGCTGTCTTAATGAACAGCTATTTTTGGTAATAGTTCTTATAATTTTGGCCAACTGCATTTTAACCAGCACCAGCTAATTTGCAAAAACTGAAAAAAAAGTCCTTAATAAGGAAGAAAGCTGATTTGCTGAGGGGCAACTTCTAGACACAGATTAACAGCCACATGATGTCTTAGTTGATATCTATGGCAGCAGAATGGTATTTTAAAAACAAGCCACTACATTTATGCATCCAACCAAAAAACGTTTGAACAATATTGATTTTTATTTACTTACTTTTTAAATGGAATTACCTTACAATACAAAAAATACAGTATTACCCCATAAACAAGATGTGCATGGTGGACATCATGTGCACGCTATGCATACTTGCATTCTGCACATTTACAAATTATGGTTTGCACTTATAGTCTTTAAACTCAATGCAATAAAAAAAAATTAAACAGAAAAAAAACTTGAGAAAATTTTCATTCAAAAGTTGTCCTGTGCCCAGAGGAGAAAAATAAAAGAAGGATTTATGAGCGCACTGTACATTCCCTGAATAGTGATTTGCAGATATCAGTCTTTTCCTCTCAAGTAATCCTCTTAGTGACGAGATCTGAGGTTTCATTTCCCATCAGAGAGACGGGGGAAAACATGCACAAATTCAAAATTACATACACGGTGTACGTCACAGCCTGAGCTCTTATGTCAGCTGGTGTATGCCTGGAGAATATGGCACTTTGTGCAACTATTTCAGAGCATTTCACTGTTTGATGGTAGTGCAATAAAATGTTTCAGCTGTTTGGACTGATTTAGAACTTGTTAGCTATGAATACTTCTTCCTCATATCTTCAGTGTATTGTTTATGGTACCACAGTTTTTCATTGAAAATAAGAGGACAATCACTTTTATGTATACTGTATTATGTTTAGTGCTGAATGATGTTTTCCCTAAAACAAAATCTCCATGGGGACAAATTCAAGCAAAAAATGAAAATGTTTCTAAATGCCAAAAGTTTTATTTAAAAGAAATACAAATAAATGTATAAATATGAGCACCAAGATTCAGCCCATAGGTTCACACAGATGCCCTCAGTCAGTAATCAGTGAGCTGCAACTACAACAGACACATGCAAGCAGTACAATGGGACATTAACAGTAAAGTATATCTTCAATAATGTTGTCAAATGTTGCTTCCACAGCTTGATAACTACACACAGATCTCTGAAACCAGACTGCCTGTTGTGAAGATCTCCTTAGTTAAATGCAATTCGTTATCAAAGAAAAACCCCCCAAAAACAATCATGCCTAAACCAAGACACTCCTTAAGTTAGAATGTCATCATTATGAAGACATGTCCTAACTGGACAAAAAATGCCCCCACACAGCAGCCTACGTGTTCTTCAGGACTTAGTTCAACTGAGCTGAGCAAGGTGTTTTCACATGCTCTGTTAGTCTTTCAGGCAGGTGCATGGGTGTTGATAACTTCTCCAAAATCTTTTACTTTGAAAGTTGTGCAATTCATGTTGTAAGCTCAAATTTGCTGAATCACTTTCATATAATCAGTATTAGAGATATAAAGCAGAAAACGCTGAAAACATAAGTCCAATAACTGGCTTTAACACACATTTGTAGTCAGGTTGATAATACAGTTGACTTTCATACTTTAAATCTGAACAGCCAAATATTAATCCAAAAAAGTCCATCACACATTTTATGGAAATTAAAGACAGTGTTTTCACAGCATCTCCCACACAAATGCTAACTAAGATGTGGTTGGCAGTGGAAAATTCCCACCCAGCAGTTAGCGTGTCTGTGACGAAATTAAGTTAATTACAGTTCCACTTTGCAGGAATTCTTTGTTTGTCTCATGTAAGTGGAGAGTAAGAACATTTTAGTGAGGCATAAACACCTGTGCAAGATACAAGAGCCTGAGTGCAACATGCAATTTAACGTCTGTAAAATATTTAATAATCACAGGTATGTTTTTGAATGCTAGTGCAAAACATGCATTTGTGCATTTCTATATATCATTATGTTAAGCTAAAAGAAGAATGGGAATCAGTGACTCACTGACTTACAAGTAAACATGTATTTGACTGTAAAATAATGGTAAACACATCTGACATTTAAGTCGCTGTGGTGAAAACACTATAAAAGCCATTTCCATTTAAGGTCCTTTACTAGTCCTTGCACTCATCTGAATCAAATAAATCTGAATAGATCAGCTCTATTGGGTTAACAAATGCCAAAGGGTATCTTCTAACTGCCTGTTGCTGAAACAACTTGACATGCACGCACATGCTTGTGTGCAAGGAGTTATTTACTAAGATTTCTAAACAAAAAGCCCATGCTTCAGGAAATAATTATGCAACGTGCCAATTTCTAGGGCAGTATTCCTGAAAAGACTGAAGAATCTTACATGACGCACACTCATACGGCGTATCATTACCATAGTATCTCTATAAGCATTTGTCAACACCAGATACTTTGTATGCCAGAGAGGTCTTCTGAGTCATTTACTTTGTTATAGTGAATTCATGCAGTGTGTGTGGAGCACAGATCTATTAATCTGCTCCAGGCAGAATAAAGATAAGGTATTTACTTATAGTGCAGTAAAGGTCACTTACAGTAGGCAGCAAAATAGATAAGTGAAAACTGTGTTTTTGCAAGTCTAGAGACTCTTTTTCCTTTTACTCTCAGAGCCATTTAGGTGTTTCATTGTCAGTGTTTCCTTGTCAGTGTTTCCCACATGATTTCAGAAAATATCCTGGCATTTCAAAAAAAATTGGCCATTATCATAATGATGTGTGTTCCACTGCGTTCCACAGAAAATTCAAAACTTAAATTTTTTACCCACTTAAGCATGGTTGCACAAGGTTTTACAGGACAGAATAAAAATCATCTATTCTTATTAGGTCTTAAAATGACTGGAGGTAAATATATCCTCAGATGAACAACAAAATGACAGAGTGTTTGTCAAGTTATTTATTTTCAGTCATGTTAAGCAGCTGGGTTTGAAACAAGTTTTAGAAATATCTCAGGGGAAATTAAAGCAAATTGGAGGCACCTGTGCTTCATTTGGATTGCATCTTCAAAAAGATTTTTCAGAGTGAAAATCTGTTATAGTATTTTAAATGAAGTAAATTAAATTTAAATAGTGCACAAATCTGGTTCACATATTCGCACGCAAACAGTATATTAGTAGCATTTCTAGCATAAAGAGTCTTATCGCCTTTCCTCCAGCAGAAAGTAGATCAGGGCCATCCTTTCTTCACGTGCATCCACATTTATTAACTTCTCTTCAGTCCCAGGAGATCTCAGCTTTGTGTGCACGATCATCAAGCTCACATGTTCATGCCTGCACACACTGCTTATAGATTATTGCCTGAAAACGTGTAAATTATCTCTAAGCACACCCCACGCAGGCTCACGTGCACTGTGCTGAGCCTGTCCTCATCTTTACCCCCTCCAGCTAATTCAGCAACTATAGTGGAAACACCACAAATTTTTTCTCATGCTGTTTCGCAGTCTGCTCAGACCTTCACCTCCTCCTTGGTAGTGTCTTTTCTACAAATGTTTTCTCTTTTAGTGATTCACCTTCTCATTCCATGTCAGGATGTCTTGCCAACAATCAGAGTGGTAAAAGGAAACAGTTCTCCAAACTGTCTACCAAAGCATTCGTTATCACATTGGGAATGTTTTCATAAACTTGAAGCTTGTCATTGGTTTAGCTACCTTTTTTTTGCTTTAGTTATTTCAAAATCAGGTATTTTGGACCATAAACTGTGTTTTTGTGGAAAACAAAAGTGCTGAGATTCATTTCACAGACGTCATTCAAGAAAAAATTTGTCTTTTTTTAGATTTTTAATTTATATTTGATAAATTGCACAATATTGTTAAATATGTTGAGATAAATATTGCATTCAGGCAGACGATTGGTTAAAGTGGTGTATTTGTTCATACAATGGGCTGGTCAAATTGGGATTTTTCCCACACCACAATTGCTAGGTGTTACAATGAATGGTCTTAAAAAAAGGGAAGATATCCAAGCACAAGTTCTTGATGCACGCTCAATCATCCAAGTAAGTAAATCTCCAAAGGTTGATTCTGTTCATCTGGACGTAACGTTTTCACTGGGAGAAACGTTTCGTCACAAGAAGTCAGTTGGATGAGTGATGAAATGTTTCTCCCACTGAAAACGCTACGTCCAGATGAACAGAATCAATTTTTGGAGATCCAAGCACAAGGTCAGATGAAACTAACAGGAGTGCCTCAAGTTGATAGGAAGGCAACAGTAGTTCAAATAATAATACTCTTCAAATAAGAAGAGTGTCTCTGGCTGTACAACACGCTGAAACTTGAAGCAGATGGTCCACAGCAGTAGAAGACCACACATGGTGCCACTCCTCCCTGCTAAGAACAAGAAACTGAAACTACATTTCACATAGGTTCACCAAAAGCTGTGTAATGCCGTGGGGGATATTTTCTTGGGACACTTTGGGCCCCTTAGCACCAACTGCAAAATTTAAATGCCACAGCCTACAAGAGCATTGCTCCAAACCACATTCATCCCTTTATGACCACAGTGCATCCATCTTCTGATGGCTGGAGAACTCCCAAATCAAATCTCCAGTAGCTGGATGATACATCATGTCAATATGGACTAAAGTCACTGAGGAATATCAGCATCTTGTTGAATTTATGCCAAGAAGAATTGAGGCCATTCTGGAGGCAACAAGGTAGTAGGAAGGTGTACCTAATAAAATGACAGACTCATATAGGAGTTCTGACTCCTTTAAAGGAAGGGCAATGATGGAAAGAAGAGCGTGAATATCAAAGTTTTCTGGTTACGTCTGGTCACATACATTTGTGATTCCTAGACATGCACTAAGTGGCCTACCCCCCCCCAAAAAAGCAAAAAATAGCAGACACCGGCTGTAAAAGAATGAGTTTTTTTGTTTTTTGCTTTAATCAAAGCCAGATTCTGTTTAATTATTGTCCGGTTTGCCTGAAAGCTGATAGGAGGAATCTTTGAAAAACATCTTGTAAAGCTTGATTGTTTATCGACGTCAATTGGTTAAGAAAGTGATCTAATCCAAAAGAACGCACAGAATCAATTGCAATTCTCCGTCAGTCTGTCATGTCCAGTTTGGGAGAAAAAAGGAAACATTTAAGCTCATTGCCTTGTTGTAGATTAAACAGAGGTGTTAAATCGAAGGCAATTTTTAAGAGTTTCTTTGGTCCAAATAAATAAAAAAATAAAAATGTGGAAAAAACCCCCCTGAACAAATGATCTTGGAAACCTAATCGTCCGACTTCAAAGCATCTAGACCTTAATTACTTCGTTCATTTAAAGCTACACTGGGCCCAGCATCAGTTTGTATTCCCATCGGCTCATGTGAAGCATCCTTTTAAAACAAAGGACTGTCAGTTTGCTGAGATCTTGTAGAGCTTGCCCTCTTACTTAGCCAACAAAGTACTTTGATGTATAGTTGTAGGGAAGATATGAGTCTAGTTAATTAGTATCCCAAGCTACCACGCAATGCTCAGCTGTAACCTTGAATTAACATTTCCTCTGATAATGATTAAATAGTCAGTAAATGAGCAATGATGCAAAGACACTCCGAACAAAAATCAAAGTAAAACATTTAATTGAGGACAGAGGCAATTAATACCAAACTACACAAAAATAATATTGTAAAGATGATATTCAAAGACTGTAAGTGAAAGATTCCAGTACCTGGTTATAAACTAAAGGAAACATGTAGTGTCTAAATGGCTGGATTTCCCCGCATCCATCACAGTAATGTCTACATCCAAATCAAGTCAAAAAAATTTGCTTAATTTTCTACCAGTTAAAATCAAATTACAGGGAGTCAAAAAAACAAAAACAACAAAAAATGCCTTCTGCTGGGAAAACAGACTTTCGTTTAATATATATGAAAATCTGAGGTAGACAGAAAATGCACTAAGAGGTGAAAAGGGACTTCTGGTTGTCTAGATGTATTTGCTTTGGCTACATTGAAGACGATTAAAAACTACAAGAAAGAATAAACCGGAAATATGCCGATCATCAGCCAGCCAGAAAGAAAAATCACAGACAAGTGGAGAATATGAATGAGAGTGAAAACAAAGACAGCTATTTTTCCATCTTTTACCTATGTGTCTCACGCACACAAACCGTAACAGCAGACAGGTTTGTTTTGTTGTGGAAACAAAATAGCTTATCAAAGGTATATGCAGCACACATAATCACACACAAACAACTCAGAAATAAAGTGAACCCCATCTCAAGTCTTTGGTGCCCTTTCAAGACCTACAGCACTGTGCAAAAGTCTTGAGTCACACCCTCATTCCTTTATATTTTGGCTGGAAAATAAGAAATATATGCAGTGATTTACTGAAATCCTCAAACATGAAAATACACAACACAAAAGTAAAATAAGAGTTTGTACATTCTAATAAGCTTGAAAAATAAAAATTTGTATAAATACCTTTGTTCTTCAACATAGAATCTCTGACAAGCTTTCTTTTAACTTCTTTAAGTGATTAAAGAAACTAAATCAGTCATTTCACCAGGAATAGCTCTCCAGACAGTTAAAGCTCACTTAAAGCCATTTCTTCTTTTGCCCTCTTTCTGTCCAGTTTCTTCTTCAAGGACAAATTGCACAAGCTTTTTATTTTATAGCTTCGCCAAAAGAATGCAGGCAGGTTAGCGACCCAAAGTGCAGGATTCAAGACCCGGGGATAAAACAAAAGCCAGCCTTTGTTATTTAGATCAGCCAATATTAGAGTCCACAGTAATTTAAGACATGAACAGAAAGCCGGGGATTTACTCAAAAAAGGAAAGATGGAGGCAGAGACAACATATACACAAGAGATGACAAGAGAAAACGGAACAGCTGGGGAACACAGCTGAACAGAATCTAACTTAATAGACAGCGGAAGTAAAACTGAACGTGACATATATAGGACAAGGACCTAACAAAGTAAAACAGGAAGTAGCTAACACAGTGGCCAAAAGACATACTAACTTGACAGAACTGACCAGGGCTGTGTCCCAATTCAGGGTCTGCACGCTTGAAGTACGCATTTTAAGTGTGATTACGTCACCGCCACGCGACGACGGCTGTCCCAATCCAAAGTGTACTCCAAATGCATACTCCAAATGCGCCGTCGATTTCCCCAAATATCAAGCGTGGTCCGGCGCACGCTTCGTGGTCCCATATATCCCACAATTCATAGCGCCGCGGTGGGTGTGGATAATTTTGCCGCAAATACGGCAGAAGGGAGCGGTCAAAGAGTGAACTGTCAAAAGTAAGTACTGAATATGATGTCACTTATTTATGTGCGAATGTTTAATAACGAAGAACATTAAAACATTACTGTTGGCCACATGTCGGCAAAGTTGTGTGACATTAGTGATGTTTGTACTTTCAGCGTTAACTTGGTTTTAAAGCCTCTACTTCTAAATATTGTAACGTTCTCAAAAACCAGACGTTTTTGATCTCAGTTTGTCCGTTTATTAGCGGGCCGTTAACTCCGGGGGAAGAGCTCTCGTACAACCCCTCCCTCAGCCCCGTACAGTCACACACAACAACAAGGACCCCCCCCTGCCCCTTCCTGCACAACCAAACATGTAACTTAAAGAAACAACAGCGTGCAGAGAAAACCAACCTGACTGTAACACAACATTTAACCATCGTTACACTGCCCCCCCAGCAATAAGTTCCTCGTCCCCGAGGGAACAACACAGTCTCTGAGGCGGGGGGGTAGTCTGCGTTCCCTCCTTGACCTCCTGAGCCCCTGGGGGGTACACAGTGCTTCGGGGCTTTGAGGTGGAGAGCTCGAGGGAGGGGAACGCAGCTCCGGCCGGGGGTCCCTCTGTGCAGGGTCATGGGGGCTCTGTACACGTCCCTCAGGGAAGGAGGGGAGGGACTGTCCTCTATAGGGGGCCATCCGGTCTCTGTGCAGCGCCACTTTCCTCCCTCTAGGAGGCAACTGCACCCTGTAAACAACTTCCCCCACTTGCTCCAGGACGCTGCAGGGCCCCACCCAGCTGCTATCCAGTTTAGGACACCGTCCTTTCTTTCTCTTTGGGCTGTAGACCCACACCAGCTCCCCAGCACGGAAGTGCCTCCCCTTAGTGGTGATGTCATAATTCCTCTTTTGGCGCAGGCCTGCCTGTAACCTTCGCCAGCTGCTCCCGGGCGTAGGAATGTGCAGAATCCAGCCGGTCCTGCAGCTTCCTTGCGTAGTCCCGGCCTGGTGGCGCCTCTGGCGCGTCCGGGGGCTTCCCAAAAGCCAACTCGGCAGGAGTTCTCAGCTCTCTCCCTAACATGAGCAGGGCAGGCATACATTGGGTGGAGTCTTGCACTGCCGACCTGTAGGCCATGAGGATGAGGGGAAGATGGTAGTCCCAGTCCTGTTGGTGTTCTGAGGTAAGGATGGCTAGCTGCTGGGCCAGCGTCCTGTTAAACCTTTCCACCAGTCCATCGCTTTGGGGGTGAAGTGGGGTGGTGCGGGTCTTCTTAATCCCAAGGCGTTCACACATGGCAGCAAATACCTTGGACTCAAAGTTACGCCCCTGGTCACTGTGGAGGGTCTCTGCTGTTCCAAAGCGGCTGAACATCCCCTCCACTAATATATCAGCGACAGTCTCAGCCTCCTGATCTGGGATGGCATATGCTTCCGGCCACTTGGTAAAATAGTCCATGGCCACAAGGACATAG
The DNA here is from genome assembly GCF_001858045.2 of Oreochromis niloticus. Classification (NCBI taxonomy): domain Eukaryota; kingdom Metazoa; phylum Chordata; class Actinopteri; order Cichliformes; family Cichlidae; genus Oreochromis; species Oreochromis niloticus. The sequence goes on along the minus strand of NC_031966.2, from coordinate 14,198,847 downwards.
CGGTTTCCTCTGTCTGTACGAGGAAATGGGCCCATGACGTCCACAGCTACTCGCTCCATTGGAGCTCCAGCTGGTTGCTGCTGAAGCTGAGCCCGGGACTGGTCCTGTGGCCCTTTGTGCGAGGAACATGCATCACAGCTGCGGCAAAAGTCTTCCACATCCCTCCGCTGCTGACCCCAGTAGTAGCCCTGGCGGAGGCGGCGGACGGTCTTGGACACCCCAAAGTGGCCGGAGCCAGTGCTCCCATGGCAGGCTTCCAGCACAGCTGACCTCAGCGACCTTGGCACCACAACCTGCCACCTCTCCTCCCTGTGGCAGGATCCTTCCAGGCACGCTCCAACACCCCCTCCTTCAGCCTGAGAGCTGTAAACTTGGCCCACAGCCCCCTGGTACAGATGGAAAACCCAGTGACCTCATCCCAAAGGGGTCGCTCCTCCCTCTCCAGCCACTGCAGGACTGGCAGCAGGTCAGTGTCTTGTTCCTGCCGTGCCCTCCACTCCGCTGCGTCCACCACCAGAAGAGCCCTGCAGGTGAGCTGTGTTGCTCCATCCATTGTTGTGAGTTCCCGCTCTGTCTCCTCTCGCTTCTCACAGTAACGGCAGCCAGCTGCAGCACATGGGCGGCGAGAGAGGGCGTCTGCGTTAGAATGGTGCGTCCCTGCTCTGTGCTCCACAGTGAAATTGAAGGCTTGGAGCTCTTCCAGCCAGCGAGCTACCTGTCCCTCTGGCTCCCTGAAAGACATTAGCCACTGGAGGGCGGCATGATCAGTTCTGATAACAAATGATGTGCCACACAGGTAGTACTTAAAGTGTCTCACCCCTGCCACCACGGCCAGCAGCTCTCGTCGTGTGACACAGTAGCGCCGCTCACTCCTGTTCAGGACCCGGCTGAAGTACGCCACCACCTTCTCACCTTCCGGCCCAACCTGCGACAACACAGCTCCCAGGCCCACATTGCTTGCGTCAGTGTCCAGGACAAAAGGCAGGGTGGGGTCAGGGGGGGCGAGGACTGGGGACTCTGTCAGCGATCTGCGGAGGGTGTTGAATGCCTGCTGACAGTCCTGGGTCCAGATGAAGTCACGGTCCTTCTGCAGCAGGCGGAAGAGTGGTGCAGCTATAGAGGAAAAGCCCTTCACAAACCTCCTGTAATAAGACGCCAGTCCTAGGAAGCTTTTGAGCTGTTTCTGGTCCGCTGGTGTGGGCCACTCAGTAATGGTGTGAATTTTCTCCTCCAAAGTGCCGATGCCCTCCTGACCCAGCTTGTGGCCCAGAAACTCCACCTCCCTCCTCATGAAGTGGCACTTGTCGGGGTGCAGCTTCAGGCCTGCAGCTGCCACCCTCCCCAACACTTGTCTCAGGGCATCCAGGGCAGCATCAAAGGAGCTCCCGTGTACTAGAAGGTCATCCAGGTAGACCAGACACCGTTGGCGTGGGACACCAGCCAGCACACTGTCCATCAGCCTCTCAAAGGTAGCAGGAGCGTTACAAAGACCAAAGCTCAGGACTTTGAACTGCCATAGTCCCCTGTTGGTGCAGAAGGCTGTCTTCGGTCTGGACTCAGGGGACAGTGGCACCTGCCAGTAGCCACTCCGCAGGTCAAGGGTGGAGAACCAGGAGGATCCGGCTACTAAATCGAGAGACTCGTCAATCCTGGGAAGGGGGTAAGAGTCCTTTTTTGTCACTTTGTTGAGTGGTCTGTAGTCCACACAGAAACGCATCCTTGGGCTGTTTTTCTTAGGCACCATCACCACAGCGGAGGCCCACGGGCTATCAGATGGCTCTATGATGCCCGCCTTCATCATTTCACACAACTCTCTGTCAGCAGCCTCCTGATGAGCCAGGGGCAGGCGGCGGGGGCACACTTTAATAGGCTGGGCATCCCCAGTCTCAATGACGTGCTCTACCAAGTGTGTCAAGCCAACATCACTTTCTTCCAGGGCAAAAATGTCACTAAACTCTCTTAGTACCTGCCATAGACTCACTTGCTGCTGTGGAGTCAGCCCCTCACAGTTCTTTGACCAGATGCTCCTCACCGCTGAGAGCCTCTCCTCCTCCCCCGCTCGCTGTTCTGCTGGCGGGTCCGCGGGGGTCTCCGAGGTGGAGGTGGAGGTGGATGCTGCGGCAGACGCTGGGCAGACCGGGGGAGGAATAAGCTGCACCTTCTTCCCATCAGGGAGTATGAGGAAGCCTTTGCCCAAGTCCAGTACACCACCAATGGCACGCAAAAAATCCAGCCCAAGGATGCAGGCGTCCTGCACGTCAGCCACCCAGGCAGCATAAGGCATGCCGAGGTCCCCCACCTGAAACTGGAACACGCCCCTCCCTCTAATTGGGGCCAGATCCCCGGTCACAGTCTTAAGTCGCACATTAGTCGGTTGCACAGCAGCTCCGGTTGGGACGACATCGGGTCGGACCAGCGTTGCATTGGACCCCGTGTCCAGAAGGGCCGTACAGGACACCCCCGCAATCATCACTGGAACATGGCAAAAGTCGCCAACCTGGGTCCAGCCCACAGCGATGACCGGCCCGGGTGGAAATGGCGGTGGTGTGGGGATGTCGTTCTCCCTGGCCCGTGTACTCCCTCCTACACGGGCCCGTGGGCGTTTCCCTGAACTGCTGCAAGCTTGGGGCACTGCCTGATGAGGTGTCCGACTTGTCCACATCCCCAGCAGCTCTGTGGTCGGCGGCGTGGGCCAGCCCGAGGGGAAGGCGACTGCAGAGAAGCCGTCTGAACCAAACTGCACGGGCCCGCCGGCATCTCCATCTGCTCCGCAGGTGCTGACATAGCCCTCACCACATGCGTGTCATCAGCGCCCCCAGAGGATCCTGCAAGCATCTCCCTCTCCAACGCTAGCTCCAGGGCCGCACTGAGCGTGGCCGGTCGAGCAAGCTGAGTCTGCATACGGAGCTCTTTAGGGCTCAGGGCCTGCAGGAACTGGTCCCGAGCTAACTCCGCCTGCACTGATGGTGGCATGCTGTCATACGCCCTCCGGCAAAGACACTCGACTTCATGGGCCAAAATGCGAAGGGGCTCTCCTGGCAATCTGCGTCTGTTGTGGAACTCCGACCTCAGCAGCACCGGTTGGTTATACTGCCCGAAACGTCTCTGAAGTGCCCCAACCAGAGCATTATAATCTCCCCTTTGCTCCTCGGTCAGCAGCAGCAGGCATGCAGCTGCATCCTCACACAGGCACAAAGCCAATTGGAGAGCTTTATGTTCCTCAGACCAGCCAGCTGCAACAGCTAACAGCTCAAACTGTGCAATAAACACTTCCCATGGCGTCTTGCCGCTGAACTTAGGCGTTTTTATGTTCGCGGCAGCTTGCTGGGCGCCGCCATGTTTGTTTACATCACGTGACGGCGCGCCAAGCGAGGTCGACTCCCCCCACCGGAATCGCGGCCACGGTGCGAAAATGTCCCGAGCCTAGTCAAACCTGGAGAAAATCCAGCCTCAGCAGACAGCCGCAGCGCCGTTTCCCTCACTCTATGGGCAGGCGAGCGCGGACGAACCTCCCTCTCCTCCGTCTCCCTCTTAATCTTATCCGGCAACATCCTCGTGTCTCGTGACAGTCAGCGTCGCCAGCAACAGGGTGTCGGGCGTGTTAGGTGGTCGTTCGTCACTTCTGACACCAGTGTAACGTTCTCAAAAACCAGATGTTTTTAATCTCAGTTTGTCCGTTTATTAGCGGGCCGTTAACTCTGGGGGAAGAGCTCTCGTACAACCCCTCCCTCAGCCCCGTACAGTCACACACAACAACAAGGACCCCCCCGCCCCTTCCTGCACAACCAAACATGTAACTTAAAGAAACAACAGTGTGCAGAGAAAACCAACCTGACTGTAACACAACATTTAACCATCGTTACAATATATATATATATGTATAGTCGACCTTATCTTACAGAGAATGTGATGATTTTATGCGTAATTAAAGTCAGTCATATATCCACAAACACAACAAGCTGAAAGTCAGTGATGCTGCTCGGTTTGCAGTCCTGAATATGACGGCACAAGCAGGATTCACTGCACTGTTAATGTTAGCTATGTTATATTGCTGCCTCTGTTCGGTGGTGTCGAGCCAAACGGACTTTAACATGTGTTTGAACGAGCTGACGGTTCACTCGTTAAGCTGAAAGAAAGAGGCTTTAATCACAGGAGTCACACATGTGTCCACTGGACCATCTGGGAACTCTTCTTGTTTAGCACTCGTAATAACACAAACACTAAATCCTCCTTCTCTTGTGCTGTTTTGTAGCAGTGTGTACACCTGAGACTGTCACCTGTCTGTCTGTCCTGCACTCTCTCTCTTTCTCTGTCTCTCTGAATGTGGAATAAAAGTATGAACATGTATTTATAAGTTACACTTGTGTTTGAATCCTGCAGCTTATCACACATTTGATTTCCATGTGTGACAACTGCAAGTGTCCAGAGTGAGGACAGACTGAGGGACCCACTGCTGCACATCATCTGTGAGGCTTTGCACCCCTGATGATCCACCAGGACAAACTCAGCAGTGTGTGAGGAAGAGGAGGAGGAAGAGCCAGCAGCAGCTGACAGATGGAGAGAATAGACAGACTGTTCCCTGTTTGTGAAGGACTGCTAGACAAGTTTCAAATAACTAATTGTCTGTCCTGAATCAGTCTTATTAGGTAATGTTCAAATAATTTGATCATCCCAGTGTTTTCAGTGTGGGAGAAAGTACTCAGGGCCTTCAAGTTACACACTGTGAAAGGCAGCAACAAGTTTCATATTCAGAAACCTAAAGTATGTATCAGCAGCAGAATGGAGCTAAAAATAAATGTTTGTTTCAGTTCTATGAAGCTTTGAGTATTTTGGGTTAGTAGTACTGCTGTGTTTGTTGCATCATATTGCTGTAATTGTTTATATGCTTTATATATTCTGTGGTAAGTTGATCTATAGTGTTACATCATATTCTATAAGAATGTTATGTGTTTGGATACTTTCTGCCCAGTTTGACCCATTTAGCAGAAGTCAGCCTGTTTATGGCTCTGATATCTATTCTGTATGACTTAAAGCAGTTATGACATGGTCTGATTTTCTCACCCAATAAAGGAATATTTAATATATCAGTCTACTCTTCATTCTATCAGAAACAGTTATCACAGCTCGTACATTTTCCTTTTTACACATGTATGTAAGCATTGAGCCAAATGTAATAATGCCAACATATTAAACAAACAATATTTGTCTCTTATGCATAATTGTTACGGCCCTAGCAGGGCCTCCTCCTGAAGGTGATTGTGTGGGCGTGTCCTTCATTCTCTCCTGCCTTAGGTACCACCTTTTTCTCCTTTACACAGCTGACTCTCGTCAGTAATTAAAGGGATTTAAGCCCAGGGAAAGGTGAGCTCTGGGCCAGAGTGCCATTAGTGTGGTTACAGCTAGTGAGCTGTGTTTTTGCTGTTTGCAGCTAGTGAGCTGTGTGTCTGTGTTTGCAGCTAGTGAGCTGTGTGTCTGTGTTTGCAGCTAGTGAGCTGATAGCGGCTTGTCCGTCTCTTTTAGTTGAGCTACTTTAATAAAACAATTTAATTTAACCCTTTTGCCTCCTTGACTCCTTTTTCTGACCCGGACACTTTTTGTTACTTCCCCCTCGCCGCCTAGACCCCTCAGGGGAACGTAACAAAAATACATCTATATATACACTGTCAAAGATACTTGTCTTTGAGTGAAGATTTAAAGTGATAGGAAATATAAATAGCTGCAACTTGAATCTTTGACCCAGAGTTCAAGCTCACCGCTGTAATTAATATATTTATTTATATATATATATATATATATATATATATATTTAAAAAACACCCAGCACGCCCCTGCGGGCGGTTTATCCTTCAAGCTCGGGTCCTCTACCAGAGGCCTGGGAGCTTGAGGGTCCTGCGCAGTATCTTAGCTGTTCCCAGGACTGCGCTCTTCTGGACAGAGATGTCCGATGTTGTTCCCGGGATCTGCTGGAGCCACTCGCCTAGCTTGGGAGTCACCGCACCTAGTGCTCCGATGACCACGGATGATACCTACAACCACGATTACCGACACTAACAAGCTGATCTACAATACGGCAGCAGTGATCAGTGAGATGCTTGGCTACAAGTTGAACAAGGGGCAGTACCCTCCATGGAGGAGGAGGCTAGAGGGCAAGATCAAAGTAGCATGGAGGGAGGTTAGCCAACTAACGGAGTTGCAGAAAGGTGCGACAAAGAAGGTGCATAAGAAATACAGCAAGCTGTCCATACCTGAGGCCCTGGAAACTGCCAAGCAAAGACTCACAGCCTTGGCCACCCGCTTGAGGAGGTACACCAGAGAGATAGAAGGCAGGAGAATAAACCAGCTGTTCTCCACAGAACCAGCAAAGGTGTACTCTCAGTGGCAAGGGAACAATAAGAGAACAGCACCACCAAGGCTGGAGACGGAGCAATACTGGAAGAGCATATGGGAGAAGGACGCAACCCATAACGGCAATGCTCAGTGGCTAGTGGATCTGAGGGCAGACCATAGCGACCTCCCTGAACAGGGTCCAGTGACCATCACAGTGGCAGATATCCAAGAAAGGGTCTCCAGTATGAAGAGTTGGACAGCACCAGGGCCGAACATGGTTCACGCCTACTGGCTGAAGAAGCTGACTGCACTCCACGAGCGTCTGGCAGCACAAATGAACCAGCTGCTAGTTAACGAGAGACACCCGGAATGGCTAACCGAAGGTCGGACGGTCCTGATCCCCAAGGACCCCAAGAAGGGACCGGTCCCATTCAACTACCGACCAATTACCTTCCTCAGTACTACATGGAAGCTCCTGTCAGGCATCATATCGGCTAAGATGAACAGGCACATGGGTCAATACATGAGCGGGGCACAGAAAGGGATTGGCAAGAATACCAGAGGCGCAAAACACCAGCTACTGGTAGACAGAACAGTCAGCCGAGACTACAAGACCAGACTGACCAACCTGTGCACTGCCTGGATTGATTACAAGAAGGCCTATGACTCAATGCCCCACAGCTGGATACTGGAATGCCTAGAATTGTACAAGATCAACAGGACCCTAAGAGCCTTCATCAGGAACTCAGTGGGGATGTGGCGTACAACACTAGAGGCCAACTCCAAGCCCATAGCACAAGTCACCATCAAGTGCGGGATCTACCAAGGAGATGCTCTGTCCCCACTGCTGTTCTGCATAGGCCTGAACCCCCTCAGTGAGATCATTAACAAGACTGGCTACGGATACCGACTACGAAACGGAGCAGTTGTCAGCCACCTCCTGTACATGGATGACATCAAGCTGTATGCCAAGAGTGAACGAGACATTGATTCACTGATCCACACTACCAGGCTATACAGCAATGACATCGGGATGTCGTTTGGACTGGAGAAGTGTAGTCGGATGGTAACAAAGAGAGAGAAGGTTGTCAGAACTGAGGGGATTGAACTACCAGAAGGCAACATTGCAGACATAGAGGACAGTTACAAGTACCTGGGGATCCCGCAGGCGAATGGGAACCATGAAGAGGCCGCTAGAAAGGCTGCAACCACCAAATACCTGCAGAGGGTCAGGCAAGTCCTGAGGAGTCAGCTGAACGGTAAGAACAAGATCCGGGCCAGTTGTGCCGTTCTCGGCGGCTTCAGTGACCCTCGAGCTCTCGGTTAGCTATCAAGCTGGTGGGTAACAGACGTCTCCGAAAACGTCGAAGCACTTTTGCAAATATGCGATATCTTGATAAACCGAGCAGATATTTGACGTTTACACAGCTACATTCTCACCTGAAAATATGTTAAAAGTTTATTTTGTGACCCAGAAAGATTAATAAAAGTAATTTTAAAACTTAGTAGCGGCCGCCATTGCCAGAAACTGGAGTTTGACTGGGCCGCGCTATGAATTCTGGGATATGGTGGGCCACGAAGGACACACCTGACCCATCCTTCAAATTCGGGGAAAAGGAGGATGCATTTGTCGGCTGCATTCGGAGGAGTCTACGAATTTGGACAGCCTTCGGTGCGTCGCTGTGACGTAATCGGTCTACAAATGCGGCCTCAGGAGGATGCAGCCCATGAATTTGGACACGACCATAGTACGCACCGTACGTAGTACGCGTAGTGCGCGTACTTCAACCGTGCAGACCCTGAATTGGGACACAGCCCAGGAAACCCCAGAAAACAGAGACAGGACACTGAGACCACCCAGATATGGGGACACAACTAGCAAGACAGATGGGGAAACAACAGACTGATTTCACAAAAAGGACCAAAGACGGGAAGAGGCAAAGAAAACAGAAAGGGAAACAAACGGGGAGAACATACACGGGAAAGCACAAAAAGCAGAAGGAATTGACACGAGGGAAAGATAAACATTAGGGAGGAATAAAACTAAGGTAACTGGGGACCAAGAACAAGACTAAATTCACTAAGTAGTACAAAAATAAGAAACAATATAAATACAACACAAACCTGGAATCACATAAGATTAAGATTAACTAAATTAGAAAGTCCAAAAAAACTCAGGAAGCTGGAGAAACAAACCCAGGACCATGACAATCTTAACAAACAAAAAGGAAATGATCACGTACAAGGACTGGACAGAAAAAGATAGCCTGGTGAAATTTTGCTTTAGACCACTTCACAAAATTACATGAAAGTCAGGCTCCTTTAAATATAAAGGAGAAAATATAAAATAATGAAGGGTGTCTCAATACTTCTGCACATTAATAATAATTCTATTATATCAGATTCTAATGTATAATGATGTAAAACTGCGGTTCAAACTAACCTGACAAAAAGATCCAAATGTACTTATTGAATGATGATAACAGTAATCAGTAAATAATTATTTAGCAACCATATTTCTACTTTGTTCTCACATCTCTTACATGAATAAAAAACAGCTGTGGAATTATTAAATGTTAAGCTGATACGAAGAGGCAAAAGGAGGGACAGGTAGCAGATGCCAAACAGAGCATCTGAAAGTCATCATTCTCTATTTATGGCAGATGCATTTTGATAGATATTTCTTATTCGCCCCAGTCTGTGGTTTGCCTAAAATTACAGGCATGTTCTGCTTTTTTAAATTCCTTTCCCGGACTCTTAGAGACACAGTGTGTGGTCAAACTGTGCAGGGGAAATGTGTGTGTATAGAGAGCGTGAAAAATAATCCAGAACAAATATTGCAAATGAAGGTGGAGGTGGATCTGTCTGTTTGAGTTTGAATGAATGAAAGAGTCTCAAATGGGCTTTGACAGCTGCTCTGTAATCCATCAATAGACTACAACGCAAGTCCTTTATTTTTAAAACATCCTTTAAAAAAAAACCTTTTTCCTCTACTGGCCACAAACTGCAAACCTGACCTTTTAAAAAACAACCTGATGTCGGCAGGCAGGCGCTAAACCAGGAGCTCAGCGACACTTTTGCATGCTGTGCTTGTCCCAGCTTCCTCATCTGCATTTATAAATCCTAGTGGATTTTGTGCCATTCAATATCCAGGAATAAAAAAAAAAAAACACATGACAAAAGATAAGAGTAGAAGTCAAACAGAAAAAAAAAAAACCTCCCCATGAAGTAATACTTTAGAAGAAGCAGTGCAGATAAATGTGGGGATTTGTGTCATCATTTAACTATAAATCCCTTTCCACGTGGTGACAACAGCCTGACTCTTAATGGAATAACAACACTTATAAGAGCCGGAGAACCAGTTATGTAATTCATCATCCAACTTGAAATGAGGTGGTTAGATATGACACTAACGCGCCACTGTGCTGAGCAAATGCTACGAGACTAACCTTCTTGTGATGTCAAGGAAAACATTCTGGGAAAATTGCTCGACATGCTGTTGCACTTCAAATCCTTAAAGAGTAAACATTCCAGCATGGGATATTTGTGTATATTAGCAAAAGGATGAATAATTTGTGACGGTGCTTAAGGGCTCACCACTCTTCCCTGTGCTTCTGTAGCTTAATATAATCTATCATGTGAAGATTTTCTTTCTCTATCTTACTTTCTGAGAAAATATAAATGTTCCTGGGATTGTGTAAACTAAATAAATAAATAAATAAAATAATAAAAACACAATAAAATTACATTAAAAAAAACAGATGATTTGAAGCCTTCTTCATGTGCCTAATTTAACAAAAGGAACTATTATAATCAGTCGTCTGTATGTGGATGACTTGCATAGCGATCTGATGCTGTCAAGTGCAAAGAAATGATTAATGCCTAAAAAAGAAAATATGCAAAAAGGCAACTCATGTGAACATTAAACAAGATTTTAAAGACAAAGGAAAACATGACAATGGCACTAACATGGAAGGGAATGAATCTCAAGCACATCACCAAACTCTGGGACTTTGATACAAGACATTAAACATGAACACTACAGAACACACGAGTACCCTTATGATCAGCTAATTTTTATCTTCATGGTGCATTAAGCAACATCTGTACTGTAGGGAAGGGTTGGGGAAAGGTATGATAAAAATGGACTAATCCAATCCATCAGCATTTAATTAACTTTTTTATTTTTGGGAGACAGTTGGCTTTTACTGATGGTAAATCAAAACCTTTGTTTTAAGTCGGCTCATGACTGTCCTGTCCTCTAAATTCCAGTCACCTCAGAATAATATGTAAAAAAGATAAAAAAGAGACTTTTCTTTTCTTTTTGTTGAAAAACCTGACTGACCTGTGCAGAGCCCTGACCTCAAATTCATTCACCTTTGGGATAAACTGTAATACAAACTGAGAGTCAGGCCTCATTGCCCAGCATACGTGTCTGACCTCAATAAAGCTCTTGTGGCTTTACAGATTTTTTGCTGCCAGAAAGCACTCCCAGAAGAACTGAGGTTGCTTTTGGAGTACATCAGTGGCCTCTAATGCACTCCAAATATCCTATGTACTGACTACATCCTTTTTTGTGTGTGTTCTTAGTCCAGCAGTTCAAGTTTCACATCAGCTCTGTACACAGGTTTATAAATCAACTCCCCTCTGAAATATGCACCGTTTGAAAAATCCTGGACGTGTTCCCTGGATGAGCGTGGTGCACCGACATCCCCTCAATAAAACCAGCTCTGTGTTTGCTTCCTCATTTAAATATTTATTTAATTCTGGTCATATGAGATAGTCACAACTTTTCGCTGACCTTTCCTCTGGCATTTATAGACAAACACCCAGAAACACCCACAAAAAGAAAAACACCATGGTGCTTCATTGCTGACAGAAACATAGCACTGGTTCTGCCACTGGCACGCATTAAAAGTAATCTACTCTAGTTTCACACCACAGATTCATGCTCAAACATGCACACATACACACAAATAATACAATGGCTCTTGTCTGGGCCGTTGCCACACACTGCTATAATTAGGTCTGTTTTGTGCTGATAGAGAAGCAGTAATGTGATACACATGCTTGCTTCTGTTATTAAGGACAGAGCCCGACAGTAAAACAAACAAACAAACAAACAAAAAAACTCAAGAATGGGCCAAAAGTTAAGCTACAAAGAAACCATGAGCCCTGAGCAAGCCAATGAGCAAGTATATTTTTGTCTGGTAAAAAAGGATACTCCCAAACTTTCCTTTTTGAAATAAATTTAACTTGGAGCAACTTCACTATAGAGATGCTTTTAAAACATTGATGAAAATCGATTTTTTTCACAAAATGTAATATTGTGCACAAATGGAAATGAACACGCAATCTGGGTGTGTGACTGGTGGCGGCAGCAGGGCCAGATGGCAGTGCCCTGGGGTGAATGAGAGAGAGAAAGAGAGCGCGAGATAGAGAGCTGTCATTTCACTTCATGCTGTTAACTTATGTTAACACTCTGCAGCTCTCCTCCTCTCTGCGCTCCCTTCAATATCTGTGAAACTGACACAATGCGAGTGATACATAAGTGAGTTATAAGTGATAAATAATAATTATGACAGCACAAAAGGAAAGTTATTTTAAATGTGAAAGAAATCATTTCAATATACGTTGATCTGAAGTAAGAAGTGCATTACCAAGTCAAACTGTGCAGATAGAGTCAGTCAACCCTTTACATTGACATTTATTTTAAAGCACAAATAGACCAGATATGCTAGGCTTTGGATTGAGGAAGGAAGCTGGATCTCTGGAAGCACAGAAAGAACATCCCAACTCGACAAAGTAAGGCCCCAGCAACCCAGCAGATCATAAACAAGACCCTCCTTAATGTGAGACAACAGAGCTAACCTCTAAACCTCTGTGCTCCACAAATCAATGTTCAAATAAAACACAAGACGCATTAACAGACCAAATCCTCTAGTGCCAGTGAAACCTGTCTATATACTGTAGATTATTTATCATGTGCATATATTATAGCAGCTCAGTAGCTGGTGTATGAATGTGTGTGTGTTTTTATCTGGGAGCTTTAACAGCAGGTCCCGAGGCTACGAACATTTAGGAGCTCAAAGGGTAAGCTCAGAGGAGGGTTTGTTTTGCACCAGGAGAGAAATAAGCTGTGGTGCAGGTGTGTCTACATCTGTTTGGGAGTATACTGGATAGTGAGAGAGAGAGAGAGAGTGAGAGCAGGGTTTGGATCTCCAAAAAACAGAAAAACATCTTGTGGAAGGCTAAGATGTTTTGCAGCAGGCCAGCGCCAATTAAATGATGAATTTTAAAGAATGGTGTGGCAACATTAGCTTAAAAGGCTTCCCTCTAGTATAGGTGGGGCTGAAAAGTTTTTATGAGGAAGACAAACTTGTTTTAGTCAAACCTCTAACTAAGCAGGAGTCTCGCTAGAGTGATAAATAGATACTTCAGCTGCTGGTTAATGCAGCTTATTAGCTCAAACCAATAGAGCATGTTTGGGAACGGCAAATTCACATTGTGTTTTCACAACAAATCTGCAGCAACTGCATGATGCTGTCCTGTCAATATGGCCCCAAATGCTCAAGTCAAATGTGCACCTAATAAAGTGGGCATTGGTGCATGTTTTATATGAACTGCACTGTAATAACACAACCTGTTCGAGCTAATGACAGTGTTTTGAGTTCAAAATTTCCCCTTTGATCCGCACTCAGTCATTAGGAGCAGAAAAGAACTGGGAAGTAACAGAGAGGCAGAGTTTTCTCCATTAAAGACCTCTATGCAAAATACAGTTGTACAACAAATATATCAGAGTCTGATCCTTTTGCACTGAAACACTGAGGGGATAAAGCTTTGAACATTTCTCTTCAAAGGGACATCTAAACTGTCTCTGTGGACATGCAATCTCAATATCAGCTTTGTGCTTTTGTTTATTTTGAATTTAGTGTCATTTTACTTAAATGAATAATAATCTTTTTTAGGTTAATAGATTATTTGCTGCAAAGCTGTGTTAAACTAGTGTCACTTTATTTTCCGTTAGTGTGTTTTCTAACTTCAGGAGGAACATTGGCACTTAAGGGCAAGGAATCATCTTTCCTTTTCTCTAAAACAAACAGACACAAACGAACAAAGAAAAAAAAAGAAATAGCAGGAAGCCCACCTGTTCCCAGTGAGACGAATCAGGGCAGAGAATTCAGAGAATTGGCTGTGGTGTCATGGTTGCCCCAAGTAACCAGGAGGACAGTTGACAGATGACAGCAGCTAATTGGAAAACTAATGAGGTCCAGAAACCCAGCCTGGACTCTGCTGTGTATGTTTGGAGAGTGAGACAGAGAGAGTAATGAGGTCCACAAAAAAAGGGACAGAGTGAGAGGTCAGCCATGTCAAGAGCAGATGCTCATAAAACAAACAAAAACCCAGTCAAAGAAAACTTCTGCATCTTTTCCTTGTTCTTTCAGTCGAGACCTTGTAGACTCATCCATGTAGCTTCTTATAATGCAGCTTATAAGTCTCCCATTTGGGATGTCCTTTTATTTTTTTAAAGGAAGGAGAAAAAATACAGTTACAATTTTGATTATCAGTAAGAAATATAAGTCCTGGAATATATCCTATATCATATCGTATTATATCCATGGAAAACATCCAGAAAACAACATGAAATTTGGTGACAGCTGAGGGTGCCAAATTCTGTCCTATCCTATATTGATGATACCTGTTTTGCAGTCGCTCACACAGAGGAGACATTAATTCAGAAGAAGACCAGAAGGATATAATTTACAATAAGTAAATTAGTGAAGTATAGGTTTAATGTACTTGTACTTTAGATTTTTCTGTAGCATAGTACATTCTGCTTCTTGTCTACATTACTTTGTTCTCTGTATTATTCATTATTAAGATTATGTTTCTTCTTAATTGCGTTACTACAGATCAAGCTCAAGATATCAACACAGTTTGTATGATGAAAATATTCTACAAAATGAATGTTTATTTTAGCTACTTTAAATAAGTTCTTAATAACAACTTGAAGACTACTAGGAAGCTTAACAAGTGCATATATGATGCTTTTATAGACAACAGACACTGGTTGGTAGAGAGATACTGTGAGAGCCACTGAATGAAAAAATGATTTCAGTGTGTTTTATTTTGTTGCCCTTCCTGCATCCTGAGTTTTAGTGGCATAACTACATGAAAAAATGATTGCTATTAAATGCGCTTCTTTTGCCGTAAAATTTTCTTTCTATTTTCCTCTAAACTATTCATTTATCACAAAAGAACAAATAAAAAAACCCCCTGAAAAAGTCAAAAGATATTGACAGGAACAGATATTCGGCCACTTGGCTGTGTCAGAGAACTGTAGGATGAGGACTCAAATATAGACTCAGTAGGAAGGCAGCGTAAAGAAAAACACACCTTTTTTGTTGGAAAGTTAAAAATAACCCAACAAACAAAAAAAGAAAGAAACAACAGAATTCAGGCAGAATGACTGGGTGTTAAAGGTACACCCAGTCAAAAAAACAAGACAGGGAAGTCAGCATTGCTTGGACACACGACGCACTAAAGGCTAATCAGGGAAACTAGACACAGGTGCACATAATCAAAACAGGAACACACAAAATTAGAGAAAAGTAACTATCAAAATAAGACAGGAAGTTAGAACTGTTACTAGACCAGGAGCCACAGACACATAAATAAACTTAAGTTAAAGGGGGTCGATGCAAGACAATGACTTGAAAACAGAAAATGCTAGAAATCACTAACAGATTATTTTGTTCTTGCTGTTAATATCAAAACGACATGAGATGTTATTTTCTGGATAACCCAAGATCGCAAAGCTAACGGGAAAACTTTTCGCCATGCTCAACATAGCTTATTTAGATCTAAAGTGTATATGCCTAATCCATGTTTCAAAATTCTGCATACCATCATTCTTCTTGTAGGAATAGAATAGAAGCAAAAGTTGTCTGTTGAGCAGAATAAAAGTAAAAATGGAAGAAAAGAGAAAGATAATATGAATAAAAGGGATGACGTAAGGATATATGACCCTGACCTTGACACAGATAAAAAGTGCCACATTGTATTTATTATTGGAATATTATTGTGAAATGGAACCAGCAGAGTAATAATAATGAAAAAACAAACAAACAAACCACAAAAAACTCCCCTCACCTAACAATGAAAACTTTACAGGCACAAACATTTTCAGCTTATCTTATGCACGAGGTAGGAGTTATCCATTGGCCATCAAAAGGCCTGCAGCCACTTTCCACTTTCAGGCAGAAGAGGATTACAGAAACACAAAGAGTGCTGACGGGAATAGGCAGGAAGATGGTGGTGTAGAGAAAGAGGATAAGGAATGTGATGGAACAAAAAAGGACAATGGTAAAAATGAATAACGGGTGGAGCGGAAAAGTCATCACAGGCATGAGAGGAGAGAATGACATGAAGGGCAGGGAGGATTAGGATGATAAGAATCATTATTTTACAATAGTGATGGAAGAAGAGTGTGAGAAAAAGGAAATGATTACTTAAGGGCTCTATCACAAAACACAATCTTAAACGCTGGATTTATTGTTGCAGTTGTTACTTTACATATGCAGGGTCTTATTTTAACACCCTTTGAAATACAATTGTGTCTTTATCTTTATTCAATTTCAGTTAAAACAGTTAAGCAGAAATTGTGTGGTTGCTAATAGTGAATTTGTTTATGTAACATCTCAGAGTGTAAAAGCAGCTAGAAATCACACACAGACATCAAATACATCTACATTTAACAACGACCAATTATACCCACTTGCCTGTCAATACAGCTAATTAAAATCTGCGAAAAAACACAAGAAAAAATGTTGTCAGCTATTTTATTCATGGCTGCCGTTGTGAGATAAGCCGCGAAATGAAAAGCGGCAACAGATAAGGGCAAATCACTCCGCAGCCAACGAGACAAACAGTTGCTAAACTGTCGCTACAAATTCTCACGCAGAGCTCAGAGTTTACATGCATCTTGTGCACAGGTGACACCTTGTTTGCTGTAGCTAAACATTTTAAATCTGGCATTTGTACAGGAATTCTTGTGTGTGTCTCAGAACAAACATTCTCATCACACCTCTCACCTTCTCCCCTCCTCTGCCACCTAATCTTGTTCAACAGAGCTATCGCTGGTCCAATTTAATACATTCATGAGGGGGCAAATAAAATCAAAAAGATACAAATCAAGGGAAAAAAATTGCCACGGAGCCACGGCGTGAAATCTCTTTACTGTGGTGGTTTCTGACCTGTGGGAATCTGTCCAACTAATCAATCATGTGTGTCACAGTTCTGCAGCCTTTTATTCTTGAATACAAAAACACACTTTAAAACCCAGTGTTAGCCAATGAAATGTGCTGTGCTGCTGGCAGTAAGTGTGTGCTTGAGCTTGTGTGTGCATTGCTGCTAAGAGGGCACAAGTGTGTGTGTGTGTATGCGTGTGTGTTTATGTGTGTGTGGTGTAAGCTCTGGGTTCATGCAGAGTGTCATACAGAGCGTGGGACTCTCTTCTATATGACAATAACATCAAAACCACTGAGGCATACTCTTTGATTTCTCTCCCTCCTTTCTCTCTCTCTCTCTCACACACACACACACACACACACACACACACACACACACACACACACACACACACACTTACTTTCTTTTTGAGAAGTTGACTTTGCGTGTATGTCTGTCAAAGCCTTCCCCTGTGCTTTAATCTGTGGCAGCCACTAAATGATGAATGATGCCCATCCTCTCATTTTGTCTGCATTATGTTCATGTAACAAAAAATAAATGAAGCACTGAGAACTTGTTTCACATCATGATATATTAGCTCCAAACTAAAGCAGCATCTGCCTCTAATTAGCCGACTTGTTCTTATTATTAACAATTTGATATTGCTGTTCAATGCCATTCTATGAGCACTAACGCTGCCAGTATTCATGTGTTTTAATGGAGATTTGTGGAGAGAAAAGTTCTACCAAGTAATACAGGTCAGTTATTAATTCTGTAATTATCTGGGTGTCGATGAACACTGGAAGAGAAAAACAGACTTGAATGCAGTCACCCGATAATTAAAACAATTCTTCTTTAAATCTTTACAATGGTTAGGCATACACCCTAGCCCCAGGTAGGTTGACCTAGTTGGCTGTTGAGTACATGGAGATGTCCCATAAATCAACTCTTAAATTAATTAATGTAGGGAAATTAACTATAATACCTATATATATGTCTATATACCTGTCATGGTCCTGGAACTAGTGAGCCAGAGTTTATGTTTTTGATTATTTAATGTTCTGTGATCTAGCAGTTTCTCATGGTCTGATCTGTTGTATTTTTAGCTCCTTTAGTATTTTTGGTGATTTCTAGTCTTTAGGTTTTGTTAATGTGCCTCCCCTGTGTTCTGTGTTACATCTAGTTATCCTGGTTTCTATATTTGTGTATTTCCAATGTCTACTCTGTGCCTTTCCCGTGTCCCCCATTCCATGTCTCTATGTTCTCTGTGTCTCCCCACTCAGGAGTGTCACTATGTTGCAGTTTGTACTCCGTGCCTGTCTTGCGTTTCCTGTTTTACTTTGATAGTCTTGTGTCCTGTGTTCAGTGTTTTCAGTTTTGCTTTTCCTTTGTCTCATTATGTCAGATTAGTCTCAGCTGTTATTCCCTGTATTTTCCTCTGTCCGTTGTCGCGTTGTACCGTCATGCACCCTCTGTGCTGCGTTCCCTCATAGAGGGGCACCCTTGTTGATGACCCTCCGTGCACTTTTAAATTTTAGTTTTTTTAAATTTTAGTTTCCCAGTTCCTAGCTTCGTTCATTGTTTCTAGTTTCTGGCTTTGTTTTCTTCCAGCCCAAGGAAAGCTGCCTCTCTCAGTTTAATTTGTTAGAGTCCTGCAATTGGGTCCTACATCCTGACTGCCACATAGCAAAACATGACAATATCTTAAGTAATTATACAGGAGGGAAACTTTTACCAGAAAAAAGTCCAAGCTTGAACATGTAAGAAAAGATTAAACACGTTCTTGAAAATCATGTCAAATATAATTATCTGAAGAAAACTGAAGGAAAAACAACCACGCGAACTAAAGCAGCACAAGGTTCAACAGAGCTTTGATTTTTGTGAGCTGGCTAAAGTATTAAAAAAGGGGTTGTTCCTATTCTTCTCCATCAGTGACAAATACTAAGTAGCCCTAGCTTCATGGTAAGGATCAGACTATGTTAGATAAAGTACTTCAAAATTCCATTTCCTTTCCAGCTTATGGATTATTAGCTCAGCGGTCCATGATTGTCAGGTTTACTAGGGAATCAAAAATGTCTGATTTCTTTATTTGGTGTTTATTTGAGTCACACTATGTTGTGCCATATGCAATGAGGCTGCAGCACTATTAACAAGAAAACCCACTTCTCCTGAAGTGTACCTGTTTGTTTAGAATCCTTCCCCCTTTTTCCAGTTTTAATGTCTCAGGAGTTAGATTATGAGTTTGGTTTAATGATGGTTATTAGCTCAGTGATAACATCCTCTTGGTCTGTTGGCCTCTATATGGTTTGTGTGTGCCTGTGTGAACATGTAATAGAGGCAGAGATGGAGAGGAAGAGTCAGTGATGGCGTCCCAGGCCTGAGGGGCTGCCAAGACAGCTTGACTGGTGAGAACAGATGGCAACCCAACTGAGTGTGAGTGTGTGTGTGCGCAAGCAACAAAGAAACAGTGCTCACAAGAGTGAGAGGGGGACTGTGTGTACATGCAGCACTAGTTATATACAATAACCTATGTGTACGTACATGTTTCACATGTACAAGGAAACATGCAAACACCTGCGAACTATCTAATTCACACCTAGACCAGATTCATGCTGATTAAAGCTCGAAAGTTCAAACTCTTTTTTTCATCATTCCTCATAAACACACGCAAGCACACATTTCAATGAAATTTAGATGGATCACATAAAATTACTACAGTCAACAGAGACTATCATATGAATATGATGAATATGGCACATTTAAGCAAACAAGATAAGAATTTTAATTGAATTTGAACTAATTTTTTCTCATCATTTCATCAGTTTCAGTGACAATCATTTCTAACAAGAAACATTTTTTTCTCCCAGATGAGCCGTTGCTTTAAGCAAACTAGACAAAATGATAAAGAAAAAAAAATCCAGATGTTGTAATAATGAAGTTATCCTGGGACAACCCTCTGGGATCTCTCTCTTTCTCATACCTCCTTTGTCTGCTTCCATCCTATAGACTGTTCAAGCAAAAAAATAAAATAAAAATAAATCAATAAAATAAAAAAAAAATCTACAAAAAATAAAATAAATACAATAAATGAATAGTTAAAAAAATAACATAAAATGACATACACAAATAATAACATTTTAAAAATGGCACAAATCATCCTAATGTAAGTTGCAGTACTATATTGTCGCCATACTTTAATGTGCAGACAAATTCTATGTTGCACTCATCCAAGGAGGTCAAAAGTCCAACCTGGAGCTATGTATAGATGCAGATAAAAATCTGTTTTGTAATAAATGGATACTAGTTACCACTGTTTATAAGTAGAGAAGAAAGACAATTAACTTGTGTTGACTTAGTAGTTATTAAGTTTTATTAAAATTGAATTCAATTCACTGTAATGGAGCCATAAAAATAGTGTTGCAGCCTCCCTCCAGTTAAAATCTGACTGTTTACTTATTATTCTAATATTTTATCCTGTTTGTTATTTTCTTTTTAGTCTGCATACAACCACAAAAAGACACATAAAAAAGTTTGTGTCCCTTCCTTGTTCTAGTCTTTTTTGCTCATTCTTGACATTTCTCTTTCTGTGAGTGTGTGTATGTGTGTGTGTGTTATTTCACAGTCTGACCTTGCATATTGGGCCAAATCAATTGCCACACTTGTGGAGCCAAAGCCCTGAGGCTCAGCTGTGGCTCTGGACTCTCTCACACATCAAAAGCAAAGACAGAGAATTATGCAATGGGCTTACAGGCAGAGCTTTGGAGTTACTGAAATACATATTTTACTAGGAGTCATTTCTAATTAAGCCAGAGACTTCTACTGTGCAAAGATAAAAATACACAGATTCAAAGTGACTGAGAGAGATTGCACTGAGGGGAAGAGGAATTCAAGATCCAGCCTTATGAGACTTTCACAGTTATAAGGCCAGAAAATATTCCTTACAACGCTTCAGTGGAGAAATAAAGGCTAATGATGATGTTTTCCAGTTATACAGCTTGCAACAACAAAGGAAAGCGACATACAGTAAGGCACGTAGAAGGTTGGCTATATATTTACGTTTTTAACAGTCAGCCAATCTCACGAGAAATTAAAGGTAATAATATGTTGGTCTATGTTTTTACTACTTTAATTCTGTCTCTCAGCCCCAGCCCACATTTTCCTACTTATTAAGTAAACATTCAGAAACAGGTTAAAATATATGCTGTACTTATTACTTATTTAATCGAAGCATAACAATTTCTCAAAACAGCAAGGGAATTTAGGCTTAATTAAAAGTTGCACACTGGCCAGTTTTGGTTCACAAACTTTCAAGCACCACTGTGTAGCAGTAAGATGTATAAATATAGCACAGCAGCTGCATACATGGTAATAAAAGAACATCAAAATGTGTCCAAATAGGTATTTTTTTTCTCCAAAGTTTACATCACTTCTGGTAATTACCACAAAGAGTGTGTACTTTTTACTTACCTTTGTTGGAATAAAGAGGATGAGTAGTGCTCCAGTATAGATTCGCATCTGCTTTCATTACTCCAGTGTAATTATCGCTTTCATTTTAATAAGTAGTACGCTTTAAACACACTTGGGCTCTGTAAGAATTCTTAGCAACGCATCACAATAAAGACCCCACAGTACAGAGCAACTATGTGCACCATAGCTTGTTTATGTATTTCTGAATAATATGAAAAACATACAATATCACCAAGGTTAGTGATAGGAAATGTGCCGATAGTCATAACAATGTTTTCCCGCACAAAAACAGAGAAAAACATAAATCAGTGAGCACGGTGCTTGTAACACTGTGCACGTGCTATGTGTATGAATTATTTTTCTTGCTCCTTGGATTAAGATACTAAGGGAATTCAACATTAACATGAAAGCATCCATCTCTGCAAAGTTACGTTTAGCTGCATCTGCATAATGCCTGGAAATGTGGATGCATGTGTGTACTTAAATCATGCGTGTAACTGCTGGTGCCAAAGAGAAGCTAATGGAAGTAAGCCAGAGTATTTTCTTTGGAGCTTATACACATGTTCTCTTTAGTTTGATGCTTTTGGTTTAAACTCATCGCTGGCCAAAGTATGTCATGCTTACATGATTAGAAAACACATAACACAGATATAAATGAGTGTTAAATAAATTACATCTTTAATACATCCTTACATTGAACTCCAGGTGATCATATGTGCTTCTATGCTTGCGTGTGTGTGAATCTCGTCCAGGCACCATTTGGGCACCATCTGCCCCTGTCGGTTCTCATGGCAACTATCACCAGTTGTGTGGTGGAAAACGTTCACTTCCCACACTGCCTGTCATACTCTGCCATCCACACACACACACACCTGTTCTCTCACACCCCCTCTTATCCCATGACTCTCATACCAAATCACTTCAAGGCTCATTAGTGTGGGTTCCTAGTTGATCATTCAGGCTAGTTTGTGATTGACCTCTGCTGAAAGTTCCAAGGTTGACTACTTTGTAGTCCTTTGGCCGGTAGCCATGCTTCTACTGGTTTGTCTTGTCTTGGTGATGCAGATTAGTTTATAAATATAATTGAGCGTGACAAACAACATTTTCTTTCTTTAGCTATAATCATTTAGTTTGTTTTTTATATCTGCATCTGTACTACAAGCTATAGCCTCTCCTGCTATAGATTTATTTGAGTGAGAAATTGTCATCTTTTAAGGTATGCTGTGTTGAAGGCAAAGCGAGGCAACATGCTATAGTATAGCGTCCAAGAGATGTTGGTTTGTGCGACACAATAAAAACACAGATGGGCTGATTCTCTGTTTTGCTATTATATATGACTGCACAGATGGAATTCAAACTAAAAGACAACAACAGAAGTAAATTTATCAAATATCATTGTTCTTCTCCTATCGGGGCTCACTCCATCTTACTGTATCCCTAGCATCCTGTTCTGTCACACCAGTGCTCTGTATGTGCTCCTTCACAACATCCATGAATCTTCTCTGTGCTCCCTTTTCCTCCTGCTTGGCACCTCTGTATCCAACAGCCTAAATTGATTGAATATTGTTGAATGTGTCAAATTGATTGAGAAGCGACAAACTCACCTGCATTCAGTCAGTGTGTTGTTGCTGACATGTTGTTAGTCTCTTCTTTGGCCACCAGATGGGAGCCATGCATTACCTAAACATCATAGATCTATAGCATGCAAAATGAATAAATTCATCATTCTTCTTCTTTTTCTGTTGTTTTGCTTAGCAGCAGACAGAAACAGCGCATGCACATGCATACACATTCAAGATGTATCTCTTCCTGTCATTCTGCCTCCGTGTTACTATGACAGCAGGAGAAATTACATGGTCTCTTTGTCATTGCAGCACAAGCAGAAACAAACTTTGCTTCTGAGTCAAGTAAAATTCCTTTTAAATTTCTTTCTATATCAGTTCAACTGGAAACTCTGCACCAGTATGTTGGACATAAATCCAATACTATAAAACTGGGTGCACATAGCATATGGATTTCCTCACACTAATTAACTAACAATGTGTTTATTATCTATTTTGCATTACTATTAAAACAGTATAGATAACATACACTAGTAATTGCAATTTCAAGTGGGCAAAATATTTGACTGCAATTTTAATCAAGTGAGCAAAGTAAGGTTATTCTTGAAATTGAAAGACACAAATATCAGTCAAACTGGTGGTGCAGTACGTATAAGTCAACTTCCAAAAAACGTTAGGAAATTGCCCAAAAATTACACATTTCAAATGCCATCCAGATAAGTAGGAAAACATCCAATCAAAAACTACTACTCACTGAATAAAATATGATTTACCTGTATTCTTCCTGAAGCATGAAATAAAGTCCTAGTGAAAAATGAGAACAAGTCAAAGAGAATGGCAAAACGGTTATATCGGGGCAGAAGGACAATTTGGTTTAATCTGGATAACTTGCAAATATTGCAAGAGCTATGACTCCTGCTCTGAACGGTGAAACCACCAATTCTCTACGAGCATGAATATAAAACCTTTCTTTATAGCTGCAGTTGAGGTGTAAACGGGTCACGTGCCAAGGCTCACATCTAACTTCTTTGCCAGGAAGAAGTAGAAGAAATTTAAGTTTTGAAATGGCTTTGTCAAAGTCCAGACCTGAATCACACTGAATGCTTCAGGTGTTTCAAACCTGAATTTCATGCCTGCTGGGTCTAAGTTCTGAATGAATGGTGTAGTCAAAATTAATCCCATCCAGTATCCCTGCTTACTGAGACTGTATTTTTTATATTGGGTGGGAAAAGAAACAGCCATTTTTTAAATATGTTAAATTTTTTATAAATGTGGAACTATGTTAAGGGCAGTGATGTGTGTCTAAACTACACCTGCTGCTGTTGCAGAGCAGACTTCACTTTAAAACAACATGAATCATTTAAAAATGCTATGGAGGAATGTGTGTTCCTCCTACTTTATGCAGAAGAATTCAGGGCTGGTGACAGCAGAGCATTTATTAGAGCAACATTAATTGGTATTTTCTTATTACTGATGCATCGAATTAGAACTGCAATCTGACTACTAAGCGCTACTTTTTGTCAGTTTCGGCTGACTTGATTTGCTTTATAGCTAAAAAAACACAGTTTTTATTCAGCCTTAACACTCATCAAACTCATTTCCAGCCACAGCAGGGTTCTGTTTTTAGCAGAAAAATCTCAAATAAACCCACTGTAAGCTACCTGCTCAGCACTAGACAGCATACTGACAAGGTTTGCTATTGTCTGGTGAACATAATGGAGCATTTGGCAGCAAAGAGCCAGATATTCTACTCAAAATGAATAGCAACGTTGCTCCATATCTACTGGAAATGTAAACATTGCTGCTGAAACAAAAAGGTCGAACTATGGATTAGCTAATCAACAAAAAATAAATACATTTTTGAATCTATTTGGATTACTAATTGTTTGACAAAATATCTTTTGACATATTAATAAAGTGATTATCTGATACCTTTCTTAGTTTCTTATAGCTGTAAGCATTGGATTAAACGTATTCTGAAGACATCCAATGATTTTTAAAAACAACAGTGTTCATGTACAGCTCTTTTACAGCTTTTTTTTTTTTTTACTTGGCCTGGCAGATGTGTGATCCATGTTGTGCCGGAGGTTTCTTCCTGTTAAAAGGAAGTTTTTCCTTCCCACTGTTGCCAAGTGCTTGCTCACAGGAGATTGTTTAATTGTTGGGGTTTTCTCTGTATTATTGTTTTTGAATTGAACTGATTTAGCTCTCCAGAGTTTTTCTTTGGACATTGGCTGCTCCTTCTTTCACTTTCAGTTCAATCCTTGTACCTGACCCTTTTCACAGGGATGTCTCCTTTTCTTTGTTAAGTTAATTAGCACTGACCTATGAATCATTAAAGTACAAAACAGTTTGTAAGGCATAAAATAGTACAAGGTATTATTTTAGGCTATTAGCATAAAACTTGGCATATCTCAGCACAAGCTGTAGTGCATCTTTAAAAGAATAGAAGAAACCACACAAGGGGAAGACAAAGGAAGAAGTGCAGGCCTAAAAATCTATCTACAGCAGATGAATAGTATCTGAAATTTATATCCTTAAAAAAGAGAGAGAATCCAAAAACCTGACAGGACATCAGAGATGCACCTGACCCTTTCATTGATCCATCTACTGTTTACCAAAGCCCCACTGGAAATGCTTTCAGTGGAAGGTGGCTGTGGAGAAGTCTTTCTTTAGGAACAGAAACAGGGAGAACAGGCAGAAGTGTGCCAGGATGTACAAGCACTAGACTGAAAATCAGCGGCATGGGTTTGATGGAATTCAAATGTGAAAATTTTGATTGTCTTCAGTATAAAGAAGAGGTCATGAGAGAGGTTCAATAGTAAGTGTCTACATCAACCTGTAAAACACAAATGTAGCTATATCTGATGATTTCGAGCAGCTTTTTAATCAGTGGTGTTGGTGATCTTGTCACAATTATTAGAATTATGAACACAGAAGTACTGTCAGACTTTTGTCCTCCATCCAGTAAAGAATGGAAAGCATCTGACTGGGAATGGCTTCATTTTACAACTGAAGCACTGTGGGATCATCTTAACAGAGAATGGAATAAAACACAGCCAATATCCAAAGATGCCTTTAATGTCCTTCAAGAAGCCTGATTAACTATTCCTATTAAGACTCAGCTGACAAAGACAGCTTTGGATTTGTAAAAGAAGTAAAGATTGTCTACCAAACATTGATTTTTATGCTTGTTGGAATTCTTGTATACTTGTATACTATACTTCCATTTATTCATTTTTCATGTTTTACAAAAATATAAAGAAAAAAAAAAGAAATGAAAGGTAACTCAAGACCCTTCTACAGCACTCTACATGCAGTGCATAATAAGTTAATAAGGCAACAATTCCCTTATGGTGTATCCTTTTTTGTTAACAACCAATATAAGTTCATTGTTTTGAAAATAATTTCTCCCATTTTGCCCATTTCCACTCTTATTTTAAACAAAACAGCAACACTTAGAGATGCTATAAAGGTCTAAATGCCTCTGTAATTCATATCCTTTTGACTGTATCACGCTCTGGGAAACACTGAAATTATCTAAGATCAAAGAAAATTTTATCCATAGGGCATGTTTAAAGAAAAAAAACTGCAGGCAGTGTAGCTATTTAGCGGCACATTGCTTTTCTTTAAAAACCAAGCTAGAAATGACACCCACAACACACTAAAAGGGGCCACTACATTCTGTTGTGCTGCTGTGCCACAGAGACCCTCAGATCTCTTTGCAAATTATGCATTCCCCTAAATACATTTGACTGCAGCTATTAAAGCTAATGTGCTGGTTGTGCTTTTTTATCCCCACAACTAGAGGCTTAATTTAAGTTGGCACTTATATCGTATTTAATGTTGCTGTTGAAAGCTAGCCTGTGTCATCTTTATAGTCTGAGGAGAGACACTCTTTACTCGAGGCAGCTTTAAAAACAGAAACGAAACGAGGGCTGAACTGAAAATATTAAACTGTCAAATTGGATTAACCTTCTGTACATTTGCAAATTAAATTGTGTTAATGAATAAAAAGTAAGAACTAATTAAATTAATGAACAATTCATTACCATTCATTTATTGAATAAGAACTGCTAAAAGAAGCTCTTATCACTGTGGGGGGCATTTGGAAGATGTAGTTCAAAGCAGACAAATCATTAATTTTGTTTATTTCATTGTTGAAAAGTGAACTATTGATCACCATCCACAGAAACATAATTAATCCAATTAGGATATCTAATCACATCATTTCTGAACCTTGCTGATTGCTGATTTTGTACATTTGGACTCCAATTTAAATAATAATAAGTGGAGTCTTTTTTTGTAAGTTTTGTTTATATGGTTATTGACTCTAAACCTCAGTCCACACAGTAAATGATAAGCAGCAATATGGTGACCTGAAACCATAGCAAATCGATGACTTTAAGCCACTTTAGTGACAACAGGAAATGTAAGTGCTGGTGACTCAAAGAGGACGGGAGTTCAGTCCGAGACAAGTCACTGAAACAACAACCATTAAAAGCGACTGACTGAGATATGACAGGATAACAAATAGAAAAGCAAAAGAAGCTTGGAATTTCTGTTAGTGCTCAACGATTGTACTTCCTGTGTAGCTTGTACTTTAAGGGGGTGTCCATACAGGACCAGAGACCATAGAAAGTCAGTCATAATCAGCAACTTTAACCAATGAGGGAGAAATAATTGGTGATGCCCAGTGGGCAGGACCTGAGTTAAAGATTTCTCAACTTTGAGGCAAGCGACTGAAGCAGCTACTAATCACAGCGCAGTGATAAATGCGTTAGAGTGTTACCTAGGCAACGAGAGCCTGGAATGTTAGCTAGTGATCAAAAAGGAATCGCTCTGCGTGCAATTCTTCCAACTCCAATGCGGGTGTCATTGGAGTAACAAGCATTGTGCCTGAGAGCATCATGCCATGAGAGTAGTTATCCAACCATAGGCCTTATTTATTGTCCATTTTACTGTTTAATTGACACATCAACCAACACCTGTAAAGCCCCATCAAAGTAGGTCTGTTAAGCCAATTAGCTGTACTGATACATTCCTCTTATTTACAGCAACAGAGTTTCTTTGCAATGATAATAAATTACCGTAGACTGACTGAACACTGAAAACTGTTGAAAATTGATTTATTTTTCTGAATTATCTCGGACTGTCAGTTATTTATTCTGTATCTAGTTTAATCATTAAATGTGAAAGTCTTCCTGGAATTTCTTGTATCCAAAGAGACAGAAAAAAAGAAGTGGTTTTGTTGTTAGGATATTTATAGGCACTGGTTAGACTGGTCCGGCTAACTTAACATCAGATTATGGTGACTCATGCACTAAAATGGGTCTGACACCCCTTTTCTAGAGGGTGCAGCAAATAAATACATGCAGTTCTCTGAACAGTCTCATAAATCCTGGATTTAAGCCTTTTTGGTTACATAACTACGTCACATGCCATGGATATTTACATTTACATACATTAAATTACTTTTTTTTTTGTTCTGGAAAGGAATAATTTAGGTCTGCTACTCCTCCACATATTCTGCACATGAATCATAATGTAGGGTACTGATTTGTATTCAAAAAGTATAAGTCACAGAGGAACATTTTCAGCCTTCAAACTGGTGCTCCAGCTCTCGAAGTCATCTCTTCAGATTCTGCATATCTCCCCTCTGTGTTAAAGGGGAGAGTTTGGAAATTTGTCAGTGCTGTCCCAGCGTGTGTCTGTCATTATTATTAATTTTTGTACTTTTGTCACTACAGTTTACCTCAGCCCAACAGATGGTTTTGCACTTGTCACATAAGGCTTTCTCTGTTTAATCTTCCTCACTGTGCTGCTGTCCTCGCCTGTCACTTCTTTCTAGCGACCGCAACAATCAGAGCGGATGCTGTTCAAATTTACCTGTATGGGAAATGTCGAGGTAGCAAGGGGGGACCTGCTAGTGCTGGAAGCTGCATATTGCCTGAATGCAAGTCGCACAGAGAATTGTACATCTGTCAGCTTGTCTGTGTATAACAGCCAAGTAAAGCTGCTGTGAGATTTACAGTGGTAGCTAAGCGCTCTAAAGTGACAGTACATATTTATTAACCTTGACATGTACAACTAAGTCAAGCTGTGCGATATGTTTGGTGGGAGCTTTGCTCTGTTACACATTAAACTGTACATTACACCAGAGCTTCAGAGCTACACATTCGTTGTGCTATGTAAACTGACAAGTATTTCAGTGGTGCATATGACGCCCTTTCTTGATTTGTCTTCGTTTAAGGCATTTTGATACTTGGACTTAGATCAGAAAGAAATAGAGTACAATACTGTGCCCCAGGTTCAAAGTGGCGAAGATACTTTACTTAAGTAAATAATAAACCTTAGTTAATATTATAAAAACTGTTAGCTTTAAACTCTACTATAGTACCTCAAACAAAAGTTTTCACTATGCAGAAGTATATACATTCTATTATTCAGTAATGTTTGTATGACTTTATTGTCTTAGCTGCAGATCACTTACATACATTATACTGCTAGGTAGCTTTATCTATAAAAACACACCATAATATTAGTAGATAATATATTTTAGATCTTAAATATATATATATAAATGATTAAAGCTTTAATATGGTTAACAAACTGCAATATAGTGGGGCAGAAAAAACCTTTATACTTAAGTAGTACTAATAGTACTATAACTTAGTACAAATGTACCAAGTTATAGTACATGTACCCAAGTAGTTTAGGCATAATTTAATACACCACCAACCTCCCAGGGACTATAGATGAAAATAAGATTGTGTGGCTAAATAATACATGTTTGCATAATGAATTTAACTGCTCATGTTAATTAATATGCATTGTTCCTTTATGATGATTTTATGTGTTTTTTCATTGAGAAGGTTGCAACCACGCGGGCTCTCATTTCTTCCCCTGAGTCTGACCCCTCTGTCTCGATCCCTTGCGCTGCTGTTTTTAACCAGTTTGAGCCTGTGACTCTTTCTTATTTAGAGGATGTGGTCGGCCACCTGAGGCCCTCTGGTTCCCCAAATGATCCTGTCCCACCACAATTTTTTAAGGAGATTTTTCCTAGCATAGGCCAGGCTGTTCTTACTGTTATAAACAGCAGTTTAATATCTGGTGTAGTCCCTGCTAATTTTAAGCATGCGGTAGTACAACCCTTGCTTAAGAAACCTGCCCTGGACCACACTGTATTGGCTAACTACAGACCTATCTCCAAGTTGTCCTTTATGTCTAAAATCTTAGAGAAAATTGTACACTGCCAATTGATGGATTTTTAAAATGAGAATGGTATCCTGGAGGTCTTTCAATCAGGTTTTAAAAACTTTCATAGCACAGAGTCAGCACTCTTAAAGGTTTTTAATGATATCCTCCTTTCCTGTGATTCTGGTAATCATGTTGTTCTTGTCCTTCTTGACCTAACAGCTGCCTTTGACACTGTAGACCCCAACATTTTACTGTCTCGCTTGCACCATCTTGCAGGCATTTGTGGTACTGCTTTGAAATGGTTTAGGTCTTATCTTTGTGACAGAACTTTTAGTGTTAACTTTTTAGGGTATGAGTCTTCCTCTGCCACTTTTCAGTCTGGGGTCCCGCAGGGCTCAATTTTAGGGCCTCTGCTTTTTTCATTATATTTACAGCCACTGGGAACCATCCTCAGAAGGCATGGAATATCCTTCCACTGCTATGCTGACGATTGTCAGATTTATCTGCCTCTGAAGCAGAAAGAGGCCTTCTCTATTAAGCCACTTCTAGCATGTCTAGAAGACATTAAATCTTGGATGTCCCTAAACTTTCTAAGATGTAATTCAAGCAAAACTGAGGTGAT
The DNA here is from genome assembly GCF_001858045.2 of Oreochromis niloticus. NCBI lineage: Eukaryota > Metazoa > Chordata > Actinopteri > Cichliformes > Cichlidae > Oreochromis > Oreochromis niloticus. The sequence continues at coordinate 14,168,439 of NC_031966.2, read as the reverse complement.
TCTGTTTGGTCCTAGTGGACCTTGTGTACCCTCCCCTATTGATTTGGGACCCCTGGCAGAGTATGTTAAATCTGTCGTTGCAAACCTGGGTTTTAAGATGGACAGTGATTTTAAATTAGACAGTCAAATTAGGGCTACTGTCAAGTCCAGTTTTTATCATCTAAGGCGCTTGGCAAAGATAAGACCTATTTTATCCAGGCCGCATCTTGAAACGGTAATCCATGCTTTTATTTCATGTTGTTTAGATTACTGTAATGCACTCTATTGTGGAGTTAGTCAGCATCTTCTCTCTCGTCTGCAGCTGGTCCAGAATTCTGCTGCACGACTTTTAACCAGAGCTCGTAAAAGAGAGCACATAACTCCCATCCTGGCTTCACTCCATTGGCTGCCTGTATATCTTAGAGTTCATTTTAAAATTCTCATGTTTGTGTTTAAATGTTTAAACGGTCTTGCCCCAACTTACCTCTCTGAGCTTCTGCATCCTTACTCACCCCCCAGGTCTCTCAGGTCAGCTGACAAGCTGCTCCTGGAGGTACCCAGGTCCAAGAGAAAGCTCAGAGGGGACAGGGCCTTCTCTGTTGCTGCTCCTAATCTGTGGAACAATCTTTCCCAGCACATTAGAGAGGCCCCTTCACTGTCCACTTTTAAAACACTTCTTAAAACCCATTTTTACTCCTTGGCTTATGACACAGTCTGACCCTGATTTTATTGATTTTATTGTTTTAATCTAATGTGCTGATTTTATTGTTTTAAATGTAATTCTCATCATCATTTTTTTTATATACTATTTTATTATTGTTTTTGCTATTTGTGCTAATTTTATTTATTTTAAATGTCATTTTAATAATCATTTTTTTAATATATATTTTATTTATTTTATATTCTTATTCTTATTTTTTAACATGTTCAATGTATCATTTTTGGCATGTCAAGTGCACAGCACTTTGTGTTCAGCTGGGGGCTGATCTGAAAGTGCTATATAAATAAATTGCTTGCTTGCTTGCTTTAAAATAAACATAAACATACTAATTAATAAAAGAAATGCAAAACCTCCTCTGGATATATAAACAGTCACTTGTCTGCACAAGGACTGCACAAGTATCCTCGTGTGTTGTTGAGAAATCCTTCCTGGATGAGTGCACCCTGATGACCATGTTCACCCAGTAAATCCCATGCATGTTTAACAGGACATATTTCGGTACTGGTTGACTGCAAGCTAAGCTCAAGTGCACCAATAGCACAAGAACAGGCTGAAAGAACATTTCTTGGTATCTGTGTTCAGTCAAATTTCCACCAAGAACAATAAGATCAGAGGCAGTGTTTATACAAGTCTACGTAAGCAGCCAGGATCCAGCATGCCAGCACCCTGATTCTGGTCAACTTTAGAGTGAGTGTGAATGCTAGATTAAATATGCTTACGGTACTGGTATGACAATGTGTTGGAGAATGAGGCTTGTAGTAAGAAGGTGTTTTGAACCATTTCTCAAGTGCAGCCTAGAAGTAGACTTCATTTGTGTTTTGGTAAACAAATTACCAATCCCTCCATTGACTACCAAAAACCAAAAAAATGACAAAAAATCATATTTTTGGAATTTCTGAATAACTAAAATGATGTACTGAAAAATGGATTTAAAACAAGAATCATAGAACTGGTCTTCTCAGTGCTTTTATCTGCTGATGTCAGGCATTGTAAGATTAACTCTGATCCAGTGACATTGGCGTGTGGGTGGTGTAGAATTGTCACCCTCTGGATGTGCCCCCAGTTGTGTCACTGTATCACACAAGAGTAATTTCAGTAATTAATGCATTGGTAATTATTTCAGTCACTCTAAAGACTCATGAGGAAATGATGTGTGATACTTCTTGCAGAATTCTGGCCCAAGGACAGCTATGAGTTGCTTTTGTGTCCTTGAGTGAACTTTCAAACTGCCATTAAGTGTGAGCAAAATTACAGATCGTCACACTGCAGATGCTCGCGGCACACGATTGTATCTCGCAGTGATCGGCTGTTGCTGAAAACATCAGCTGTGATTTTTCCTTTTAAAGAAACAGAATGGTGTTCTTTTTTTAAGGGAAAATGATGTAGCATACAATGAAAACAAAATGGATCGCAAATGACTCCTGCCGAATGTGAGATAATATGATATAGACTAAATAAAAATCTGAACAAAAGGCTAAACAATGTGGAAGAATCTCAAGAGCCAAGTACATTTTTATATCTCACATATGTACAAATATACCACGTTATTTTATATTTCTTATGAAAACTATTTCGTATGCACTAAATGGCATATTTGTGTTCTTATTATTATATTTCCTTGTCTCAAACACAACTCTATGTTGAGTCAAACTATTATATATGCTAAAAGAATATGAAGCAATGTTATGAAAATAATGGCAATGGAAACCGAAAGAACAGCATAGAAAGGCTAGCCTCAATCAAAGGATAAACTACTAGAGGCAATGAAGAGACTACTGCAGCGGAAACACTGGGAAAAATCTGAAATTACTTTATAAGTGAAGTGCCAACAGCAAGAGAGAAAAGAGGAAAAAATAGCAGAAAAGAGACACCAAAGAAATTCACAATAAAGAAAAAAAAAAAGTCCAAAATGAGAATGAAAGCTTAACTGTGGGAAAATAAGGATGAACACAACAGATGTGGAACTACTAAGGAAGAATACTGAATGAAGTAAGAAAGAGAGAGCAAGGAATGGTTGGAGGAAAAAAAAGTTTTCTTGATGACCTCAAGACTTCAAAATCTTCAAAAAGATGAAAGAAGAGAGGGATGAAAAGAATAATAAAAACAGAGCTGAAACACGAGCTAAAGAAGGCGGCTGAGCAAATGTAGGAGATGGAGGGAGAGAAGTTCGGGTGCGGTGAAAGAAGACAGAGAGGGGGGGGAAACATGCGGACAGAAAATGGAGGAAATGAGGGAGATCTGTGAAAGAGAGGCTAGAGATGAAGAAGAAAGAGACCCTGATGAAGGCGATTCTCATCGTCATTGTTCGAAAGACAGATGAAGCAAAACTTCGAAAGACAGGTGGAGGAGAAAGCAAAGCAGAGAAAAAGTTCTCCCCTGCTGGAGGAGGCCAAACGGAGACCGCTAACAAGAAATAGAAACAACAAGCAGCCATGGAGCAGGCTGAATATCAAAGGAGGACTGATTAATAATTAATACATGTAACTGTAATTAAAAGTGTAAGTAAAAATGACTTTGCCTGTGATTTTCACACTAAAAACAACTCCTCCGCCATATTCAGATTTTACTGCTAATTCACGCGGCGTTACTGGCGACGGCTCACAACTGTAAAGCTGTTCTATCTGAAAGAGACATCAAAGATCACCACTTCAGAGCCAGGTTTTTTTAATGGAAGGAATTGTAATGCTCAAACCTTTAAACATTCATTCCTTTTGAGGATTCTTGATGCCTTGAGACAGAGACATTTATAATTTGTGCGTGTGAGGATGAAAGTCAATATACCGCTTTTTGATTAAACTGACAAGTTTCAAAGGAGCACAAGGAGAGGCTGTTTGAAAACAGGAGCGGTGGCAGTTAGATCATTCTCCTGGTAGGCGTGACGAGTCGAGCTTTTTAACTGGATTTTAAGTTCAGCTAATTAGATGGTAAAAACGTAATCAATAATTATATGTGACTGGGGATTTACAAGCTGTAATATCAGTGATGGTGACTGAATTATGATGTTGCAACTTGTACTTGCTGGTACTGTTTCTATATTCATTTAGATTTTGCAAACAAAACAAAATTTAGTTTGACCAACTTTATTCTTCAGCTCAGCCTAAACCCTCTTACGCTCCAGGAATAGTTCCCCGGGTTTCTTGAAGGACATTCAAAGCTTTTCTTTGGATGGTTACTGCCTTTTGTTCCGCTCTCTGTCAAGATGATCCCTCTATCCTGGCATCTTCTGTACATGTTAATGTCAATTTGAATCAAAGATTCAGGTAGCAACAGGTCGTATGGAATGATGAATTCAAATTTTTAGTCTAGCTCTTATGTAATTTAGCAAAGCTCAGTCTTCTCTCTCCATCTCCCTTCCTTAAGAATCGCTTCTCCGCAGTCACCTTTCCACTGAGATTGCTTTTGATGAGACTTTGGTGAACAGTAATGGATCAGTTGTAGGGCCAGATGCATCTCTCCGGTCCTGTATCAGGTCTTTTTCCTTATTTCGTAAGGACATGATTTTCAGATGATACTCAACTGTCATAGATAATTTTTCAGGCCTGCCACTTTTTTTGTCATCCACTTTTCCAGTTTTCTCAGTTTTTTAAAGACATACTGCACAGCATGCTGATATAGGCCAAGTTTTGCTGATATGTGCCAGTTTACAGCTCTTTGTTGATGAAAAAATGTTTTACCAACAGTGTCATTTTTGTCAATCAGTGTTAAGGGGCTTAACAAATGAAAATGACCCCCTGAAAATGGTCAGATACAAGAACCGGGCTAAAAATGAGTGAATAAGCAACCAATGTCCAAAGACAAACTATGCGAGACCTTTAGAAAGCCTGAGGAACTGCTGCATAACACCATTTTAAATATTACAAGAAAATCTGTCTCCTTGGAAACAAACTATAAAGACGTGAGCGATGACTCAAAGACTTTTGCACAGTGACCATGTTTTTCCTGCTGTTTTCATTGAGAATATCCATTTATTATTCTCAAAGTAGACTGATAGCGAAGTAATTAACAGCCTGGTCTGGGAGATTTTCTTATCCCAGACCAGGCTGTTTTAGACACAATATGAACCATTTTTTCTATCTAAGATAGATCCTGAAATTTTCAGAGTGTCACTTTTGTTGCCATGTCACTGATAAGGCAAACAAAAGTAAATTTTCTGAGGAATTGAGCACCATTAACCTCCTAAGACCCGAACTCTTCCGTGGCATGCATTTTTAATTTCTCTTTGATATTTGGGCATATTGGGGCCCGATGAATGTAAAAACAAAGAATTACCAGATTTTTTTTTTTTTTTTACCTTATTTTTGTTTTTAAGAAAAATAAGAGCCACATATGAGGATATTCGTTTAAAATTTTGATAGAACAGTAACAGTATAATGTCCTCGTAAGTGGATATCAGGCCCTTGTAGAGCAAAATTGAGTATTTTGGTCTGAATAACCGAAAATGTGATGTCCACATATGTGGACGCCAGGTCCTAGGAGGTTAAAGCCTACTGGTTTCACAGTTCCACAGGGTCAGAGGTTTTGCTGTCTGACTAAACTCTCTGCTTTATATCTATCCAATTAGGGCAGAAAAACAACAACAACAAGATTGTTTATTATTTTCACGCCCCATCATCACTCTAAATTCAAATGATGCTTGGTGTTACAGATGTTGGATTTTTTTAAAGGTCTTTTTTTGTTATTTTCAAGCTTTTACATAGTTTCCTACTCAAACAATCCAAATGTTGATAAAGTTATTGAAAAAGTTGTTACTCTTAGTACAACCACAACCCTCACTGTCAATCAATCTGTCCACTTAATTACAAACACTAGATGGCAGCAATGTATCAAATTATTAAAGGAAAGTGGGACGTCTTAATAAACCACTCACTTGTTTACTCTAATGAGTCTGAAATTCTGTTTTGCCTCAGCCAGTGCCAAACACACAGGTAGATTGCATATTTCACTGGATAGCAAATGAACAGTTGAATCCTGCAGGATATCTATGAGAAATGGACTGATGTTTTCGCTGTCAGCCAGTTTATTGATGACCTATTGGCTTCTCAAATCAATAGACCGTACATTTCCTCAGTGACCAGAGAGCAGAAAGAAAGGTTACTTCTTGGCGCAAACAGTGACCCCCCCCCCGCTGATTTGGAACAGATTGAATTAGAAACTCCATCAGTTGGAGGCTCGGCCACTTCCTGAGCGCCATGCTGTGACACTGGATTGGATCTCCCTCAAAGGAAATCATCTCCAAAAGTCTGTATTAACACCATCTTGCCCCCCTGCCAAGTTAGGCCAACCTGTTCCACTTGTCTTTTGCCAGGATTACAACTGGCACAGACGGAAGCAGGTACCTTGAAATGTGGGCCAGGGCACAATTCTCCAAAGGAGGGCTTCTGATTAATTGAACCTAAGGATATGCAGCCTATAGCTAATGACAGATACTAAGTGCAGGTGCCATGTTGACACAAAGAGCTCTCCATCTAGCTGCAGGTGACTCATTTTGCTCTGAGGGTAGGGCAGGAATTCCTTTGGAGCTTCAGCTTGCAGAGCTATGCGGCCCATATGTACAACCTTTGAACACTGACAGTGTACAGGGAGATGTATATGTTGTGATCAATATCTCATTTGAACAACTTCTGCAGGATTCAATTCAAATTCCATTTCATTAAAAATATTCCCATCAGCTGATCATTATCTATACTCTCAATTAAATGCCACTTTCCCTGTTCAGTGAAGATTGGTGACAAATGAAATAGGTGGTAATGGTTAGATGGCAATGGTCTACTAACCCTGCAGTCAATTTTAATCTGCTGTCTACAAGCTAGCTATTTCATTCTGTAAACAAGTCATGCTTTTGCCTCTTTGTCCCATGCTGCTGATAGCTAATGATGTTTGATGGCCTAGTGGGAGGCTTGCAGCCAAATACAGCGACAGTGTGAGAGGTAATTATTGTGAATATGTAAACACACACTTCACATGCACACACCTGCAGTTTATCATACAGATCTAGGTGTGTACACATTCTTCATAAAGTCATGTGCACAAGGGCATGTTCATTGTGTAGAAATACAGATCCTAAGTGCTGCAGAAAGATTACACAAAGGCAGTTAGGCAGAGTTTTTCTCCCTGGAGACAGAGAGAGCCTGTCTCTAGTGCTGCAGAAATGATCTCTAACTGCCTTCTGTTGTAAGTATGCTCATGTTAATGGCATTTTAGCAACAAATGGCATGCAAAATGCAGTAGCTGGAGAGTGGGTGTGTGCATATTTATACATTCACGTGTGTGCATGTGTGTGTTTGGGAGTGCATTTTGTGTGGATTGTGTGCTGGCATTTACAGCTGTGCCTGGATATCATGAGAATACATCGGTCTCTGTAGCTCAGGCAGTGCAAGCAGCTGAACCAGTCACTTCTGATTATACTTATCACCCTCTTCTGAGAGCACAGGAAGCTGGAGAGAGAAGAATGGAAAGACAGAGAAAGAGGGAAGAAGAGGCATGAGGAGGAGAGTGGGAAAGATGGAAAGAGGGCAGGGGAAAACGAGAATGTGTGGCTAAGTAAGTTGTAAAAACTTACAGTCAAAATGGGGTTTCTCCATGACGAGCCACACTTGAAACGATATGAGCCTCACAGAAAAGATAAGGCAAATATTTAATAGTGTAGCCAACAGAATAGAGAAGTACAGCTGCTCCACGTGAACCTGTATGCCTTAGAGGATGCACTGCAAGTTGAACATTGAAACTGATTGAGCTTTAAGTGGTACAGAGTTATTACAGCCCAAGAGGTCTGGACTACTGCCATTTGGTGCACAAACTTGCCCCGGGATAAGTTTATGCAACAGCGTAGTAAGATTATTATTTTTTGTTAAATCTACGTTTATTCTTCTGTAGGTGATGTTGAGGTCTCTGTCTTCCCTTGGGCATTTTTTTTTTCTCATCCGTGCAGCTCTTGCCATTTTTAAATTATTCCAAGGCTTAATTCATTTTAAAAGCAATGTCTTGGCAGCAGAGAAGTATCCTCTATGTGGTCTTCATTATACATGGGGATTTGAAAAATATGGAGGGAGCCAGTGTGTGGGCGAATAGACCAGGGATTCGAGAATACCCATAAAGATCACAGTGTTATCCTTTTATCATCTAACCTTTCCTATTATCTTTAACCTGGTAAAGTTTTATCTTATTATAGCGTTCTTTGAAATTTTAAAAACTTGACACGTTAATTGCCCTCTCATTTTTCCTCAAGTAGCACAATCTCTCTGATGATCACAGAAATAGAAACTATGACATCCAATAATAAAGCATCCTTGTAATAACACTTAAGATTTCTCAAAGGAGATACAACTGGGGGAAAAACAACTCATCTGCCTTGTATTAGAACCGGTGACATTTCATGTTTGTTAATGGAGCTGGAAGTAGACAAATTTTATTGTCAAATACACTCACTGCTCAGTTTGCCAGGTACACTTGGTCAGTTGCTTGTTAACACCAAAATTTAATCACCCAATAAAATTGCAGCAATTCAGGTATTTTGACAAGCTGCTGAAAAACAACCATCAAAATGGACAAGAGAGGCGATTTAAGCTCTATGGCAAAAAAGAGAAAATATCTAGTACGGAAAATTGTTAATTGCCAGAGGTCAGAGGAGAATGGCCAGACTGCTTTGAGATCATAGGAAGGCAACAGTAACTCACATAACAGCTCATTACAGGAAGGTTATGGGGGAGAGCATCTCTGAACATGCCCAACAGACTGAACTGTGAAACAGATGGGCCATAAGACCCACACTGTCAGCTAAGAATAGTAAAACAGGAAACTGAAATTACATTTCATGCAAGATCACCAAAATTGAACAAGAAAACATGGGTCTATCCTGTCCTGCATCAGTGCTTCAGGCTGTTGGTGGTGATTTGGTGTGGGATATATTTTTCTTGACACACTTTGGGCCCCTTAGTACCATCTTAGCATCATTTATATGCCGCAGCCTTCCTGAGTAGTGTTACTGATCATGCTCACTCCTTTATAACCACAGTGTACCCATCTCCTGGTATCTGCTTCCAGCAGGATAATGTGCCATGTTACAAAGCTCAGATCATTTGATACCGGTTCTTAAATATGACAATAAGTTCGCTGTACTCAAATGGCCTCCACAGTCACCAAATCTCAACCAACAGTGCACCTTTGGGATCTGCAGCAAATGCGTGATGCCGTCATGTCAAAATGGACAAAAATATCAAAGGAAGGTTTCTATGTAGGTTTCCAGCATCTTGCTAAATCTAACCCATGAAGAAATAAAGTAGCTGTGAGAACAAAAAGTGGGGCCAATGCAATATGAGCAAATAACGTAGCTTGTTAATGTATTTCTCCTTAGAAGATTTCTTCTTCTTTAAACATTTTTGCTTAAGTAAAATTTTCAGTGTAGGATTTCATGTTTGCCAAACAAAGTAAAAAAAGTATTACTCTAAACTCAAAGTATCATGGCTAAATGATCTTTTTTGTCGAATTAAATTAAAGCCATATTGAATGTTCTAATACCTCGTTGGATATATCAGTTTAGAACAATGTATCATAAACTAGTACAAGATTTTGTGTTATTGACCCTCAGACCTCTTGCACTAACTCACTGTGTTTGAGTTAACCTCGCCCTTGCGTTACAGGGGCGGGACTTGTCTTGGGGTCCTACCGTGTGACTCCACACACCTGGAGGTAATGAGCTCACCAGTTCCAGATCACCTAATCTGCTGCCACTACTTAAGGCGATGGTTTGTCTTCAGTCTTTCCTGTACCGCTGAACTAACAACAGCAACTGAAGCTGGTGCGCTTGCTTGTTGTTTTGTTATGCTTTCTCTTTGTAAGTCACTTACCTTGTTGTCCTTCAGCGCAGATTGCCTGGAGATCAGAGAGCTGAGACTTTTATTCGGTGTGAGAGACTCTGAAGAGAAGAGGAACTGTGGAATTGCCTGTCTGTTTGGAACCTAGACTTCACTGGCTGACACCTTTCCCTTTTTACCCTTGGTGTTTTCAATAAACCTGTTAAACTTTTCCTCTCAAGTCCAGCCTTTGAGTCCAGTCCGCCTGAGTGGCCATGACATACTGTTTGTAAAATGTTCAGAAGTAAATTGGTGGAGTGAATTATAAAATAGAAGTGGTAACACTTTTGTTTTATATATATATTTTTTAAAAATATTTTTACCTTTGATTTTCTTATATTTTTGGCCATTAGTTTAAGTTCAGGCACCAAAATTACTTTAAGCTCAATTTGTTTTACTTACTACTACTAAAAATGGGACTAATACCACAGGTTTTTAATATGTAATACAAAGATAACAGGCATTGTACTTTTATGTACACTACTCACTTTCTGTTATTCAAAATTCAGTAAATGAACGCACATAATTGTACATTACATCGGAGTCTAATATGTGAACCTGTGTGAATTACACCAAGAGCTCTTTGATATAACTGGAAACTCCACCACAGTGTTGGATGTTTACTCCTCGATGTTTTTGTCAGTTTGTGTTCTTCGCAGCTGTAATTATCTACTTCCCCTGAGGACAAATAAAGTTCATTGTACTTGTAAGGGTCTTGTTTATGGAAAGTGACTCAGTGCTCAGTGTCAACAACTCCGTTGTTGTATTCTGGGATCCAGCAATGCTAATGACATTGTTATCAACTCTGTTGACAGCTCTACATCTTGTTTGCCGAGTACTCAGATGAATTGTTGCTTGTGATTCGTGAGCTGCTCCAGTCAGCTGATTAGATCAAATAATCATGAAATGAAATCATTTCATTTTACTCAAAGTTAAATAAAGCAGTGATGTTATTAGATAAAAATTATTAATGCGATGGAAATGCTGTGGAAAAAAAGGCAATAAAAGCCCCCGTGTTTTTGTCCCCCTTCACCCTTTTTTCTTTTCTTTTTTTTTTTTTAGATAAAAACCATTTAATTATTTATCAAAGTTTGCGTTGCCATTTATAGGCACATGATGCATCAAGCAAATATGAGCTACATTAAGAATTTATATCAGATTCAGAACTGTATGTTGCGAATAAACAAGATTCTTTTTTTAACAGATGCAAATAGAAGTGCATTAGAAAAATCTGTTGAATTATAAATTTCTTTCCTGCGTTTCAAGGATTTATATTACTTATTGTTGAATCCATTATATTTGGTGACTCTTTACTGCATGTCTTCCATTTGCTGGATTTCCCTCTTCCTATGTCTATGTTATATTAATGTGGATTGACGCAATTTTGAGGGTAAGCTTTACTCTTATCAGCTCTTCATTATATGTCATATCATAACTCATGAATTGCCAACAACTGTAGAGCTGTCTGTACAATCTGAAAACTTTCAAATGAAAACTTTCATTCCCATCTATTACAATAATGCTTATCTTAGAGTGCAAAAACATTCAGTTTCTGTTGGAGGCTGATTTACCATGTTCCATTCATTCTCTGTGATAAGTGGAGATACAGTGAAAGCTATTCAGCTTCAGTGTTGTGTGAGGATGCCGAGACTCCAAGGAACAGTTTCAATGACGGGAGGAAAGACACGGCCTTGGATTGTACTCATTTGTATCGCAGCTGCATGCAGTACATGAAAAAGCTCTACCAGCGTGTCAACAACAAGAGCGCAGACGAAGAAGAAAGTCAAATCAATGTACAGAGTCTAGTCGATTTTTCAGAAGCAACATCTTAGTTCCTCTGCAAAATCATCTTACACCTGCTGTTCAATTTCCCTTTTCAAAAAAACCCCTCACAGTGAAACCGCTTCAAAAACAAAGAGACCCATCATATTTTTAGTGTTAAACACTTTTAATGACCTAAGTTATATGAACAACAAAAAAAAAAAAAAACCCCAGCAAGACCAATGAAAGCCCTGACCAGCACATTCAGTTACTGATGCCTTGTGTATCATTGCTAGTTAGGAGCAATGGTTTTAAAGCTCTGTAGCTCCCTTTATGGTGAAAAAAAGAAGAAAATCATGGCTGTGGTAACCTCATTACCAGGCAGTTAGAAAAGCATCAAAAAATAAATGGTACAAAGGGCTCAACAATTTAAGTGTGAATTCACAGTGGCAGAACAGGCCACAACACAGAACCTAAATGGCAGTTCTTCAAGCGTCTTTGTTACTAAAAATGACATATTTACACAGTCTTACAAGTCTGCAATATTTTCACAGGAACTTGAAGGCACTGAGATTATGTTTATAATCAACCTGAACAGCTTTTTTTCTATGAACCAACGATAAACATTTAATTAAAAAGGAAAAAGTATTGACATAGCATCACATTTCAATTTAGCCAGATATCGAGGAGAAACGAATCCCTTGGGAATTGTAACAGGAAGGGCATAGGGCTAAAAAATCTGCCCAATCACACATGTAGAGCTACCGGCTGTGGTTACCTCTGGTGAATTAAGCTGTATTTTTAAACACACTTTAATATGCAGTATCTGTACTAAAACATTTCTCAGAGATTTTGGTCGATATTGATGTGATAACATCGTACAATTGCTGCCTATTTGTTGGCTGCACATTCACGATGGGGATCTCCTGTTCCACCCCCCAAAACCAAAAAAGAAAATCTCAAAAGTGCTATGTTGAATCGACTGTGGATGTCGTTTGAGTAAAAAATTCATTGTTATGTTCAGGAAACCAGTTCGAGGTGGTCTCAGCTTTGTAACATGTTGTGTTATCCTGCTGGAAGCAGCCATGAGAAGATGGGTACACACTGGACATAAAGGGATAGACATGGCCAGCAACAATACTCAAGCAGGCTGTGGCGTTTAAATGATGCTCAGCTGGTACTAAGGGGCCTGAAATGTGACAAGAAAATCTCTCACACCATTACACCATCACCAGCCTGGGCCATCGATACAAGGCAGGATGGAGCCATGCTTTCATGTTTGTTTGTTTTTTTACAGCAAATTCTGACCCTACCATGCAAGACTCAACCAGATCATGTTTTTCCAATCTTATATTGTTCAATTTTGGTTGGCCCTTGCAAAATGCTTGAAGCAGTCTGGCTGTTCTCCTCTGATCTTTGGCTTAGAGATGAGCTATTTTTGCGCAAAGAAATGACACTCACTGGAAATTTAATCTTTTTTTTTTTTTTTTTTTTTTTTAGACCATTCTCTCAGATGGTTGTGTGGGAAAAGCTCAGTAGATCAGCCATCTTTGAAATACACAGCTCTTCAATCACCTTTCTTCCTCATTCTGATGCTCCGCTTGAACTTCAGCAGGTAGTCTGGATCATGTCAACATGGCTAAATCCATGAAGTTGTAGGCTATGTAATTGGCTGATTACATTTCATTTACACAAGCAGTCAAACGGCACTCTCAAAGTCATCAGGTCACTAAAATCGACTATCTTGTTTCTGCTGTTTGTGCTTGTTAAAATACTTATAAAGCATTTTAATAGAATAATGGCAACAATTCAAATGCCTAAAAAGGTTTTTACTTCAGTTTTGGTGAGTAGAATTCTCATTTTATTTGTCTAACAATAAGTGATAATTAACAGATATTATATCCGTGTCTTGTTACCTTGTACCACCACAGTTTTCTGCACGCACCTTGATAATTAAACTTGCTAGTTATCGCTGATAACACCTGGTTTGAAAAAACATGGTGGCAACCTAAACATTATTGCTGAGTTTTCAAAATGCCTTAGTTAATATGAAGCAAAATGCATATTTTATATGAGACCAAGTTATTTTGCAAGCACTGTATATCGGGAATTATTCATGACAGCATGACACATGCAGGCAGGCATTTAATAAGTCATTTTACGCCCTCCTGAAGTGAATGTTTTGCATCAGTTCAGTGGAATGAGATGGATGCATTGGTGGGTGTTCGTTGGTTTTAATATGTTCTATTCTCTTTGTTTCTTCTGCATTCCCATGCTGTCAAACTCAACTCTGCTGTCATCAGACTGACCTTCTTTATGCCGTCTACAAGCCAATCAGTCTCTGTTCCCTGTTCTTTAAAACTCTGCGCTGTCATTCGACCCTTGAGACTCTCATTTTTGCAACGGTGGTGCATCTCTACCGTATCCTGGACGTTCAAAGAGCATCATCCAAGTCTCCGTCTGCCATCTGTTCCACTACCACCAACAGTGCCTAAACTACAGGGGTCCTTTCCCACTTCCTACCATTGTTGGATACACTGTTCCGCTATGTTGCTTCACTGGTGTCTAATTATCAAACCGGTTTTTAAAAACTAAAACTCTGTACATCAGTAAGTAATGTGCATTGCTTTTAACTGAGCTTCCCTCATTGATATGCATTTAAAATAATCAAACAGCACAAGTGGATCATGGCACCTGAATTTGGGGACTGCCCACTAATCTGGCTAACTGCATTTATTTGGACTTTAATCAATAATTATGACTGGCAGAAAACTGAGGAATAAGGGAAAGATAATACAATTCAGGATCATCCACGGGTTACAAAATTCTTTTACTGCCAGAGTGCAAGAATATTTAAAGAGCCATCAGGCACAATGGTGCGATCATACTTGGTACCCTTTACAGCATGTGCGAGTGCCGTATGAAGGTCAACAGCTTTATGGGACGTTAGTTTTGGAGATGGAATCCTTTAAAGGGCCCAGTTACATTTTAAAAGTTCAACTATACTTCAAGAAAAATTACCTCATTTATGAAACACATAATGAGAGCAATGGAGTGCATCCCTCGCACAGTATTTAGCTCTCTGCTCTGTACAGTATAAAGCAACACTAAAAACAATGATACTTTATACTGCAGACTTGAACTCAAAGACGAGTTAATGTTTGTAGACTTCCCACAATAGCTCTCTTTGCTTGTTTCCACAAATATCTTTTCATGTAGGAGTTAGAAAGGAGATCCACGCACTCACATTCATAAGGTTGCAGATTTGCGTGCTTTGCAAATAGTGGCATTGCGTATCCTCATCAAATCGACAATGTGCTCAACCCATCTCTACTAGCAGACATCTCAATGCACGTACAGATTTCTCCAGTTGCCTCCCACTCTATTTGATACAGACCTGTCCTCTCAGACCCTACAGAAGCATGGGTAATGAAGGCACTCCCAGCTGTGAATTCATTCATAGATCATCGGGTGATTTTATTAATGCATGAAGACTTGCTGGGTAGACCCAGTCCTCACCCTCATCCCTCAGGAGAGCATGATTAATGATGTTCCCCCCAAACTGCATCAGTTAGCCACCGCTATCTGGTATTTGTCTTTACAAGATCGTATCGACTTTTGGGAGATCATGCAGAAAATGAACTGTCATGTGTGCAGGAGCTTGCTGAACGAAGGGTGGTAATACCTCCGTTCTGTGGGCGAACAGAAACAAGGCTTAGCGTGAAAATAGACACCACGAAAGGCTTGTGTAGATGGCGGTGCACAGACACCTCCTTGGTCTCACTGTGAGTGTAGAAATCTTGTTCTGCCTTTAATAAGTGTGGCTCCCAGCTTCTTTTATGGAAATGGGTTTTAACAGAGGTCTCAGCGAGGATATTATAACATATCAAGCTGTTCCACTGTTTGGTTACACCACATAATGGCATCATTATTTCTTCCTCTGCGTACAGATGGAAAATTTACCACCGCACACTGACATCAGGCTTTGCCTTTGTACTCTGTAAATGGCTACTTAAAGTCAGATTAACATCTAAGACCAAACTTCTAACACCCTTTGATTTTAAAGAGGTTTTTCTCTTCCATTCTTGGTGGCTTTTACACATTTGCACAGATTTCAGAAAGGCATTATAACAACATAGTACAAAACTTTACATAATGACTTGTTTGTTGTTTATATGTACTTTTCTTCAAAGACATAATCTCCACATTTTTTTAATTCAATGCAGAAGCACACTTTGATCTTCCAAAGTCTAATATGACAATGACTTCCATGGCAATTACAACCGATAATTAAAGCAATACCTCTTCTTATTCCAAATTTGCTGAGCATGTGAAACACTTTAACTCGCAGTTCAGGAATTGGAAAGCTTCTTCCGGTGAGTCGGAGTCAAATATAGACATTTAGAATTTTCAAAACAGAAAATATCAGAACATCTATTATCTCCCTCTGTTTTTCTTTTTTTGGTGTGTAGTCAAGCTTAAACTTATTTTTGCCATCATTCACCTAGTAAGGCAGCCCATATCCACAAACCTTTCCTGTTTCAAATCAGATTGTGTTTTTTTCCTCTTTTCCTTGTAATTCAGAGTGAAATCTTAAAATCTAAAGTCACTACCTGGTCCGAGAAGTCATCCACCAGCTATGTAAGGGGCAATCTGGAAGAAAGCGATTGCATCAACCAGGCTAATAATAAGTTAAGCCTGAGGCTGATTTTCTGACACAGCAGTGCTGCGGCTGTGAGGGAGATCAACAAACAACAACCAGTGGAGGGAGAAAAAAAGGAAGGCAGGCCTCTTATTGAGGCAATTCACATCTGCCCGACAGGGGGTGGAATGACTGCCTTGGGAAGATAATTGTGCCTGGAGAAAATCCAACCACAGGAACACTCAGAATTTTATCAGCAAACCACCTTCCTCCTTCGCTGATAGGCTCGGATATGAAAACTGGCAAGGTGCAGGTGGGGAAGCTAGGAGTGTCATTACTGGAGGGTCACTGCACATATGATAACCCTCACCAGTCTTTTATTTCTTTCACTTTGTTTATGCTCTCCACTCGGTTGCGTGCTTGATGAGGTAAACACATTGGTCTCCTGGCTTTTGAAATCAATTGGATTCTGGATTTGTCTCGGCAGGCTCCTGACGGACCCTGTGGTGCGGCCTGTTATGGGGCCGTGAGGAGTGCTCCTGCTGCCCTCCTTCCCTTCAAATACTGCGAGAGGAGGCACAAAAGCACTCATCACTAACTCAAAGGCGCAAGCAAAGATGCCACCACAGTCTCTCCTCACCCTGCTTCACTCAGCTCTCCAACTGCGTTGCAGTATTGGGCAGAGGCCAAAACAACGCAGTATTTGGATGAGCCTTGTTCCTGTGAGAGACTGTAAAGTAGGTTGAGAGGACAGCCGTGCACACAAGCCTCTTCCTAAGCTAATGAACATTCTGGAAAATAATTAACGAGATGCAGCCAAATGTTGTGTTTGACCTTAGCTACCTTCATCTGTCTCCTCTAAAAGCAGCTCCATTTTACAGCTCACGATGGCTTACTTATCCATTAGTTTTAGTCTATTGGTAGATTAATACAATTCATATTACATTTTGTTAATTGATGGCAAGTGTGTTTCTCCTGGACACAAATTACTTTGCATAACTTTTGGATGTGCATGGTTAACACTGTAAATGTAATTTTTTCCCCTTTTAATTCCAAACAACAATCTTTTTTTAATCTTTAAAAAAAAAAGAAAGCTTGTGTGCATAAACCTAACCAAATGTCATGCAAAAAAAAAAACATTCTCAAGATTTGCACCACTTCTGCTGCATCTTTTTGTGGACTCTGTCAGTCTAAAATTGGAGCGTTTGCTTTCAGAGTTTTTTTTTATTGAGACAGATGGTGCTTCAATGCACCAATGCCAAGGAGCACCTTGTGCTCATGTCAGGGATACTTGCAGCTTTGACAAACTGGCAGTATTTTAACACCCAGGGAATGAGAATGGGCTGGTTGTTTCTTCAGTGTTAATGGAAATATAAGCGTAAATAAATATGATATACTGGTTTAAGACCAGGCACCCAAAAATAACGAAGATACGTGTTCTCTTATTCTACCTGCATTACTGGGACAATTCCAGCTGTTCCCTCTGCTTTTTCCATGATATTAAGCTTAGTTCACTGTTGTTAAATTGATCCAATACTCTTATTTACCTCCTTCCTCATGCCAATAATAACCTGTTTCCAGTTCTTTAAAGCAATTTTGTCATTCTGCCTTTCAAACTCTTATTTGTGTAACCCACCTGCATCCCCACCTTATCGTGGATGTTTAGAGAGCGTCATCCATGTTTACATCTACCACCTGCTCCACCACCAGTGCCTAGACTATGGGGGTCCTGTCCTACTTCCTCCCATTGTGCGTATAATGTCAGCAAGTCATCTTCAAGCAGTGCTTAGAGTCTCTATATCAATAAATAATGTTAATTACTTTCACTTGATCTCTCCTTATTGACATCAAAGTTATTCATGCATGCGTGTGTGATATATGATGACAAGGTGATGATGTTTAAGGTGCTGTGTTCAAGTCAGTCTACACTCCATTTCATTACGGTTTAGTTTAATTATCCATTCTTCTGTGCCAAGGTGACATATTGCAATTTTTACTCATATTTGACTGTTTGATGAACAAAATAATGACCTGCAGTTGATTTCGGTGGAACGTTTTCTTGCAAATGGCAGATCTGTGCGCAAGCAAATATCGAACGCCATTTTTTATCTGCACCTGAAGTGAGCGTTTGATTTACTGTGTGCTTTCTTTTTTATTACAGCTGTTTCTTGATTGATCAAATTTGTTTTTTTATGCAAATGCAAATGTTGCCCTCCGTGTTTGCGCAGCGGCACACATAAAGCTGTTCCAACCTTACTGTTTGAATTGTGCTGTAATACGTTTTTCTTACATACACATCAACACAGCTCTATGTAGAATTCTAATGCTGGTCAATATAAGAAATGGGGTTCAATTTAGAACGACACATAAAAGTGGAAACCAGGATTGCGTATGAGAAACAATATATTTCACATTTTTTCTTGATACAGACATTAACACTGATTGTTTAGCTAAATGTAGGTAAGCTAAAAAACCAGACAAAGTATTCAGCTTCTGTAATGGGTACATTTCTCATTTGTGATAGCTACAGTGATATATTATTAAATCTCAAAGCTTGAGCTGTCTTCCCATTTGGGGGTGTCAGGCTATAATGTCAGCACAGTACCTGACATTATTTGTAAAAGGACTCTTCAGCAGGTTGCTGTCAGAAGGGCCTGAACCCAATCCTCCTGGCTGAAGGATCATCTCCTTAATTACCAGGTCACCCTGACACTGAAATGAGGTATGATTTATGAGGAACATTACAGTTCAAGTGTTCATAACAGTAATAAGAATCCAGGACACTTAAGGATGATTACAATTATTTCTGTGGTTCAATTGTTCAGGGACCAAGAAGGATGTGCACTCATGGTTCTCTTAATCAGGTCTGAGCTGATTAGTGGTTGTAAATAATCTTAATATTTATTTTAACCTACTTTAGGTAAGAGATGAGGTTGGATTTGTCTCTTTACTGCTCATATCCTATTAGATTAGTTGGCAGGTGCGAAAAAGGCACTACTTTGCTTTTTTTGTCCCACCAAGGTCATTGCAATTCAAAGAAAACAGACTTTTAAAGAAGATTTCTAATGTGACGAGATAAAAAGGCAGACTGCAGTGAGATATTCCCAGTGGTAGAACTTTTGTGATAGTTTGTGAAATAGCAAGGCAGTCTGCTCAAGGCTATTGCTTCTCACTCCTGCATTAAATGCACAGGCATACATATATCAGCTGGGAGCAGTCAAAAGGTGTCCAGGGAGATGAAGGAAATCAGTTAATGAAGCATGCGCAGCATATGAGTCCGACTGAAAAGAGATGGCCCACCCAAGAAAAATCGACATCAGCTGTTTAAGCACCCTTCTTAGCATTATTTCCATTTAACCATGACTATAATCATTCTCCAACCTCAGCACCTTTTTTTAATTTGGGAATGGGAGCATTATAATGTTTTAAAGGGACTGTTAAAAAATGATGATGTCAACAGGGACAGTGGCTGAGCGATCACCTGAACAGAAACAAAGACCATATCTCACAGTTTAATCTCAAGGACTAGTTTTAAAATTATGGGTAATACAATTTTTCAAAGGGGATTATCAAAGATTTCCTCTTTGTGTTTTGTCTTTTGTGTTTAGTGTTCTCATTACGAGAAAAAAAAAAAAAAACATATATAAGAGGATATCTGCCCTGGTCCTATCATCTGGTTTTAGATAATACACAGCCTTATTTAATTTGCCTGTTTACTTCTGTAGCATCTTTGGTAGAAGTCCAGGAGCAGCTATACACTTGAATTAGCTTGATTACTGCAGACACTGATAAATAAAGACCTTCACTGATAAGTTCAACAGTGAGCTGACATGCAGCAGTATTTCTCAGCGCATGTCGAATAACTTAAGGTTAGATCAATAGGCGAGTCCCTTTCTACATCAGGCGAGTCTCCAGCAAACTACCCCTAAAGAGCCATTATTTACTGCTTGCCCACGTTGCAACAAATGAACCCAGCATGGGCCCATTAACGTGTAATTAGAGAAAAGAATGAGACAAATATTTAACAACACGAGTGTTTCTGCTCATTAGATCAGCTTCAAAAGGGGAATTATTAATGCTTTCCAAGCTAGGACTAGTGATAAGCTCGAGTTACAGGAGAAAAAGTTCAGCTGTGATTTATTGGCATTGTGTGTCTGTCTGTCTGCAAGATTACACAAAACCCGCCAAGCTGAACTTGATAAGATCTGGAGGAGACGTGGAACACTGGCGGTTTTAAAAAGGCAAAATTGCAATCCACTCTTCAGTGCCTTACTGGTTTGGTTAGTTCACCAATAATATACTATTGCTTTTCAAGTCTTGTTAAGCAATGCCGAAATCTCCTTGTGATGTCACAGATGCCAACATCAGTCAAAAATAATAACATGATATCAGATTAATTGCAAATAGGGGATTTACTTTGTTCTGTCTCCAGTTTGCCACTCAAAAGCTACTCCATATGGTAGTGGTATACATATTTACCTAACACGTGTAATGTTTCTAGTTTAAGACCAGGAACAGATACAAGTCTCTTTGGGATTGTGCCAGGAAGGACATAAGGTTGTCATGAACTGTATGTGGAGCAGGCCGGAGAGGACCCAAACGCAGATTCACAGAGACGGGACTTAAACTCAAAACACAGCTTTATTCGCTGAACGAATAAACAATACAAAACTAAACTGGGAAATCTAATGAACCTTCAAAGTAAGAGAAGCGAAACAAAACATGGCGCACACAGGCAGGAGACTACCAAAGTAAAACAGTAAAACATGAAGTAACAGTGACACATGCACAGAGATGCAGACAGACACACAGAGACATGACTGGGAAAACATGGATAAAGAATGAAACACGAAGAAGGAAGCAAGACACAAGAACTCAAGTATAAAGACAGACACACAGATAGCAAACACACAAGAGGGAATCTAATAATCAAAAGCTAAACAGAACAATCTTGGCGCTATAGAATAAACTCAAGACTAACAAAGTGGACTTAAACATAAATCATGATAAAAAAAAATGACAAAAACACAAGAAAACTCAAAACGCTTGGTCAAAAGACCCAGGACCATGACAAAGGTATAAAACTACCCTCTGTGGCGCTTTGGTCTTGTGAGCAAAGAAACAGCTGAAATCAGTAGCATCTCCATGTACAAACTCAAGGCATGATTTTGCATTTATTTGTTATTTTGGAATTTTTCAAGCATAAAATAATACTTATTGCATTGCTGTAATGGTATGTTGACAATATCTTACTTTTCCCCAACTTTGTTGTTTCAAAAATTAATCATTAATACTGCAATGAGACATTTTTTGGCCACACTGGTTTGGAATCAAGATGTGAACACACAACTGACATTATCACCTTCTGATCTGATGTGGTAAACAGTTGCTCATTTACACTTCCAACAGATGCTGAGCAACATTAGCATTCATTTGAATTCATAATGAATCTAAGTCCAGTATTTACACTCTGCTCAGTCTACTCTGAATTTGAACGCCTCTCTTTAAACCTCCGCTTTGTTCACCAGATACCTTTTTTTGCCGTTTGGTGCTGTGTTTGCTTGCACCAACACAGTAACAGTCAGTTAAAATACCAAGATTACAGGCTGTAATCAATGAGATGAAGAGAACTGCGAGGTTGGGTGAATTCTCAGGGGGGTCCTCTATATGAGTGACTGCTGAGCCATTTTCACACATTAACTTTGAACAATTTCAGGGGAATCATGTGAGGATATTGGCCATAATCTCTCACATGCAGCACAAAGCTGGTCAGCATGCTTCAGATGCATTTTCAGGGAAGAGAGATGGCTGGATAGAGTGTGCAGGATGCAGACTTGCTAGCAATAAATGCACTGGGCAATTAACTGTGGTGACTAGTGAGGTGACAGGTTAAAAACCTACTAATGTGGTACATTTCTGTGTCACATGCACATCTGTCAGGTGAAGTCTGGAGAAGTTCAATGCTGCACTGCTTTTGTGAACACTGCTCTATACTGATCCGCGTTGATTTAAATATGCTGCAATAAAAAAGGGTCAAATTAAACAATGTGAGCACGAGTGATATTTTAAATATCACACCAGGTGTCTGGAGCGTTGGCGTTTTGATGAAAGATGCTTCCTCTGTAAGTCAGCCTGCATGGCATTAACAAAGCTTCAAACTCAGAAATTCCATTGCTATATGGATCCAAGAAATCTTGCGGAGTTTCAGCTAGCTTCATCATCAAAAGTCAACATCTTTATCTGTGTAAACAGAGAAAGAAAATCTCAGTTCACAGTGAATTGCTGTGAAATACGAAACCTTGGTTTCACAGGGATTGCATTAAAGATTGTACCTGGCACTCTCTATGACTAAACAGAAGCAGTGGAGTTAGCGCTGACTGAATTAAGGATACTGTAGGGACTGGTTGCAGTGGGAAAAGTGCTATCCAGCCTTAACTTACTCCTGTTGCTCTGATTAAAATTAATGCAGTAGCCTGCTTCATTTCGCAGTGGTGAAGCTTCTTCATGTAATGGTTAATTCATACGCTGGTTTTGTTTTCATCGTATTCCATATTATATTTGGGCTGTGTTTAGTCTCACCTGGGAAGAATTCCTCCCTGTCCATCCAGTTCTCAGTGGCAGTTGATCATGCTCCACAACATCCCCCATAATCCCTTGCTCTGCTTCCACTTGATGTCATCTTTTCCCGGGGATTAGCACGGGTTCCCTGAGGGCATGTGATAAGCACACCTTCTTAGAACAGCCCAGTCAATGAAAACCAGAATCAGGATACTTAAAAGTTTCACTTACACATACAAAGATGGCAACGCACATACAAAAACACACAAATATGTCATACACCAGAAAACCAGAAAACTAAAAAGAAACTCAAACATGATCATCAAATACCATCAATTATTTATCCAATGGAAATTTACCAAATGAAAAAAAAACACTTAGAATATAATTTTGCCTATATATATATATATATATATATATATATATATATATATATATATATATATATATATATATATATATATATATAATAAAAATGTTCTCAACTGCAGTTTATCTGTCAGCAGTTGAACAGTGCGCCCCGAGGCTAGAGTGTGATGGCTGTGTGTGCAGAACTGTTTGGATAAAAACAATATTCTGCCAATTACACACTGAGTTTTTGCAGTGGTCCCTGTAGACTGGATTTTTTAAGCATTTGGAAGTTTGTCCATGGCATTGAAATAATATTTGGCTTACATCCTTTCTCTCCCTCCCAAATGCAGATTGATCTCATAAGCCTTATAGACAATAGAAATAAAATAGAAAAGTTAAGGGAGCCAAAGCTTTTACAAAAAAAAAAAAAAAAAAAAAATGCTTCTACTAATTTATCTCACTCAACGACAAACAAAGGTAGCTGACAACAAAACCCGAGAGGATGTAAACTGACATTTCAAAGGTAAAATGCACAAATGACAAGTGAAATAAACTCAGTGACAAGACTTTAAGGCCCGCTGTTAAAAAAAGGTCCTTTTATTCTTACACAAAGCTAATTGGGTGAAAATCAACCCACTGTTTAATGCTTTTCAGAGTAGTAAAA
Source organism: Oreochromis niloticus (assembly GCF_001858045.2). Lineage (NCBI taxonomy): Eukaryota > Metazoa > Chordata > Actinopteri > Cichliformes > Cichlidae > Oreochromis > Oreochromis niloticus. The sequence continues at coordinate 14,144,914 of NC_031966.2, read as the reverse complement.
TTCTACCACTTCAAAATGAACTGAAATAAACCACAAGTATAGTCCAACCACTTTTATGCACCTGTCAGACCACAATAGAGCAAGAAGCAGAGAGGACTGAGGATAGGTTTAATAACCAGAACACAAAACCGCATTACTACACCACCGTCATGATCTGACATCTTGGTTTTCAGTCAATACCCAGCGATCAATACTTGGACCATGCTGAAACCAACATTTTCAGATGATACCAAGCATAAATGATGTATGTCATGGCTGAGTTACTGACCCCAGAATGAGAAAAACAAAGTATATACACGCATAAACAACAGTCTCAGAGACCCAGCTGTCCGCATGTATTTAGGGCTGTCATTACTCTAACATGAGATGCTGCCACAATTTATAGTCCCGTCTCCTTTGCACAGTCTTTCACCACTTATGCACAGAAAAATAGGATCATCTGCATCTCTCTGGAGGACACCCCCATTGGGTTTTGTGTGGCTTATATGTGTACTACTAAAAATTTTCTTCATTGCACTTCTAATCATTCAACAGATAAGGGAAGGGTGGGTTGTTCTCAGTGAAAAAAATAATAATGAGAGACACACAAAAAAAAGTTAATGAGGTTTTTCCTGTATTACACCTCTAGAGGCAGGGGTCCGCTAAGCAGCAATGTCATTAGACAGGAATTAAACTGGGACTGGTGTTTTGCTGTGCTATCAATTCATGTGCTTTAATTGCATAACCAAAGTGTTGTGCCAAAACAAGGCGAGCCGAAGATGCAGCAGCGTGAGTGTGACTGCTGCGTGTGTCGTGAACAGAAGCCTTATTGCTGTTATTCTTCTAGAAAATGGGGTTTCTATACACACACACAATGCAACCCTGCTTTCTTTTTTTGTAAGTGCAAACTCTTAAACTGGAGCAGACACAAACGCAGTCCCAAGAGAAGCAATACATTAGCGAACACCCTTTAGCAAGCTGGGGACTATATGTCCTAATAGTATTTTAAAGCAGCTACTCTTGGCAATCCATCATGGAGATAGCAATCCCAGCCTGTCCCCTCATACTGCAATCATCATACACACAGGTGGCTCTATGCACACTTATGCACCAGGTAATTCATAGGTGGAAAAACCCCAAAACAAAACAGAAATATGCAACAAAATAATAGAACATTTAACTATTTTAAAGTTAAAGTAATCTACGTTTTGATCAGCCTACTAGAAGAGTCTAGTCTACTAGTCTCCCTGTGTGCACCGCAGAGCAGGTAGACAGCATTGACTTTGCTCAAGATAATGTCATTCAAAAGGAAACTGTCCCACTTCTTTAACACACAACCCGTGTCCTCAAAGCTGAAAGCACTTTAGGGAATAAAATAGGCCACAGCTACATCTCTGGGAAATGTCATGTGAGCTGTAAGGTTAAGATATTTTGGGGGATAGCGATGGTGTTGGGGGTACGTTTGTTGAAAGAATAATGCAAGATACCAATTAAATAAAAACACAGATCGTATAAAACATAGACAGAAACACCCACTAGTTTCGGACTGTGTTTTAAAGCTTCAACAGAACAGAACATGACCTTATATGGACATGGGTGGAATGCTAATTTATCAGCTAACCAAACGCATGAAGTTTATGAATGCAACAGCCAATTAGTGCCATATAACAAAATCCACTCACCCAAACTAAAGCACAAACATCTTGGTTGGTCAGTACCCCACAACAATAATATTAGCAACATTACCTGTTAAAAATTCTCCAAAAGAATATAACAGCACAAATGTAATAAAGGACTCTGGTTTAATGACTAGAAGTAATGGCCGAGGCCTAGAAGACGCCGATTAGCTCCATCTTCCAGCTGGTTGTGTTGGGACACCTGTCATTCAATGCTGCCATGCTGCCAAATCAATTATCCAGGTGGATGAAAATTCAATCCAGAGTTGTTATGAAGAGGAAAATTATCCACACACCAAAACTGTATTTTTGTACCAGACTATAAATACGGTCTTTAAGGGTGTGAATGTGGGGATAGCACCTTTAGGTCTATGGGCATTGCCTCAAGTAGCACCAAGAGGAACTGTAGTTTTTGCCACTTCAGCGCTGGCTGTTTTTTCAGTCTCTATGTTGCTCCTTGCGTCAAAATGCAAGAAATGGAACTACAGCAAAGCTACCGTTGGGTGAAATATATATGGATTTACTAAACCTACTGAGAAAAATTTATTTAAACTACTGACACTATACATGTGATGCATTTTTAAAAATGGGCTAATCCCCATGCTTTTAAGAAAGTAGAGACAAAATGAGGCTGTTACAGAAAACAGAGCTGCTCAATTACCCAAATAACTAATGGCTTGCAACACCTTCCCTGAATATTTCTTAACAAATTGATAAATCTCACTTCATAACATTAAAAAATATAAACGAAATACTGCTGTCTTTTATGGCCCTAAATTATTTTTTTATGATTGTCAGGCTATCTGAATAAAACAAGCAAATGTAGTTGAGGTACTAGTGGTCTCTTGCAAAATATACATATAAAAGAATCTCCTACTGTAATACATTACTCTGCATAAACTGAATGACACACATTTCAATTCCATGCAATGGATAAAAGCAGGTATATTCAAATGTCAGATCAATAATAGAAAGCGAAACAAAAATCGACAGAGATAAGGAAGAAAACAAATCCACTGCTATGTTAGGTTCACTTATCTTAGAGTAGAGTTTGCTATATTTATTTAAACGATATAATCTGTGAGCTGAAAACTGTGGGGTGGAAGTGAAAGTGAGAAATCAGCCCTAAGATTGTATTATGTTTACAGTTATTGTTGATTTGACAATATTATCCCGTCATGTCTACAAAGGCTGCTGAATTGAACACCATTGATTCGAACAGAACAGAAATGTCAGGGAGAACAGGCGCAGACAGACCAACACACAGACCAAAATCTGACAGATGTGTCAAAATATAAAAATACTACATTTTCTTTTCATCTCTCCGTTTCTTTTTCTTCCCTTTGTTGAGTGGGGGGAGTAGAAATGTTTCCCTCCCTGCCACATTCCCTTTCCTTTGTTGCACTGGGATGATGAAGGCCTTCTTTATTCTCACACTGCCGCGCTGACTGAGTGATGCTTTGTTCAAAAGCGTGTTAATATTTTCATTTGCCTGATTGCATTATGAAGAAGTTCTTTCAACTCTGGGGAACAAAAAGCATAGAGAATAGTGGAAAAGAGTTTAACATATCCATCCTCAGCCCGCACACCTCAACCTTTCATGACTGCTATTCCTCCCAACCTTTGTAATTGAACCTGAGATATCAGGATGGGCGGTGCTGATGCCAGGTGCATACTAAAAATAGTGCTCTCTCATTGGACCCTCTCCTAGGGATGCCATTTTGTCATGAATTATGCATATATGCAAATACAGGACAAGAAAATGGATTACTTGAAAGGGCACCTGTGGTTCCCAGCTCAAAGACATACGCAACAGGGGAAATGAAGCAAACTGAGCTATCATTTAGCTGATGCACAGCTGTAAGAAGTGGAGAAACACTCTCTCAGACAGTTCAGTAATTCAAAAGTGGGTAATGACTGATAAATGGAGACAAAATCACAAGCAGACAGGAGTGTATATATGTAGGTATGTGAAGGGCACTCTCATCTTTCAACTCTTTATTCACAAGATGTTTAGTGTAATTACTTTTAAAATTTAAGGAAATTTAAGGCAAGCTGGAGCACAGTATAGCATAATTTCTTACTACTTTAAGTTAACTTAAACAATAACAATTTGATTAAATGCAGCATGGAAAGTACTACTACTACTACTACTACTACTACTACTAATGATAATAATAATAATATTGTCCAAGTTTTGACATAAGTGTCTGGCACATATAGGAACTATTTTATCTATGTGATAAATAAATATTTTATGATATCAAAGTTTATTAATCATCGCGATTCCCAAAGAATCAGGCTCCTTCTGAAATTTCATGCAGACAAACCACAACAAAGACTGTATATAAAAAGACTGATGCAGGCATAATGACAGTCAGTACTTCCTGTTTTGAGGCAATGAGTTTTACAAGATACCAGTGATAAATAGCAGAGCTATTAGCCAACACCAGTAATCTTTTTTTAGCAAGGTCCAAAAATATACTGGTAGTTTACACAGAAATTAATAACTGGTTATCAGTGGTTTCTGCTGATTTCATTATGAATAAAGTAGTAAAATAATATACATACTGAGTAAAGTATGGGATGGGATTTTGGAATTTGTTGCTATTGACAAAAAGTCTGTCAAAAAGGCAAATTCAAGCTGTAGCACATTCAAATTCAATACCACAATAGGTACACTGAAACCCAGCTACATTATTGATCCACTGAAAATGATAATAAAAGCCTGTTCTCTTGCAAAACAAATGCATTTTTTAAAAACAGATGAGAGCTACATAGACCATCTAAAGCCCAAACTTTAGAATTCTTCAGTGCTGCACGAAAAGCACCTTTAAAGTCATATTTTCCCCATAACTAAATGCTTTTTAGGTGTTTTAAGGAGTTTTAAAAGCACTCCACCGGTGGCTGTGATTAAAAGTAATTACTGACTGATGTTACTCTGGTTATTCCTGTGGTATTTCCAACAGCCAGTCATATTTAGGCTTTTACTTTATCAAGTTATGGATTACTGTGTGCCACTGCTCAGGGTCTTCTACTACATAAAGGAACCTCTAAGGTAAAACTGCAGCAGACATAAATGTGCTCTGCTTTATTCAATCCCAAGGCATCAGAAAAGAAAACCAATCTTACCCAGCATTTCTCTGCTAGTGTCTCTGAATCCATCGCTTTAAATACCTCCTCTTACTGGCACCTACTTATGTATGACTTCCCCGTGATATAGTGCACTACTTGCTATCATCATCATGCTCTGCAGCTGCAGTCTCTGCATTTGGAAGCTTCTCTCTAACCATTACAATTAATTGTTAAAATGGGAATGCAAAATGAAATCTACAATACCACTGAGAAATTATAATGTATGCACGGGCAAATGCATGCAAATGTTTGCACTGATGTTGATTCAAATTTCAATACCTTGTAGTCCAAATATGAAGCAATTCTATGACTGCATCCTGATATCTGAAACTTTCTAAAGGTTCGAGGGAGATGAATGAGGTCTAGCCTCTTGCTGTGAAATAATCCCCTTCCTCCCTGACGAAGATTCATCCAATACAAAGCAAACTAAGGCACACTTTCTTTTCTCCTTTCATGTGGGCACAAGAAAGCCACACACAGCCTTCTATAAAGTGTTGAAAGCAGATGGATGCACTGTTAGTACTGAGCAAAGGTGACAGCTCTCAGTCATCCGCTCACTGCAGGTGAAATTGGGGTCTCAGTCTTGACACTGGCGAGACCCATGTGACTGGGGCTCAGGCTTAAAAAGCCTGAATGACAGATACATGGACGAAGCACGAGAACAGGGTAACAAGAAGCCGAGAAGCTGGGCTAATATCCTTAGTCACACGGATGTCTCTGTGCTTACGTGTGCGGATATGTGAACTTCATGCTCTGCGAGTATGAATAAAAATTGATTCTGTTGTCTCTAAAGAAACAGAGCAATTATCCTCTATGTCTCCCTCCCATCTGCTGTTTTTGTTGTGCCTAAGATGTCTAAGCTATGTTGTCTAAGAGCGCTGGCTGGGGAAGACATATTTATCCCATAAGCTTTTGTCTCATTAGGAGAAGCTATACAAGCGTATTTCCCCAATGTCCTTTGCACATGTGAAACAAAGTTCACCCGCTCTAACCAACATTTTCTTACATGTTACACAATGAACAGCAGTTGACTACACTGAAAGCATCTTTTAGTCTTTCTGTAAACTCTGCAAACAGCATTGTTCTTCATTATGCTTAGGTGCTTAATTAGAGGCCAATATATCACTATAAATATTGGAATGGCTTAAATATAGGTAAACTGTATTTACATAAACACATTACATTTCTGTACATTCTTTGTGTTTTGGTTATTAAAAGATTATGACTGTCTAACTAGCCACAGTAAGTCCAACAACCAACGACCACTGATATAGTCCACTAGTGTAAATGCAATCTTGCATAGATATAGACAGAACAACCTAAATTATACAATTGAGGTACCTGAATGATGCAATCATATGAAAGATGCCTTGCAGTCTTGAAAAGAACGACCAGATGGGGATAAGATATGTTATTACTGTAAATGACGCTGCTATTCTCATTCGCACAGCATCAAATATTGCTGTTTTGCCAGATCTGCTGGCTTTACATTAAATATACAAGTATAGCTTTCGTGTGACTCCCAGCTCATTACGTTTGTACACATATAAAAGAACCCTTAGGATTACATTTAAATGCTCAGACTAAACATTGTTCTTTAATTTGGTTTGGTTTGTGTAAAGGGAAATACTTAAACCCAATTTAGCTTTGCTGCCCAAAGCTAGTCCAAGCAGTCACTGAAAGTAAAAGTAAAAAGTGGGTGGAAAGGAAACAAATTAAGGAGGAAACACAAAACTCCGAAAATGGACATGAATCAGAGCCTCCTCACTGACCTGTGACTTTATCAACTGCCACCCTCCTACTTACTAATGCAGGCTTTATCAATCTTTATGCATCTAATATTTCAAGAGGCATTGCTTCAAACACATTTTAAGTTTCCACAACCTGCAACATGAAGTGGTGATTATCTAGCACAGGCTTTGGGAAATCTTGCAAGTTAAAACATTTGTTGGACATGAGATTATAAAACATGTCGCAGCCTTACATCACGAGAATGATCAAAATTTGTGTACATACAGGAGGCTTCAACATGTGGCTCCGTTTAGCAATTGTGCTTTGCAAGGTTATTTATTTATTTTACCACATTGAATTCTCCAGGTGGCAGTCCACTAAATTAGCAGCTCGGCCAATTGCTGATAGCTGATATATTCATCCAATTGCTCAAGCCCTCGGGGTATGTGCAGGTGACTTCACAGCGCTTCATAAAAATAAACTTATTTGTGCTCTCTGGTAGCCAAATAAATAATGAAAACACTTTCTAATTAAAACCAACATTTTTGGCAAATGTGTGTTGCAGTTTGTTTGACACCCATTTTGCAGCACGATTAAACTGTAAATTCATTAATGATTGAAGTCAATTTTTAAGCACATATGTCAAAAACATTCAGTGTGTCGAACCCCTCCAATGAGAATTGGCCAATGTTTGAAAAATACTCACTACTGTATTTGTGGGTCCATGTCTGTATGTGACTTGTAACAGACATAACTGCGATGATGCGGTCGCATGTCCTTGTAATGTGTGTGTATTTGTTCATGTAGGTGCTTGTGTGTGTTCGCGTCCACCTGATCTCTTGCCAGTTGTGGCCATTAGCCCAAAGCTGAGCCTGAGCGGACGTGCAGGTCAGAGTTCTGATCTAATCTGGAGGATCTGTGTCTGATGAGGTCTCCACTGTAAACAGAATGGCCAGCCAGAGCCAGCTACAGAAATCATGGAGCCACTGGGCAGCAGGGATGGAGTGGGCAGGCAGACATTAGCACAAGGGTAATTGCTGTCCCCACGGCAGCCCACTGAATGACATCTAATATTGCTGGGGAGGGTAGCTAACCATTACCAGTGAAGTCCAATTGGGCTCGAAAATGGTTCATCATACTCCCTGGTTGACCAATTTAGCCTCCTATGTTGTTGTGTCTGAGAAAGGTATGGCAACTAGATTATTGATTGTCCTTGAAATTTTTTATACGCCAATGTTTTTCATAGACTTTGAACCGACAGCATTGTAAGGCTAAAGTGAAGAAGGTGACTGCTGCATTTATGGATGTGGTGCATTGCAGAGGCACGCAAGCCTGATAATTGGGGGCCTTTGGCGACTTAATCTAACCGTAGGCTCCCTCTGCTTTGCAGGATTTGAATTTACTACAATAATGTGCTTTATAAGCAAAATATGGCCTCATATGTGCTTTGTGTTTGTTTGCAGCTAGTTTCATCATTCTGTAGCGATTCATTCTGACATATTAAACATGCTTTGATCGCTCTTTGAAGCAAAAAGGCTTCATTTTCAGAAGACATATATTTTTAAGCACAGTAAGTGTCACAGCTCATGCTTGCATAGCTGAAAGTTTTGTATGAAGGAGGAAGTGTCTCATGAATGAATCCCCACAGGGAATGCGCACAATTATAAACAGATGCTGCAAAAGAAGGAGTAAGTCAATGAAGCCATATATTGGAATGATGAAACAGTTACTTCACAGCTACCGTTTACAGACGCCATCCGGACATATTTCGTTTCTCCCCATTACAGTGGAAATCTGTGATCCCAGAAGAACTTATAAGTATTGAATTAAATGCTCCTTTTGATCATTTATTGTCGGCACATATTTACGTTTGGATTTCCCCCCCCTCCCTATCTAATGTAACATTGCAGACCTA